>NW_020450905.1:2271419-2539559 GCF_003343035.1 Apteryx rowi | reverse complement strand
CTCTCCTCTCCTCTCCTCTCCTCTCCTCTCCTCTCCTCTCCTTCTTCTCCTTCTCCTTCTCCCTCTCCTTCTCCTTCTCCTTCTCCTTCTCCTTCTCCTTCTCCCTCTCCTTCTCCTTCTCCCTCTCCTTCTCCTTCTCCTTCCCCAGATCTCCGGAAGACTTTCGAGCAGGAGCCCTTGGGGAAAGAAGTGTCCCTGGAGCAAGAAGTCCTGCTCCAGTGCCGTCCCCCCGAAGGCATCCCAGTAGCCGAGGTGAGCAGCAACTGTGTCTTGCCCTGGCGCCTGGCGCTTGGTTATCCTCACTGAGGCCGAATCTGTGGCTAATGGTGCAGTGAATTGGGGCATGGCATGATGAATGGGTGTCGATGGAGAGCTGGCTGCCTGCTGCGGGTGGAATAGATTGATTGGGAACTGATTAATGACTTTGGAGGCGATTACGGCACCCTGCTGAGCAGAGCTACGGGCGGTTTGGTTTCAGTTTTTTGTTCCTTTTCAAAAATTATAGCTGTAGCTGGCATCTAAGTGACACATACCTGGTGGGACATATTAATACCAGCCTATTATCTTTCCTTTTATTTTTAAAGAAAAAGATGTTTCAGTTATTGAGAGAGATACTGTTAAGACATTTTAATTTTTATTTTGTCAGACTTTATTTCCCTCGCATGCTTGTGCACATGCCTGTGTGTGCACCAGCTGGCCAGCTCAGCACAAGGGGGTGCACCGTGACCTGATACGGGGCTCCCAGGCCAAGCAGCATGGGGTGGGGGCAAGGAGGGGGAAGTGTCTACATAAGAATCCATTTTGTGGGTTTATCGGATTTGCTTTTGGCATTTAAATGAACACAGTGCGCAGGCTCACAGTGGCCTGCCCTCCACGGGACAGGAGAGAGCCAATCCTTCAGTCAGTCTGTGCCCAACAGCAGCAGTGGGTTTCTCTGTGCGTAGGAGCCTGCCTAAGTGCGGGAGGGAGGTCTCTGAGTTACAGGGGGCCTCTGAAATCATAAATCCACCGCTGCTGTTAAGAGAAAAATTGATTGTTAATGACGGTAATTCCCCTATCTGAATTCTTCTCGGTTTTCCTCTGCCACACACAGAAGAAATTGTTGCCAATTTGCATTAGGATAAGTTAGACTGTCATGGCTAAGTAGCAAAGTGGTTGTCATTCAGTGCTGATGACTGATTTCTCAGGGGATGAAGTGTAAAGTGTTACCTCCCTATCTAACCCAAGTTTAGATTTAATCAGAATTGCAGAAAAGTGTCCACAAACATCAGAAGGGATAATTAGCATAGAAGATTTCTCCTATTCTCTTTTTCCTTAGGCTGTTTTCTTTCGCTATTAAGATCCCCAAAAGTGTAAAGAGCGCTTAGGTCTGCTGAGCCAGCTTGCTGACAACTGCAATATTAATCAGTTGGCTTTCCTCAAGAACTTATCGACTTTTTTTTTTACCTTTGTTTCTTAGCATCAAAACAACTTGCTGTTGTGCAATGACAAGAGTATTTGCAGGGCATGTTGTTCTGCAGATGCATGGCAGTATTGGGGAAGTTAACCACTGCTGGAAACTGAGATTGCTCGTGACGGGCAGTTTGTATGAGTGTGGTGTTACACGCAACTCTGCATTTTCAGCAGTTAGTCCAGTTATTCCCTCAGAAAGGTCTGTAAAGCCCAGTCAGGTGTCTGAGACCCAAGCAACATGATTTAGCATGATGTATGGACAGGGAACTCTCTCTGCTCTCATAAACATTCTGGAAGAGCCATTAGCATTGGTAATTGTTTTTCTTAAGTCGAATTATATGTGTCTTCCCTCCACTGAGCTGCTTTAAAGGCTAAAAAATGTGCCCTGCTAGCCATGTCTGCTTCCTAGTACAACATCTCCCAAGGAAGTGATCTCTGAAAAGATCCTCTGTGAGCTGCCCTCATAATAATGGCACTTTTTCCTGCTCTTTAATGTCCTGGCTTACTTTGTCAATAGCAGAGATTCATGACTGTATGTTAACTGGCTCTGAATCTTATTTGTACCGTGGTCGGGGCAGACACCAATTAACACTTGGCAGCCTCAGAAATCGTATCCACCCCATCTGACATTCAAAAGAACTGTTCTCAGCGTTGATTTTTTTTTCTCTTTTGACTTTTGAAGCCAGAAAGAGATCAAACACCCAGATTGGACAGCAGCCTAATACAGCCTCTTTGTAGATTCTTTCCAACACTATTAAAAGAACAAAGACCTGAACACTAATGAATATGAAAACCTTAATGTGACACTTTATTACAGCCACTTGCTGAAGCTAGTAAGATAAATTTTAAAAAATGGAAAGATGAAAGGTACCTTGGTGGGTTGAAGGATTACATGATTATTTTAATTTAGAGATGAATGAGTTCTTTGTTTAAGAGTTCATTTATTTGTTCGGAGAACTTTCTGATATGACGGTACAGGTAACCAAGTAAGAAAGGATTTGGGCAAGCAGTAGACTATGAGGCTTTTTTCACATTATAGAAAGACTGGTTTGATTCCCGCTGTCCCAAGTGGAATAGGGTAATGTAAATGCAGCAGCTGTTAGCAATATTTCCAAATGCTTTGGTGAGCATGTACCTCAAAGTCTTCCCTACTCTGGGCACGGGGTTTTGTTTTGCTTTTTCGATTTACTGGCTTCTGAAGTGATCACTGGCTTTAAAAACAAAACAGAGGAAGAAAAAGCTTATGCTGTGAGACATTTAGTGAATACTGGAGTCTAGAGTCCTAGAGTCTTCCCCTTGTTTTTTCTCCTTTTGGTTGTATTCTGCCTCTCCATTTTGTTTTTCCTGATATTAGAAAGTAGTGGGAACAACCACATTTAGGGATACATTCTTTTCTCCTTCATTAGCTAGGGAATTTAGTTTTATATTTCCCAGCATATTTGATCGCAATTAACCATTCAACCTCTTATGGATCAATGCTAGAACAGGTCTTATTATTATTGAAAAGTGGAACCACATAGCAGCATACAGTGCTCCAGAGGGCAAAAAGGACGAAGACAGAGACTGGCAAGCAAAGCTTTTAAAGCAGCACTTACTAGTCCCTCAGATCCACTAGGGTATCACGAGCATTAAAGTAGACTCAGACAACAGCCACTAAAGAAAAGCCCAAGATCTAAATAAAAGAAGGTATATTAAAATACACCAGTCTCATGGCCTGGGTCAAATCAAAGTACATTCAGCTGGTTCGCTTGGGACAAAGTGGGAACAGAGGCTTTGCTCGGTCGCGGGGAAAATCAGATCAGCTTCTCTGTGGCTGTGTGCTTCTGCCCACCACCCCCCAGCAGCAGCGGTGCCAGCTGCACTTAAGCAACAGCAGCATCAGTGCCAGCTGCAGGCTGGCTGCAGAGGGGATGTAGAAGGGAAAATTAGCAGCGAGACAACAAAATTCAAGGGAAACCCCAACAGCCTTGACTCTCCCCAGATTTCCAGAGTGCTGCTGTAGTTCTCAAAGCAATGGAGAGCTGTTCACATTAGGGCTTTAATCAGGATAAGCAGTCTAGAGCAAAAGCCCTCTTCAAAATCATGCCTCCCCACTCCCAGTTTTATAACCAATACCAAGCCAAACCAACTAACAGGTTCTGAAATGCCTGGGTAAATGTTTTGTTGTTTCCTACTTGACAAACAACTGAAGGACCAGTTCCCCACAGGCACTGTTATACTGAGGTATCTACACGTACCTGAGGGGGCGAAGGGGCAAATTCACAGATGACTACAATGAAAAGAAAATTGGAATGGAAATAAGAATGAGCGAAAATGCAAGTAGCTGTAAGGTACTTTGCACTACGCGCATGGCTCCTTGCCTTGTGTTTTTCCTTGGTGGAGGCTAAGGTGGTGAGATAAGCAGCCTGGCCAACCAGAGTCAATGGGAGCAGCTGTTGCTCAGTGCGTCTGGACTTCAGACTGTTGCCCTTCCCGTTGTCATCAGAAACCACCGTTGTAATTCCACTCTGGTTTGTGTGTGCATTTTTTCAAACTTAACCTGAGAAGCCAGGAAGGATCACATTCTTTACAGGGTCCCATCCTGTGATGCTCCAACAGTACAAGCAGAATTATTAGCAATTAATCTCTTAGCTCATTCCATTTGTTCTTTGAGAGATGCCAGCATTGTATTGCACATGAAAAAATATGATGAGAGACACCAAGTCCCATCAAATTAGCTCATTGCAATAGGTTATAGATCAGAACATCAATGAGATGTAAGATTAGTTAATATGCCATAAGCAGCTAGATGAACTTTTGCAATGAAATGTGTGATTTGCTGCACCTTCAACAAAGGGATAATTGCTTCTTTAATTTCAGTTGAGCTGTTTCACATAGGGGTTTAATTGGAGAATGGGGTGCAGTGTACAGTTTGGTGACCCATTTGGGTTTAAATCCTGACGTGATATTTATGTACATTCGTGTCTTCAGTTCGGAGCTAGGGTAAGGGGAAAAACATTCACAAGTCAAGAGGTAGAACAAGTTGTTTTGCCAAGTCAAAATGACTGTGACACAGACTTTATTCGGCTGCTGTTGCATGGGCAAAAGCTGGTGGCAGCTGGCAACTTCTCCAAATAGGCAACATCAGGTGGCTGCTCCATCTAATTGATTATTAATATGACTGCTGTTTGCTTTGTTTCACGAGAGCCGCTTATGCTTTGCTGCAGTTATCCCTTAATTGGAGCTTCATGTGTATGCATATCCATGCAGGTGTGTGCTGCCGAGGCAGTGTTTTGTATTCCCAGCAGGAAWGCGAGCTTTTAGAGAGGGGATCAGAGGAGTTTGTGGCCGCAGATACTGATTAGCTGGGAAACGGCGTTGACTTGCGTAGTGCCTTGCGACATGTGATAGAATTGCCTCCTGCTGCCGAGAGGCGGGAGGCTGGGAAGAGCAGCATGGGGAGCATGTGCAGGGAGCGCGATCCTCTTCCTCTCGCTACCAGATTCCAGCACAGATCGCTGCCGCGCTCACTGTGCGCCCGGCTCTGTTGTGCCAGCAGACGATGAGGATGTAAATTGCCTCTCCTGGGTCAGTGGTGTGATAAGAGGGCAAGGATGTGCTCCAGAAGTGGTGCTCAAAGCGACTATTTTGGCTCCTACGATTGATTAAGGCCCATTTAGACATTGAGTGAAGTCTGGCAGCGCAGGCCTGCCCTTCTCCAAAGCTTGCAGCATAAAGCTCCCCATAACAGTCAGTGTGTGGTCCCACATGTTTCTGCTCCTTTTTGCACCCTGGAGATGCTCTCCAGTGTGTTGGTGGGTGCACAGGGCACTGATGAGGAACGCAAGAGGCAGTTTATAACTCCCTTCTTGAGCACAGGCTGGAATTCATGTCTTCTGCTTCCCTGGGAATATGCTCACTACAGGTTATTTTTAATATTTCCTACTGGTTAGTTTCCATCATGCAGAAACTCATACTGAGATATGTAGCTCTTCCTTCAGGACCTGTTTTTTTCATATCTAAATTTTCTTTTGGCTCTGCACTTTCTAGTGCAATTCCATTGACACCAATGTAGGTAAGGGCAGAGTTTGCTCCTAAGTGAGTAAGTTGCTGTATGTTTAGATCTGACCACAGTCAAAAATGATCTGCGGGCCTGGAAAAATAGTCAGGTTTCTAGGTCCTCTATAGAATAACATAATGAGAGGCTTCCTACAAGAGCAGTGACGTGCACCCTGCTAAGCCATCCTCTTCCCAGCCTGCTTTTGGCTGCTAAGATGACTTTGGGATCCTGGTTTAGCTCACACTATGTTCCTCTTCTCTTCAGGCTCTACTCAGCAACAACAATTTTTTACCTTACGCATATTTTTGGAAGATGCACAGTGTGGGAAAGCGCTTTTAACAGTATTTTTTGATGGGGCAGACAGTATACCTCCAAACTTTCTCCGTAGAGAAGCTAGCTCCACATCCTGGAGAGAAGTACTATTCTGTATGCCTGTAAGATTAGTCCATCTGGTCCCACTTTGACACTGACTGATACCTGCCCCTGTAGCCAGCAGCCCTCCTAGTGTCTGAAGTACCAGTGTTACCACTGGCAGAGTTTGCCCAGCCTGAATTTCTGTCCGTATTCTCAGTCCCATCTATAGTGTTTGACTTCATCAGTTCCTGTAGCAGTAAATTCTTCAGATTTAGTGCGCACTATAGGTGTGAATAATTATGATACTTCCGTGTTTTAACTGAGGTGTTTCCAAAATTTTGTCTACGGAGGGTACACTAGCTGTCACTTAAGAGTCACTTGATCAGATTTTGCTGAGTTTTGCTCCTAAATTTCCAGGTGCTTCTAAAGCTGATAGCATTTTATCACTAAAAAAGAAATCTAACCTGAACAAAATCCTGTATACCTCTGAAATTGATAGGACACTGGAGGAGCTGTCAATACAGCAGGCACTAGGAATGGCTACAGCTTTTACGGAGAACAGGAAAGGTGCCGTTCTCAGGGACTTCAGTCACCTCCACCATCTTTTTCCCATATTGAATTTAAGCATCACAAAAAGCAAATAACTTAATGCTGTGAAGAATGAGGTCATCTATCTGTCTGTGCATCCATCCCTGGCATAGTCGAAGAACAGCAGACTTCACGTTGATAATTAGTTTAAAGCTGTGTCCGAAGAGACTCCTCGCAGCAGGTCCGGGGTTCGGCTGGCCCGCATGTCCACTTGGTGGGGGCGCTCGGTGCCGAAAGCGCCGACCCACACCCGTGAGCTGCAGGACCTCCGGCCCCAAGCCCTCGTTCACGCAGGGAGGTGAGTGCAGCAAGGGACCTGTTTTCCTGGGGGCCCCACCACAGCCACCGCCACTTTTGGTTAATGGTGCTGTGATCTGTGTTTGATTTTAAGGCTGAACAATAAAGTTCTCCATGTGGTGTTACCTGAGCCCTGCAGTCCCCCTTGGCCTGTGAAGTTTATCCTTCTGTGCGGCTTCACTTCCCCATCGTGCGTAAAGCAAAGCCGTAAGAGGCTCAGACACATCCAGCAGCTGTACACACACTCCATATAGATTTTAGTGCTCGGGTGGCAAGCTGGATATATGTGCAATTAAGGAAGTGTTTCCACAGCAGGAAAACAAACTCCCCTTATTGGCAGCAGAGGCAAAGTAACAACAACTGAACAAAATGTCACTGTGGTTAGCACTTGCTGTCTCATTCCCGATATGTGTTTTGTGCTCTCTCACAGCTGTAATTTCAGCCTTTTTGGAGATGACTTTTTCTTTTAACCTTAAAACAGATAAGAAATCTATTTCCAGAAACTAGTACACAAAGGACACAGCATCCTGTTTGGTGGGCAATTGCAGGGATGAAAGTGTACCATTGAAACCAAATCCAAAAACCAAGTAACATTCTTCAAAAAGGCACTCAGCTCTCAAAGTATCTGAAATAGCTGTTGGCTCAATTGCCTTTGTGAAAACTGTTAAGAGTTTTCTCAGTCTCACTTGGGTGCCTTGTACTGTGTCCAAATCAGTAGTTAGTTAGTTTCACAAATGTTTATTTTGTTCTTACTGGAAGGTGTATGTGTGCAGTTAATATCAATATGCAATAGGATACTTATCTGGTTTTGGCAATGCAGATGAACCCAGCAAGCCTTGTAGTAGATGCCCGTAGAGCTGCGATTGCCCTGTCAGTGTTGAGAGCAGTGCAAGTACAGTCAGGATAGCGCCAAGGGGAGCAATGTCGGGTTCACCAGTCCATACGGCTGTGCAGAGCATGGGCTGAGATGCCGGTCCTGCTAAGAGATCAGATTGAAAACCATCCTGATGTTTCCGCTAGGCACAGGGAAGGCACAAATGCAATTGTGTCATGTCCTGCAATCCTAACACACCTTTTATTCTGGCAAATCTGTCGTTGATGTCAGCTGTTCCCGTCTTGTTTGTTCTGGAGAGTTATGCTCACAGGAATCAGTGGGTTTTGCCTACGTCTGATGGGATGAAAGACTTGTACTGTTTTCAGCAGGTGCTCCCAGCTCTGCAGATGAGCCTAGGGCAGGTTGGTGCCAGGGAGGCAGCGAGACCAGATCCAGGACTCATCCTGCTGAGTTTCCTCTTGGAGAGGTGTGAAGAACCATTCGTACTATCAGGAGCAGAGGAGCTGGAGGAGCTCGCATCCCTTTTCCATCCTTTGCTTTCACAGATGTGCTCCTGTACTACTAGTTTCTGAAACAGTCACATGTAGGAAAGTATGCCAAAAGATTTAAATATGTAGTAATGCTGGTAACTTGGCATGGCTAAGTTTGTGTCAGCAATTAGCTTCTCTAATGGGTTTTCCCACTTCTTTAATCGCTCGTGTGATTTATGTTCTCTCTGTTCGTTTAGTCTGCAGAGAAACCTGGCCCTGCTTTGCATGTTTTAGTCTCTGTGTTCGCTGCATTATTTCAGGGTGCTGCTGGAAAACATCCTACGGCAACACAGCTCTGACTAGAGCTCCAGGATACAGCCCTAGCAAGGACTGTGGCTTTTCCGTTCTTGCCCATGGTCTCACATTTCATGTGGGGTGGCATGTGGCAGGTTCCCTCTGTTAATTAGAACAAATGTGCCAATTATGTTAATGTATCTCCCGATACCAATCAGTGAATAATTAGAGACAACACATCTGTCTCTCACCAGGGAGTGGAATGACAGAAAAGACGCTACAAGGTACGCTGCTCTAAATTGCAGCCGCGTCGGGTTGTGCGCTGCCGCAGCTGGTTGTGGGGACGGCTCGGTCTCATGGCAGGCCTGCAAATGCCTTAGCAGCACAGTACGTACCGGTACAATACAGCTGGCAGGAGCCATGCGGCTCGCTGCTTTGCAAATTAAATCCAAAGGACTAGAGAGCTCTGACCAAAAGAAAGCTAACTTCGTATGTGCTCTATGTCTGCGTTCCTCTCAACATCTAGAGACACTACGAGTTAATATTCTTTACACTCTGTTCGCACCTTAATAGAGAAGGTCCTTCTCTTCTTAGGCAGTTTACAAACATCTAACAGATAGTAATACCTTCTTGAGAAAGTTTGGAAACTAAAAGAAGAAATGTGAATTTGTGCTTTGTTCGGTAGGGCTGGTGCTTAAGAAAAACTAGTTGCACGTTGTTGTAATTTTCAATAGCTGTCATCTCCATGAGGGAATACTTACACCATCCTTCATGGTAGTATAGTTGCCAATTGAATGATTTCTGTTATGAGGAGAGAAAACCAATGCCAGACTTTGTGTGTGTGTGTGTGTGCAACCATCCATATATTTATTAATAATAGTTGGAGAGATGTGGCTGATTTAATTAAATGAATAGAGCTAGGTATCTGTTTAAAGCATCTTTGTGACTATAGCCAGTAAATATATATTCTCAATATCCAGGCAACAGCAAATGTCTGATCTAGAAATATCTTCTCTAGAGAGTTAAAAAATGGAGACGCAAGGGCCTGATTCAGTATCCTAAACACCTTGACATCTTGTGCAATTTGAATTGCCCTTGGGTGTCCTGCCTACTTTCTGTCCACTCACCCGGAGGGGCACCGGTTTCCGGCACGTAAGCGCCCACTGCCTCCTCTGCCCACCTTGTGTGAGTGTCCAGGCTCACCCAGGGCACTCGTCAGCGTTGTTCAGGCTGCCGAATTAAATGCAGGGTGAGTTTCTGCATTGACTGGCTTTACAGCCTACTTCGGTGAGGGGGCTGAACCTTGGGGAATGACATGACATCAACTGAGATCATTACTTTAACTGCTGTAATAACAGTTTGCATACTTGTCACTCATAAATCACACTGTCTCGATCTACTTTGCTCTCTTCTCTTTTGTATTTGACACCTGATCAGCTCCTACTTACATAAAAATACAGCGCTGCTCTCACCAGTTCTGGTTACCTTTGGCCAAAAAAAAGAAGAATCTGCTTCATGGCCAGAGGATCGGAGGTGTTGTGCACTGCAGATACTGAGCAGCTCTGGAAAAAATTAGGCCATTAGTAACTGAAAATATGTACTAAAGTCTCATTTAAATGTTGTAATGTGTTTTAATTAGTTAACATTTGTACAAGGACTGAAGGAGAAAACACGAGTGCTAATTATCATTGGAATGGGGTGTTCTTTTCTGTGTTACTCTTTATGCTCATTGCTAAAATGTATGTGAAAGGAGACCCTTTTTCCTCTCAAATCATCCATCATCTGTTCAATTCCTCCCTTTAGACTTAATGATACTATATTTTGCTACATGAACAGACTTATGACCTCATAAACACTCTGTTTGGATACCAGAGCAAGAAGGAATTAGGTATGTTAAAGATGTGTCTTGTAAGAGATTGGGTTTAGGCACACACACATACACAGAGTTTGGGTTACAAATATACTGCCAAAACATATTTTCCAGAAAAAAGGCACCCTGATGTTTTGCAAACTTAATGGTTTTTTATTAGCAAGTTCTGTGGGCCATTAGGTGAAAAGGATCTTTTTCTTAAGAGATTTGACGAACAGCCAGAGGCAGTATACCAAATTATATAGAGTCTCTGTTTTCTGATATTGGCAACTCCTATTTTCATATGATCTTTAGTTTTGCACAGATGAAAGGGAATTTAATGCTCATAGCTTTAATTTTGTCTAATCAACTGAGACCCAGACTGAATATGTATGTATGTGTGCGTGTATTTGGAGAGAGTGCTGCAGAGTACTGGAATTATTTATGTGAGAATGGAGCCCTTGGGTAGTGATGAGTTGTGCTTGCATATGTACTTGCTTGTGCATACCAGAAGAATTTTGGACTGAACCTCAGACCGTGATATAACTGTAGTCCTGTCCTCACTGCTGTCCTGACTTCCTCAGAGTGTAGAGCACGGTGCAAGGACCGGTAGGTTTGAAGGTGGTACACGGCTCCGTTAGTGCTTGTAGCATTTTTTAGGGTCCTAACCCAAGTCTGTCCTCCATCCCAGAAATAAATAATAGTATTGAAGACTGAGAAAAACATTCTGTATGTATGAGACACAGAGGTTAAGTGGCAGCCTGAAGCAGAGCAGGAGGAGAAGAAAGCTTCCAGCTTGCTTCTCCATCCAGATGCGTGCAGGCTGGACCTGCAGGCGAGGAAGGAGATAACCATTGCCACTGCCTGAGTAAGAGTCTGTCTGCCTCGGTTATGCCTGGTGTCTGTTAGGATTCAAGAAAGGAGGAAGAACAATTTTAGTCTTCCTGGCAAGGAAAACCAGGTTATTGACTAAACGCTTATGTCTCCTACGGCAGATAAAGCATGAATGCTGTTGTGACAGAGACACAGCTTCCAAAGTTTTATATCTCTTTCCTCCTCCCATGTTTCTCTCAGACCCACGCATCCATTTCTGCAGCCCTTTTTGCATCACTCATTTTAAGCTGTAAAGTAGCTATAATTGTAAAGCTACCACACACTGCAGCGATCTGCTGTGAAAGAGTAGGGTTTTAAATCAAGCCTTCCTCAGGGCAGTGACGTTACGTTCATTAATATGTAAGTGAGGAAGCAAAATCAGGTTGACCTGTGCGGCGATCTTGAAGGCTGCAGCTGTCTGAGCTGGGATGCCTGCATGCTGCGTTGCAGGGCTACCTCCTGGCTTAATATTATAAGCAGGTATTCTTGATTACGCACAGGTCGGGGCGTTTGTGCGTACAAACTTGGTGATACTCAAATTGGATCTGCTCAGAGTCAGGATTAAAGAGGGGAAGCCGGTGGTGGAGGAGCACGTGCTCGCACGGGCTGGTCTTGCAGCGTTCGACCAGCTCCACCGGGGGATGAATCGAGCCCTCTGTGTTGAAAGCTGGGAGAGGCCCTTGGTTGTCTCCCTGCGGCTCGCAGCGGTTTGCACGGCTATCGCTGGTGGGGAGCGGGCTCTTTGTCGGCTTCCGCATTTGCTGATGTTTGGGCACTTCTTCAAATATCTTTGGAAAAGCGGGGTTTGCAAGAGCAGGTCTTGGCAGTTCACACCTCTTGATTCCAGTGGGTTGATTATGTTTTTGTTTTTCTTCCTTTAATTAAATCCTGGGCACAAGCTGAAATGATCCAGTGACATGAAGGCCCTGCTTTGATCCATCCAGAGCCCCAGTCCCTTCCCTCAGAGCTCGCTCCCTTCAAATGAAAACAAGCTACTAGATTTTCAGCCAAATTATATTAGGGTGGCTCAGCGCAGTCAGCTGGGATATAATAGGGTGTTTCTTTAGGAAGGCAATAAAGAGAACATTGTCTGGATTAAAAGTCACATATAAAAATATTTTTCTGTGTAACTAAGGAAATTACACTTTATTAAAATAAAGTATAGCTTACCTAAAGAAAAAGGAAAAACAAGCATTTATGTAGTATTTGTGATTCTCTATTTCCTTGGTAACTGTCTTTATTTTGTTTAATCCTGATTCCAGCAAAACAATAACATGCATATATGTGTGAGTGTGTGCATACTTTAAAATATTTTTGCGTTTGTAATTTGTCTGTGATTTCTTACCTGCTCTGGTAGTAGGGCCTCACTGTGTTAGAGCCAGTACGGGCACATACAAGGTTGTTGCATTATTTACTGCCTGATTGGACAAGACATGCAAAAGAATAAGAAACCTCGGCTGTTTGGGGGGTTTTGATGGTATAAGGGAATTTTCTGTTTGTAAGTCCAGTCCTAAGATACAGCCGTGCCTTGTCCTGTGCGTCAGACTGAAAGCGCAGACGAGCTGCTCGTGCACGTGCGGTAGGCAGCAGCCTTTGCAAAGGCATTGCCGTTTTCAAGGCGAGACAAGAACACTATTGTGTGAAATGGCGGGAGGGAAAGGGGCTCGAAGGAAACGAAGGCTTAAACCTTGTTCTCCCACGTTTCCGCTGCGGTGTGTTATTTCAGTTGGCGGCGTGCGTCAGGTGAGTCTTTCGTAATGCGCTCTGACTTGTAGCGCTATCTGGGATGAGCCAGATAATCCCATATGTTTTGCCCGTTGCGGCGTGACCTGGTGAGGACTCATTGCCTTCCCTCTGGCCCTTTGAAACCCCCAGGTGGAGTGGCTGAAGAACGAGGAGGTGATTGATCCTGTGGAAGACCGAAATTTTTATATCACCATTGATCACAACCTGATCATCAAGCAAGCCCGTCTGTCTGACACAGCCAATTACACCTGTGTCGCCAAAAACATCGTGGCCAAAAGGAAAAGCACTACAGCAACTGTGATCGTCTACGGTGAGCGATGCCTTGTCCACCGCGCGCAGATGGATGTGCCGCCGGAAGCGAGCGGCGGGCTGCTTCTTTGAGGCAGAAGGAAGACTTTTAAAGATGAGAAATCCCCGTAGGCTGCTCCGTGCTGCAGTCAGGGAGCAGAGGGGCSTCCTGTGCTGCTTGCTGACTTATAGCCGTACGCCGGGAGTGCAGTCCGAGTTCAGTGTGGAAACTCAGCTCAGAACTGATGGTTTGCCTTGTTGGTACTAGGCAGCAGCAGGTAAAGGAGGAAGGGGCAGGCTGCTTGCACAAACAGCCCCTGGCCTCGCTGAAGGGAAGGCAGTCGCTCGCCTTGTCGCTCGCGCCAGCTGGATGCCGCAGATAACCATGAGGGCATTTCCTACAGCATCAGAGCGGAGACATTGCTTTCCGCCAAATTGTTCTACGTTCTTAGTGAAGCTTTTCAGAAATAGAGCAAAACTGAAAGGTGGTTTGTGCTCCCAGCTACTGAGAAGAGCATCAGAGCTCAGCAGAGTCATCCACCCTCTTATATCTCTTTAAATATACTTACTTTCAGTGTGTACTACCAAAGCRTACTCCAATGTCAGTGGCAACTTAGCAAAGGTAGGAAGCACCCTGGGACTGCAGTTCATAGTCACACAGCCTGCCTTAATCATACGCATCAGGGGGATACGCAGCGCTGGATAACGTTATTCTAYGCCTGCATCCACTGCCCCGATCTGCGGTCGAGGCTGATGCGTTTTGGGTCAGGCGCCCTCCGGGGCTCACGTCCAGCCTGTGTTGTTCAGCGGCTCCGTCCCACCAGGTCTGGCCTCTGCCCCTGCAAACTCCTTGCCCTGGTGCGTCTCAGGCAGGGGGTAGCCGCCAGCACGAAACCTGCTCTGACGAYGTGCCAGCTGACTGTCCTCGTGTTCCTTACAATCAGTTTAATTATAGGTTAGAGAAGTAGGGAAAAAAATCCCTATGATTATCCCTAATATTCATTTCATATTCAGGGTGGCAGTTAGATTTAATTGTAAGCAGTTGCTTCCCTGAAGTTACAATGAGGGCCTTTTAGCTCAGTTTTTATAGAAAACTGGCTGAATTGAGTTGATTAGCAGTGTTTGTGATATTGAGGGATGGACCTTGCATGAGCACTGTGTTTTGTAACTGTGATGAATGCAGCAATATAAAGATGTAGGCATACCGCAACTCTTCCTCATACATATACGATATTTTTTTCAACTGTGCACTCAAGAGACATATGTAAGGGAGCAGCCATTTTTATGCTTTTTCTACCAGAGCTGCTTAATGCTTGTGTCATAACACAAACATTTAGGGATTGAAAAATCTGAGCAGTTAATATGTTATCCATACCCTGATGACTACGTTATTACATTGAGCAGCGTAGCTCCCTCTCCATCAGTCCATCCATCCCTGAAGCTGAGATGGATGAAAAAGAGAGTCAGCAATAAATATCTTCCCACAGTCCAGAAATAAAAAGTGTGTTTAGTGTGTATTCACTCTGAGCAGCTTCAACACCTGTCATGGTAATGCTGGGACACGCATATGCACCAGCTGTCTCTATGGAGCGGTGGGTAAAGTTGCCCTAACATCCTGAAATCACCTTCTGTAAAGAAAGGAAAAGAAAATCATCAATTCCTGGTCTACGTGTTCAAAGCACAGGCGTCTCTCAGCACGCGTAGATTATGGGTAGGTCTGAGAAGGAGCTGGAGCACAGGTTATCTTCCTCTGGGAAACAATGCAGCTTTCGGAGCACAGGCTTTCGGGCTAACCCAGCTGCAGGTGCGCTCTGAGCCCCCGCGGGTTTCACTCATACAATCATCGTTTGGGGTTTAGTGCTGGGTCGGGTCAGTTTTCAGAAAGAGGCAAGTCACCTGCCAGCCGTAGTAGTTGTCAAATGGTCTTTTTCGTTCAGTGTCAGCATTTCTTGGGCTTGCGCGCTGACTTTGGGTCACTGCACATTCTGTACCTTGGAAATGTGGGTTTGTGTTTATTCAGTAGTTCTGGTCATAGTCTTCCCAGGCGTCACTTGTGACTGCTGTTGGAGACAGTATGATACAGAGCTAGAGACACCCTTGCGCTGACCCAAATGACTTTATTATGTTGTCTGATTCTTATTTCTCGTTTTCCAGTGAATGGAGGCTGGTCGACCTGGACTGAGTGGTCAGTATGTAACAGCCGATGTGGAAGAGGCTTTCAGAAGCGTACGAGGACCTGCACCAATCCTGCACCGCTCAACGGTGGCGCCTTTTGCGAAGGCCAAAGTGTTCAGAAAATAGCTTGCACCACTCTATGTCCAGGTTCAGTATGAATGATACATAGTCCTAGATGCCAATATTACRTACTTTTGCTGACACCAAACACTTCAGGAAGAGGATACCAGTTACCAAAACCTCCTTCTCTTTATTAATAAGCCCAGAATTTCAGTAAATTAATATGAAATTATATTACACAAGTAGATAAAATAGTGAGCACACATTATATTAAGCGGCAAGGGATTCAGTCCCACTCCTGCACAAAGCTTGCATCATTATGTCAGTCCTGGTAATTCAGGGGATTTAGGAAGCAGGCAGAGCCTCAAATTGTAGGAGCTAAAGCTCTTTATAGGTTGAAAGGTCTGAAGGACTGGAATTTGAATACAGAAAGTGATTGTGATCTAAATATATTTGCAATGTCTGTTCAGACCAACTGTCACAAGTGGAGCATTTGAAACATCGAGAGTGTAGATGTTGAATTTGAAGCCCGGCTTTACCTGGTGTCAAATGCAATGACATTTATGCTAGACAGCCCTATATCCATACCTTTAAGAGGTATTCATATGTACACTTATAACTGCAGCATTGTTTCAGGACACACAGGGTAGTTGGTGGCTTTTCTGTGACAAAATTCTGTCTCTATCATACTGTCCAGTGCTTTCCTATGTCAGTAGTCCCGCTGAAATCAGTGGCAATACTGTTTGAATAAGGTCTTCTTCAGCTTGTGTAAAGACCATCAGACTCTGGATGTTAGTGGTGGGTGAAACATAAAAAGCTGAATTTTCAACTCTGACCATTATTCCAAGTGACAGACTCCTAGCTCAGTCTTTTTCCTTGGAACAGTTTCCTAATTTGCTCTTTGGCTATTTCAGTTAGTGCTTTTGAAAATCATTTATGGGATTTTGAAAAGTGCTAAGCATAGTCCTCATTCTGCTCATGTGAAATATATCAGTGCCTTTAGATATTTCTTTTAATATAAAATATTTAACATTAATTACCTCCCTATTAGAAAAGACTTTCTTGTCAAGTTTAATTTTAATCTCTGTTAAAAAAATTGCAGACTCCCAAGCCATTTGTCTTCTCATATGCTTTAACCACAGATAAACTGCTGACAATTTTCTAAAAATGGAGGGGAAAGAACAGAAATGGGACTGGGGCAGAGAGAAAGGAGAGAGAGTGAATGTGTGTTTATAATCCAGAAATATCACTGAAAAAGATGCAGACTGACTCATTTCTCTGGGATAGTTTGCATGGCCTAGGATCCTTATGACTTGGGTGGAAGGGCTGAGAGCCGTGGGTTGGCATATGCCAAGATGTGCACCTTGCTTGCTTGCTAGCTCTTGCACACACACCCACTTACGTGTCTGGCCCCCTAATAAGTTGTATCCTTCCCTTGTCTCAGTGGATGGGAAGTGGACATCCTGGAGCAAGTGGTCCACRTGTGGCACGGAGTGCACCCACTGGCGCCGGCGGGAGTGCACGGCCCCGGCGCCCAAGAACGGCGGCAAGGACTGCGAGGGGCTTGTGCTGCAGTCCAAGAACTGCACGGACGGGCTCTGCATGCAAAGTAAGTGCGCRCGGTCATGCTGCCCTGCTGCCGCTTTGGAGCTGGGAAAATGCATAGCCTTAGAAAAACGTCCTAGAGGTTTAGACAGAAAAATCTCCTGTTAGCCGAAGGTGCATATCCAGAAGAGAATATCCTCCTGCTAAGTGAAGAAAAGCATTTTCAGTGATGCGGCTCAAAACTGACAGCAGCAACCCGCTTGTCATGCTGCAAAACTGTGCCGACCACGCTTTGTTTATGCTGGGGAGGTGCAGTGCTCTGTCACTCGCTGAGGGAGGAAGTCTGGGGAAAAGATGTCAAGGCAAACAGCAGATAAAGGTGCACACATATCACAGTAAGTGCTGAGCCACAAAACGAAGGAGCCTATTTAACCATTCCAGCCCCTGCGGTATAAATCAGGGCCTTCACAGGAAAGATGTTCACAGTGCCTTTTTGATCCTCACTTTATACTTGGGCATCATAAACTCTATTCTGAGCTAATTTGTCCTTGGCCCGTGAGTAGGTGCTTAAGCAGAAAAAGAAAGAAAAGCTCTTTCTGTTGTTCTTCCCCACCTGCACATCCACACAAATGTCAAGGGCCTGTGCAATTACATACTGTCTAGGGATATCTGGAAAAAAATGGAACCCCTTAGAGGAAAATGCTTTTGCCTTCCTCGAGGTCATGTACACAAGCATGGCACACAGGGTCTAATACTTCTCTCTAATACCTGTTCAGCATCTGTCCAGAGAAACTTGGCAGCAACTCTTAAGGCAATGCAAATGAAAAGTAAAGAGTTTAGGGCAAAGTCAGCATTTTCAAAAAAGTAAACCTGGCAAATCAGATCCGCTTGTGCCTTCTTACTGTCAAACGGGATGAGTGCATATGTTTCTAGATATACTAATTAGCTTCTTTTTTTGAATTTAGGGCGCTTTGTGGTAGAAATAGGTACCTTATATCTGTGCAGTATCTATGCAACGTTCATATAGACTTACTAGCATGCTGCAGCCTCACTCTGTGAAGGTCCACTGTAGTACTAAAGGGCCCTTTGCATCTGCCCACGCTAGCCCTGCCTTTGTGACTAATAAGAGAGAGAGAAGGAAGAGTAGGCTTTTACTGTGATTTTGACATCTGTTAGCAAACAATTAGTCTCCTCTGTCTTCAGTTTTTCCCATCCCTTCTTAAAAATGAGGCCTTCAATGTTCTGCTAGCCCATTAAAAACTTCCTTTCGCATTTTATTAGCACAATAACCTGGGCCTAAGTTCTCACATACACCTCTCTCCCATTCCTCCATCCTGTCTTTCTGCCATATATTGCATTTTTTGAGCATTCACCTTCCAACCTCAGCTGTCCATTTCCCAAAGAGTGGTAGTTGTAACTGTCTAGTAGTTCTGTGTGTCTAGATGATAAAATGCTTTGGGTTCTCTCATGAACATGGGTCAGGAGTTTTTATTCTCTCAGATAGGTTYCTTTTCACTTAAGTAGTCACCATGACACAAAAGTGACACTGCTAACTAATAAATAGGGCTAAGTTTTGAACAAATGACCTATAGGTGGATACTGTCAGTGAACTCTGAGCTATCTTATGTCACATCATGGCTGTTTGCCCTGAGGTTCCCAGGTTTACAAAAAACAGTTCATCAGTGTGGCTTGCAAAAATACTTTCATCATGTTAAAACTGTTAGTCAGTGTCAGCAGCACAAAAAGCTGTAATTCTTCAATTTTTATTTTTATGAAGAAGTGAGAAGGTAAGATTCAGAAATCCTTTCTCTTTCTTTTCTAAAGATAGGGAAAAAAAACAGCTATGTCTTATTATATAACATCTTGGTGATTTTTATAGCGGGAAAGCTAATGTATCCCTAGCTCCATTGGTGTGAATAAGCCATTATGATAAATTAGGAAGAAAAGGTATGTCCCCCATGCAGAAGAGCTCTTTACTATCAGATTGTATTTAGACAGGTGTATGTCATTTTTGTGTATGTGCATAGGGAGAGCCATTTAAGCAGACATCTAGTGGAAAAATAGATATAACGGTACTGCAGAATAAAAGCCCTGTAGGGATCTCATTTATCTGTTGATGGTATATTGCATTTTATTTGTGAAAGTGGATGCTGAGTATAAAGCAGAGGTCTTCAACAGGACAGAGGATGAGGCAATTGTGAATCCTATGCTGCTTCATATGTATGTATATAAAAATAGTAATGAAAAATATATGGTTGCATATTGACCTGMTTGGCTCCAGGGGTTGTGATGATCCTCCAGTATTGGAATTTGATGGCAGAGTTTTAATAGTGTCTTTATACTCGCGGGGTTTCATATACCTATAAAACTTACAGTCCTGCTCCCTGGTCCATCACTGCTGAGAAGATTGATCTGCCATACTTCATGGCAGTGTGCCTACTGTTCTCGCACGTTCACTCGCCCACTCCCCCTCTGTTTATGCAAAACCATGCTGAACACTTACATTTCTGCCTCTGTGGCTCTGGATTCACAGCAAATCTACCTGCTGAGCTAGGAGGAAACCCAGGACTCTTTTCATTCCTAAAATGCAGTGAATCTTTTAGTGGCTGATGGGGTTGAAGTTCCTCCTAGCTCAGGGATCTCTAAATGCAGAGCAGAGATTTGCAAAGCCTTCGTGCCAGCAAGGCCCCTCGTGGCGCACGGGTGGCATGGGAGGAGGCCAGGGAGCCACAGCACCTTCCCGCGGTGCCAGAGCCCTGGGGGAGCTGTCGCGTGGCTGCTGGCCTGCACTGTGGCCAAATCCTGCCCAAGGCACCGTGGCACGTCCTCCATAGTCTCAGCCCATCGTGCAGACTTAAAGGTTAACTCCAGCACTGCGGATATAGCTGGGGGTCAAAGCATTAGTAGGCAGCTTCTCTTACCAGTAGTCACTAGGCTGTTGCTTTCACCAAAACTCACTTGTAGCTATATATCTCTGTATAACTGTAGATATCCTGGAAAATGTTGGATTGAATGAGTCTAATTTACAAGCCCTTTCTCTTCCAGTCTATTATTCACTAACATGGCATCAGCTGGGTAAATCAATAAGCTCTTTCATCAGACTGCCCCTGCTCCAGCAAAGAGCAGCAGTCTGCACCACTATCGATTTCTGTGGGGATAAAAACTGTGGCACTTTCTCCATCCCTTGTAATTACAGTATTTTACACCCAAAGCTGTAGTTTGTGCTTACCGCTAGCTGTGGTATTTCTAGTGCAACTCTGCTGTCACATTTATTCAGACTAATGATCTTGCTAGTACACACACACACTCCCTTATTCAGTAGTTAGTATTTTTCCCTTAACATGAAAGGATGAACAGTCATTAAACTAGAGAGCCTGCAGAGAGACAGAAGGCTGAATTGAAAAAGAAAAGCAGCTGTAGTGAAAATTTAGGGCAATCATTACTATTTTAAGTTTCCAAATACACAGTATTGCCTAGCAGGCCCCGTTATAACCATTTTGTAATTCCTGTAATAGCATTAATACAATCTCTGGAACAAAATACACTGTAGGTGTAAGAAGAATTGGCTAGTTACCACCCACACTAGTTGCATTATTGCTTCCATAGCTGCATTATTTCCTACTTGAAGTATGAGAACTGTGGTAAATACTTCAGTGCAATGAACAACACTTTTAAAGGCAGGCACCGCATCTCACAGGGGATTGCTATAAACTGAAACACTGCAATTAGCCCTCCACTYGTCCTCCCTAATGCCTTTTGTGGGTGTTCAATGCAGAAGCTCCCAAAGCAAAGCGCTCCGCTGCAGGCTCAAACTTCAGCACAAATAGTTCCTTTGAATAGATCACGAATATATTTAAAGCAAAGTGCTGGCTGGAATGTTTTGCCCCGTCCAGTCTGGAACAGTTGCAAGGTCAAGTCTGTGATAGCGACCGTCCCACCAAAAGTAACCGCAGTGCGGCTGGCTCTCAAAAGCCGGTGCTAAAAGTGCCTTGTGGTCCACAGTCTGCTTTGCATTATGCATAAAATGCTGCTGGTAAGTGGGAAGAGGTGGAAAACCCATGAAGAGAGCAAGCTGTTTTGCTTGATTATGTTGAAGGCTTACTGTGTTAAGTTCTGATGTGTAGCTTTATTCTCATTTTCTCTTGGTCTTTTAGTTAAGAGCAAACATACTAGCTGCTTCATATCAGGCATGTTCATGCTCAGAGCGTTTCACCTAGGCCCTGTGTGTTGTGGATCTGAAGTGACAGTGTTCAGATCTGCATTCTCCCTGTCCTGAATCAGTGAAGATAAGTTCAGAAAAGCCCATAAATGTAAGGAGGGTGCCTGTGCATGCTAGCAAAGCTGTTAGACCTGTTGGCCTTTTCTCAGATTATGCTTGTGAAGTGCAGAGTCTGCACTAGCACAGTCAGAGGCTACATAACCAGTGTCCATGCCTTCCTTTCTCAGCTCACTCTCAGGTGTGAGAGGCCGCTTTGACATTTCATAAAAGGTTGACTTTCAAAACTTCATATAAGTTTGATTTCAGTTTTTTTCCAAATGGAGCTAGCTATCTTAAAGCAGCAAGATAATACTGAAGCACAAGTTGTAGCTTGAGAAGTGTAGATTGCACAGTTACATAAATAGYGCTGTAACTCTGAGTAATAAAAACTACTCAGTTGATCCAGTGTCTCAATATGTAAAACAAATTGATCATTTAATAGGGCCAGGAAGAATTTTGCCTTATGAATCATTACCACACATAATCAGATCCAGTGTGGACTTTCCCTTTGATCTTTTGGATTTAAATAAAGTAGCATAAAAAGACTGAGGCACACTATTATCACTTAAAGAAAGAAAGAAAAGATTCAAACATGTTCATTATGGACAACACTGTGGACTAACTCTCAGGTCTCTTTGGTTCTCTCCCTGCATGTAACTTAAGTACTAGGAAATTTATAGATGGCATGTCTGATACACCACTSAAGAAAAATGGAGCTGTAACATGGCAAACACCTAATTATCAGACTTGTAATTCCATTTCTTGTTTAAAAAAAAAGGCTGCCTACTAGCTGAGAATGAATTGATGTATTACTTGAATATTTGCAGAGTGCTTTGAAATCTTTTTCTGAACGGCAGTATTAAATTCATAAGATTTCCTCTTTCAATGGTAATAACCTAAACATGTGAAAAAGATACAATTTGTCATGCTTGTGCACTAAATGGTTCACTACCACCCTTTTCTGGTCTTGTGCCTGTTTATACGCAGAATCTTGAGTAGAAAGCAAGGTTAACCTGATACTAATATCTCTTTCTTCCTGCAGCACATATATTCTGCACATGCCCTGCTTGTTTAATGTAACATGCCAGAGTCTTGTGATGGAATAAGCATTTGTTTCCCTTTTTGGCTTGTTTTGAAAGCAGGCATTGAGTGAAGAATTATAGAGCAGAGTAGTTTGATGAGGACCCTTGGTCCTCCAGAACAGATTAGTGTACAAAGAGCAGGGGAATGTTTTTCAGACTCCAGGAGGTAAGCCAAGCCCTCTCAAGGGAGAGCGCGACAGAAGCCTGTGTGTGCAGAGGAATGAAATAAAACCTTTTATTAGGAGCATGTGGGTCAAGAGAGAACTCCTAATATGTTCAGTCCTTCAGCATAATGATATATCCACCTGGCCTGGTTCACTGAGCCCTCGCAGGGGGAAGTTTCATTCATTTGAAGAATTCACCTAGTCTGTTCCTATAGGAAGTTTTCTATAATATTGTTATTTAATATGAATAGAGAAAGATGTGTGATTCTATTTTTAACCTACTACTGTGTGATGTTGTAGCAGTCAAGGGAATTTATATGCACATCTCAGAGTTATAAGTCTTATTTATTTATATTATAGCAGCATGAGAAAACCCCAGCTGAGAAGTGTCCACAGTCTGGTGGGCACTCTGGAAATGCCTAGTGAGAGTCCTTGCCTAGAAAAGCTACTGCTCTAAATAGGTTAAAGCACTGAGAGAAAACAGTAGTGCTCAGCCACAAGCAGAACCCAGGACACCCAAATCCATGTCGCTTACCCCAGTCACTTCAGAAAGGGCCACCTCCCYATTAATTTTAATGAAATGTAAGTCTTCTAAAATCTTTAGGATCTTTGGAAAAACTCAGCTAATTCAAAAACATTACAGCCATGCAAGGAGGGGAAAAAAAATCATCCATCTATAACTTTCATCCTTCTTGGTTCCCCCGTGTTTTTCTTTTGTTCTTCTCATATTCACTCTGCACATTAAAAAAAGAAGTTTCACAGACAGATGAAAGAAAAATGCAGACTTATTATAAAGTCTGACTGATGCATTGACTTCATTGTGGAAAAACAACAGTACAAAGGCAATAATCAGTGTTTATATGAGCCTTGCTGTGTACAAAGATGGGCAGGGCACTGGCAGGGTGGCAGGCAGAGAGAGGTTACATGACCAGCCTGAGACTCATCAGCAAGCCAGTGGCAGGATCAGAATAAAACTCAGATGCATTTCTAAATCTGTATTCTGTGTGGAGGACTAACAAAAGCATGAGCAGGATGYTTAAATGAAACCTCATATTAAAGAAAGAAGTTTGCATATTTGGGGAAATGAACATCCAGCTGACAACCAATTCTGAAGTCACTGAGATTTGTAAGGTTATAAGCCATRAAGTCAGAGAATACAGGTTTCCTTACCTGTCAGTTTATAGACCTGCCAAAGATTTTGGTACATGTTATTGAACATCTGTTTGGATAACGCATGCTTCCCATGAGCTCTTTTCCAGCAGGCCTAGCAGCTTTGGTCCCTTCTTCTAGGTCCCCTTTTGGCTGTTCCTCCTTTCCCTGTTTGCCATGCAGCCCCTTCTCAGTGCTGCTATGTGTCCTTATTTCAGCTCCCCCCACAGCCCCCTTTGCTCCTGGCCAGATACAGCCGCAAAACAAARCAAACCCCAGGAAGTCTCCTTAACATTCAGTCATTGCAAACATGGAATTTGCAAACAAAAAATTGCAATGCTAGACATGTTTATTTTGTTGTCAGACATCCATAATAAACCCAATGTTAAGGTGCTGTGCTTCTAAGATATTAAAGAGCAGCATAAGATTTAGCCAAAAGGTCAAAGTCCTTAACTGTAAAAGACTGCATAATGTCAAAATTGCCTGTTCTAATCCACATCAAATTTTAGTAACAAGTTATCCTRCTCTTCCATCTCTTCCCCTCCCTATATAGATGATATGCATGTTTAAAATAAAGCAAGACCTTTCCAACAATGTTAGTAAAATGTCAGGAATCTAATTTAAAATGAAAACATAGTTGCAATCTTAATTATAGAATACCTTAAACTCCCGTTCAATGACAGAATGGGAGAGACTCCCCATTTAACCTAGCTACTCAGTGAAGGTCTGAGATAATACCCAAGTAAACAATCAGTCACAAAGCCTCAAGCTCCCTGTTTATTAGCCCACCCTGAACATGCCAATAATTAGTCCTTAGAAGGAAAATAAATTACTGTGCATTATCTCTGGGATGCCTGATACCATATCTGACCTTCAACATCATTACTGCACRCATGAAGGTCTTTCTTTAGAATAACAAATATAGGAAGAGGCTCGGCACATTTGCTTTGAGGCTTTTTTGCAGCTCCAGGGACTTTGCTTTTTCTTCCTTTCTAACTACAACAAATAACATTGTATTGGATATCACTTCTTGTTATGTGCTACAGTTTCTGGGAAGTAGCAGGGAAGAGAAACAATTAACAGCAATTACAATCCAAAGATTATTGTTAATATTTATTCCGTGGTAAATCTACATTAGCAACATGTTAAGTGATGAAGGCAAAACACTCAACAGTTAGAATAAGTGGTTTACTTTAAGGTTGCACTTGTACCCTTTCCTCTACCCCCTTGCAGAAAAGGAAGTGCCAGAAGTTTGTCCAGTCATAGTCTATGGTCAGTGGAACCTGCAGGGAACAATTCAAAACTCTTGAATGTCAAATTAAGGCTCCTAAATTCCTTCTCCTAACATGGGAATATGTGACTACCTCTCTACAGAGACTATATGGCGACCTATAGATTGCAGTGCATCTGGGTTAACATTGTGAGGGCCTCATTCGCCTTTGAAAGCCTTGAGCCTTTGAGCGCTGTCTTTGTCATCTAAAGTTGCTTTAAAATATTGAAGAAACTCAGCAAGCTGCTGATGGCTGCAGGATTGCTGAGAGCAGATAGTGAACTAGGTATGGCAGTAATTTATGATGTCCAGATTGTAACCAGCCAGAGTTAAAAGGATGGCGTAAGATGGAAATAGGACTAGTGGTATTAGGTCACTGCTACAGTCACGGGACTGCAAACGCTGCAGGGAGGTGTGCCTTTTGTCTTCTTCTCRCAGATGTCTCTTTGTATTGGAATTCTGGCTTTAAAATTGCTGGATGCCTCTTCTGAGGAGTGCAGGGTTTTATAAAACTGGAAATTGGGCTGGCTTTGAATTGAAAATGACTACAGGAAAAGGGGAGGAAGCTGAACTGCTAGAACCTGGAATTTGGAAACAGCAATATATTCTTTTATACCAATTGAGACCCATTGAACTTAAAAATCAACAGAACAAAATCAACAAAATTATTGATGGCCCTTTAACAAATCTGACTCAAACTTTTCAGGATAATTTCTTAGACCGAGACTGATTATAGAAAATTTCAGTCAAAGCCAARGATTTTTAAGAAAATTCTGAGCCCCTGGAGATGGGGAAAGAAGAAAATACTGAATTAAGGCTAAAAAAGACTTTATTATGTGAATTAAAACCAGAAATAATTTGGTGCATGCTGTTTGGAATGTTAGTCTGGAATGTTAGTCTGGAATGCTGTTAGTCTGGAAAAAAATCTGGAAATATTGAAATACTGGAACTCATTCAACAGATATAAGTACCACAGAGAAACAAAGGATCGTTTCCGTAACGTTTCCATTGATGTTGCAGTGTACGTACCACGTAGCCACTTTAAATCATCTAAGAATTGCTCTCTACAAATTTTAGGCATCTACCTGTGAGAGTTCCTCTCTGTTCATCTGTCCATCACAGCTTGGTGGTGCAGAGCCTGTTGCCAGCAAGAGCCTCTTGCTACTCCATTGTCACTGTGCTGCATAAACCCATCAAAGCAGAGGAAGRACAGCAGCAAGTGAATGAGTGCCCTCTTCTTTTCTTACATGCGATTTTAGGGCATTGACTTTAGAACCAAAAGGGGAAAAAGTACTGTTATAATACATTAGGATCAACCTGTTGAGTTCATTGCAACAGGACGTTATTGAGATACATCATGGGGCTAGGTTTTCAAAAGGGCCTCATAATTACATGGCCTTAGCTCCTTTTGAAACTGCTGCATAGCGGATAAAGTACGGGGTATTTATAGATTAGAAGCGAGTAGTGCTCGATTCAAATATGGTGCATTAAAGAAACAAGGAGTATGGTGTGCTTTATGCAATCCTTGCTTTACTAAATGAAAGTGCCTGTCTCAAACGCTTACTAACCTTGAGGTAGTCTCAAAATACATATCATTAACTGTGACCTCAGCAGTTAATGGCATAAAGCAATTTCTTAGCAGGGTATTTGTAAGTATTTTTGTAAATATAACCAAAATTGAATGGGCGCAGTAATTAAGTGCCCAAAAGATCACCTTCAACTACTCTACCATCCCACACAGCTACCTGCAGGGAAAAGAGAGAAAGTAGTTACACAGGCAGCAAAGGAAAGTACAAATGGAAAATGTGAAAGTTTTTTCTTCTTTTTTATGTAAATATTTTATTTTCTGCAAGCAACAAGTAAAATGTTTTTATAAGCTGATTAATTCATGCTAAAATTGCTATGCATTAATACAAATTCAGCATGCTTAGAAAGCTAGCAAAATCTATTAAGGACCAAAAAGGAGTTATAGAGTTTCCTCTGAAGGAAGCCCTGCCAGAGACCTTGTGTTTTATACCACAAGGAGAAAAGTTGTCTCTTAAATAAGCCAATTCCCGGGCCAGGGCAGTATGTTCCCATGGCTTTCTAGGTAAAATCAAACACAGGATTTCAGGATGCCCGTCCTTCTAAATGGTCGTGATACTGAGGTCCCAGGTTGAGCACTGTGCGTGCGTAGATGTGCCCGTGAATGTGTCGAGAGGTAGATTTTTTCCCCTAATAACAGCTAGGTAGAAAAGACTTTAGAAAAGTTGCTTTGGTGACTATCAACTTGTTTCAGTTTCAGAAAGAATCAAGGGAGTCTGTGCCATAATCTCTGCACAATTATCTTTCACAGGTGCAAGATTTTCCACTCCCACATGCTTGATTCCCTCTCAGAAGGTCAGAGCAAGATGTGTGAGACCAAGCTGTGTGCAAGATGTGTGGTCAAGCTGGACTTCTAATGTTTGGGGTTCATCTACGCTCACAAACTGCTTCAAATTAATTAGATGAGCTTCAAAAGCAATGTAGTTAGATGGACATAATTCCCCAAATCAGTGCAAGTGCGACTGATGCTGAAATTGGGTTAGAATAAATTGATAAAAAGCCTGCTGAAGTCTTTTCTGTATATCAAAGTTGCATTCTTTTAATTTTTCCAGTGCAATATGGCAAATTCATCCCTTCTCCATTTTTCTTCCCAGTGTGTTATATCAGTATAGAGGGGTTTAAATTGCTCTAGATATTTCTTTATGGGAAAGGAATAAGCAATGCCTACTTAATGTACTTTTTTATATATATATATCTGCATTTGTACAAAGGATTTGTGCCACTGTWACTACATTAGTTTAAAAAGCCCACCTTTAACATTTAGTGGAAGCACTTTCACAGGGACAAAAAATGTATTTACAAGCCTAATGTAGAATATAAAGTAGAATGCATGGAGAAACATCAACTTAATTAAAGGCTTTTAATGAATGCATTTACTGTGTAATGACAATGGTGCCATTTCTGTGCACAGCTCAAGCATCTGACTGATTCTCCAGGTCTGTCTTAGGTCAAGGTACTTGTAAAATAAGGGAAATAATACCCACTTTTGCTAAGCCTCTGAGATCCTCAAACAGAAGGGACTATGCAAGTGTAAAGTATGATTATTACTATTTTAGTGGTCCAGCGGTAGGTTACACAACAAAACATCAAAAGCGCCTTTGAAAATGTACATTCCCAACAAGCTGTAGGAAGAAGTTTAAATTACTTTTCTCAAAGCAAGTTACTCGCTGTGAAACCAGCTGCTTCATGCATGAGTCAGCAGCCTCAGCAGCCTTCATAGAGTCAAATCCAACAGCACCTTTCTAAATTCACCCTCGTTAAAAATTGTGATGATCCTGGTAGAAGTCCCTCAGGTACTTGCCAAGCAACACTGTTGATACAGGAAGGGAAAAAAAGAAAACAAGAAAAAGATCTCTTTTCACTGCAGTTACTTTGAAGAAAGGAGGGAAGTCATTCTTCATTATTTCAGGTACTGATCTCAGCAGGTTTGCCTCATTATCTGAAGAAAATGTCCTTTCTCATTGTTTGAAGGCATAGTCAGAGGGACCCACATGAAAGCCAACTTCCTAAATACCCGCGCTCTTCTGCTGGGAGCATGGCCATAACCTTACCTCCTGCACCACCACTGCCAGCAGCGCCTGCCCGCAAGCCTCCACTTATTGCTGCCGTTGCCATGCCCACTCCGTTTCAGCAGAGCTCTTTCATGATAAGAAAGTTTTTAAAAGTAGTTTTATTCTAAAAAGTCTCACTGGCTCATGGTCCCCACAGCCTTGCTTTTGTAGCACCCTCACCTCAACAAGCGGCTAAAATTTACCTCTGGTGCCATCAAGCCTCCAGCCTGGGTGGCCTCATATCCATCTACAGCCAGCTTGGCCAGCTGTGACTCGTGGCCGTCGGCAAAATATTGGCATGCCCATGACTCAAATGCAGCATCGCATGCCGGAAACCTTAACCCTTCCACCTCAGCCATGCCTTCATTACATGTATCTATACAGAACACGTGTTTTTCTGGCTAAAAATGTGTCCTCACAGACACCTGTGCAAGCTGGTTTGCACTGAAACAGTTGGCTGGAATTTAGCGCTTGGTTCAGTGAGTGGCGCACACGGGAGAATAAAATCAAGCACGCTTTGCTAAGCATGTTGGTTTGCAAGGCTAATGGGAGCAACGAGCAATATTCCCACCTTTTCCTCCCGTTTAAATGGATGTGCCTTTGAATATTACATAAAGGATTTCTGGTGAAGAAAATTGTGTCATTCGTATGTAGCTGCAAAGACACTCTTTGTAGCTATCAAGAAGAGAATCTATGTAAAACTGTAAGATGCAAATAAGTATTTGTGACAAGCAGGGCCTGTGAAGAGATTGCAATGAAGTTCATTTCTTTCAGAGTGTTTGAAGATGACACTTGTTTACTTTGCTGAGAAGACTTGAATTTGGCTTTTCATTTTCCCTGCAACAGAGAACACAATTTCAGTAACAGCAAAAATAATCCAGGCAGTGTCATTCTTTGTGCTCTTTGAGTGGCAGCTGCTGGATCACTTTAGACAGGGCAGGAATGAGACACCACCCTGAGCGCAAAACTTGCCAGCCGAAAAAAGAAGTAAGAAAAGAGGAATAGCCTTTTCAGTTCTGCACGGGAAAGTGAGAGCTCGCCAGGTGGTGTGGGCCGGGGACAAGCACTGCCCCATGCTGGCCCCCCCACGAATGCACTCAGGGCACATGAAATGCGGGGGAAKGCACTTGGCTTTCAGAGTGGATTTGGGTATGAGGCAAAAAGGCATTTGGAGACTCACCCAGTTCTGGCACCTCGAATCCCTGCTGGCTGGCTCTTGGTTTCCAGAGACATCTTGCCATAGGAAATGTCAGGCATGGGGTTATAGCTGGCATTTAGGTTGACTAAAAATGGCCCTCTGTTCACCTGTGGAGTAAGTGGGGTGTAACGAGGGTGCTGTGAATCCTTGCCCAGACGTGCTGAGCGCTCGCTCAACCCCCCAGAAGTTGCTTGCTTGACTTTTTACAGCCAATGCCTGGAGTACGCTAGTAGAAGTGGGAAGCGGATATTACTAAAGATTGAGTGTGCATGTTAAAAGTATGCATGGGTGAACTTGCCTCAAAGAACCGAATAAATGAATGTGAGAACACAATATTTCTAAAAGCAATTGTAAGGTTGGAATCATTACTGTGAAATAAAGTTTTAAGTAGATACTACAAATAATACGGTCTGTCCCAGGGCGCCTCAGAAAAAAAAGTCTCCATCATCAAAAAAGAAGCTCTTCTTGCTCTAGCATTTCAGTTAAGGCAGCATTTATGTGCTCTTTAATGTTTGGAAACTGGGCAAAGGGGGGGAATAGGCTATACCAGCAATTGGGATTGATTGTGTCTTCATTAGCAAGCAGTGCAACCAAGCAGGAAAAGCTATGTAGAGCACAGCAGATGCCAAGCACCCAATCTCAACACTTCTTGGAGCTGGGGATTTTTACTCTGGTCTGCWTCTAATCTGGTCCACTTCAGGTGCACTCCTGCAGTGCATTTTCCAGTTTTGTCTCATCTGAAGGGAGCTCGGTGCCTTCGCTGCGGGAGCTCCTCAGCGCACCCAAGGCAGGGCAAGTGGAGACTGGGTGACCCTTCATGGTCTGTGAGTTGCGCCAGCTCTCATCCCGTCCCCAACAGCGGCTCCCCCAGTTGCTTTGGCTTTGGCATTTCCCTTTTGCACAGGATGAGACTTGGAGCATTTAACTCATTGCCCATACCGATGAGCAGCAGGTGGGAGATACTCAGCATGCTCGTAGGACGGTTGCTCCAGCTGATCCGGGCGAGTGTGCCATGCTGGAGGAGCCACAGGAAGAAAAGCTGCAAAAAAAGTCTCTGTTATTCATCCGTTCCAAAATGCAACTGTAAATTGTGTCATGATTTGGTCGATATAAGGTGCTTGCAAAGTTTTGAAATAAATAACATTATAACCCCAGAGGGCTTATTGATTTTTTAATAATTTCAAAGAGAAGCTACTCATTTTCCAGTTTGCTGACAAATTCCTTGCTCCCTGAGGAATTCCTATTGAACGCATGTTAAGGACAGGAAAAAATAATTCCAAGGAAGTCTAAAAAGAGGGCTTTCTGCATGGACTGTGCTCAGCAAATGGGTATTTAACCTCTGACCGGTGACGACAGGTCTTCTTTAGCTCTATTAGATCAACAGCAAGCTACCATAATTAAATAAAAAAACTGTTTAGAGCCCTACCGAACATGTCCTGGGAATTAAAGCATATGGCAGGGATATGGAAAAAAGACTTTCCATATGCTAATGACCCTTGATATCTGAAATAAATTAGATCCATTACAGTTTATGCTCAATAAAAGAAAGACTTTAAGCACTCCAAAGTTAGTGACTCGAGACCGATTTTGGCTCAGAAATTCAATCTGCCTACTTATTAATTCTTAGTAAGGCTCTGGAGGAGACAGGGGATGCAAAATCATATTTCTGTGCTGTATCAGAATTTTAAAGTGCCATCAGTTTCTTTTCCTTCTTTTTTTAATTAAGCCATTTTTCATGCTTCCTTTTTTGTTCTCCACATTAATTTGATTTTCTTCCCATTTTTTGTTTAATTTCTTTCTTTTTAAGGTTTCATTTATCCTATTTCAACTGAACAGAGAACCCAGAATGAATATGGATTTTCTTGTAAGTTTGATGTTTGATTTTATGTTCCTGGATGCTAATTTTGATGCTGTTCCTTGGGTCAAGCTTTACTGTTATCCAGCTCTATGAGATTAGGCAAAGAGGGACATATTCAGCAAAGTCGCATGCTGCTTGCTTGACAGCAGTGGCAGCGTTTTGCTGTCAGCAGGCTGACGCAGAATGATAACAGCCCTTCTGTGCAARGGAAATGGGAGAAGATATTGCCTGAAAGACAGAAACCAGAGTGACTGAACCTTCTTCTTATTAACATTTCTTTAACAAAAGGAAGAAATGTGGTGGAGGGAAGACCTTTTTTGAGTTGGAACTTGGAGATCAGCTTCCTAAACTGCTAGCAAAAAACATAACATTTTGAGGCTGGTACACTGAAGGTACCAGGAGTTTATAGAGTTTGATCTGTCCCTTGCAACATCTGCCATCTCTCACCTGTATGGCTAGAGGGCACGCTGCCTTGAACGGCTAAAAAGCATGGAGCAAAAAATAAAATAAAAATGATTTCACATGTTTTAAATTAACAAAAATGGTGTGCTAAAGAGATCTGATTTGTTTTTGTAGTTTCTTTTTTTATTTTGCTCTCTCTAAAACCGGGTTTCTTCGCTGTACAGAARCACATGAAGTTTTGATCATGTCTTCAGACCTTTTGGAAAAAAAGATGTTTAGTGGATAATGATGCTAGAGATTAGCCTGGAATTAGTGCTGAAGATGTGTTATAAGCAGATAGTAGAAATATCATAGCCATTTCCTCACAAGACAGCTATAATAAATCTGTGTTCCTTTTGGTAAATTGCCACATCACTTGTGCTTGCTTTGGCTTGTATCCAAATACATATGTGTTAATGCCAGTGATGACAATTCAGTGTTTGATTCTCTGTTTTGCTGGGGGGGGGGGGGTCAAATGAAAAATGTATGGAAGGGAAAAATGGCCTCATGTAATATAGTTCAAAAAATACGAACTCAAAAGACATGTTCAGATATTTGAGGCATTCCATAGGAAATAGATTTTTCAGATTTTTTTATTGTTTTTTTCTTTATTAAAAAATAAGGGTCATGAAATTTAAAAACCAGCAACGCAGTTTTGTTACCAGATGAACTACTAAATACAAACAGCCCGTATAACATACAATTTCATTCTATCAGGCTAATGTGCTTCATAAGACTAATTATGTAAGTGCACATTATGCTTAGTAATCAGCTGCCAGGGTCCTAGATAGATGGGCAAGTAGATAGGTAAAGAATTAGAGCACAGGTTAGAGAGAAATCAAATATCATTTTCCACCAAAAGGGCACAGACCTGTTATATAGCTTTGGGAATGGATTTTAAATTAGCCTATAAAAAAGGCAGTAAATATCTGCAGGAAACGAGAATAATAAGGATGTATTTTCTTGAAAGTCCCTGTGACAAGTTACGTTTCTTCAAGGTTCCCGTCCTCTCTCCCTCCAGCCGCTCCCGACTCAGATGATGTTGCTCTCTACGTTGGGATCGTGATAGCCGTGATCGTCTGCCTGGCTATTTCCGTGATTGTGGCCCTGTTTGTCTATCGCAAGAACCACCGTGACTTCGAGTCAGATATTATCGACTCCTCAGCGCTAAATGGTGGCTTTCAGCCTGTCAACATCAAGGCCGCAAGACAAGGTTAGTTGTCATCTCGCTCCGTGTTGACCAGTTCAGGGAGATGCAATAAGGATATGGTCTCTTGGGCTGTAGGAATGGTGTTCATTGGATGCTTGTTGGCACTTGGTAAAAGGGAGGAAGATTATATCCATTTGTTTCTGATGGTCAAGAGCTAAAAGCTCACGCTGGCCTTTTTCAGTTGTGCTCAAGAGCATAAAGCGGAGTAATTTAACTTCTGAAGAGAGAATGTGAATGAGAGACTGAAACACAGAAACATTTCTAAAAATACAAGTCCTGTTCAAATTTAAATCAAAGGCAAAGCTATGCCTGAACAGAGGCAGGATTCATCACAGGRCTGCTATTACAATAATTCTATAACGCATCCCTCCCCTTTGTTGCACTAATAGCCTTTTTTACTGTGCCCTGTCTCCACAGGCATAAACAGTAGTGTAAGAAATACTGTACTTTCAGTAGACAATGTAACAAAAGTTGCAGTAGAACAAAATTTAATGCTGAGCATTTTTATCACTAGTGCATAGTGTGATCATTTTCACACCTCACTGGCCAGAAAACAGACACTCAAAAGCTAGGACTGGCTCTTTTAAGACCCATGTTTAGGCTGAGAGTTCCCTTTTATTTTTTCCRGCACGTGTGTGTGAAAAATAAATCAAAATAAGAGTCAAGATGACAAAAGAGTTGGCAATGTGGATGATTAGCAGAAGCATTGTTTTCTTTATTGAGCATACTTTTAAAACTCCAGAAGGTGTAATGCAGGTCATAACCCCAGACCAGCTGGGAGTCATGGACAAGATGACTTCACAGATTTGTTGTATCTTTTATTTCAGGAATTCTATGTTTAGGCCAGTTAAATAAATCAGTTAATGATTCTCACTTAGCATTTAGGGAGGGAGCACTAGTTAATAAAACTAGGTGTACTGAGTATGGAAAACATTTTGCCCTGAGGCCAAGCAAGTCATACTTGAAATCTGAGTGCAGCCTGGAAAATAATCCCAGTGAAAAATCCTTAGAGAAATGTCCTTTGATTTTGTATAACAGTAAGATTCCATAGTGGTTGGGGCTATGCAATGCCCTGGAAGATAGCTGGGTAGATGCATAGAAAAGGAGATGGAGATCAGGACTATGCTTTCTTAACCTTTGGTATGAATATAAACTGAATGCAAAAAATAAATCTTTACCTAGAAGGAAGTCATCAGAATAGGAAAAAAAMCACAAGTAATAAGGTTATTCCTTCTCATTTCCAATGCAGACCTCCTGGCAGTGCCACCAGACCTCACTTCTGCTGCAGCCATGTACAGGGGTCCTGTTTACGCCTTGCATGATGTCTCTGATAAAATCCCAATGACCAATTCTCCCATCCTGGATCCACTGCCCAACCTGAAGATCAAGGTCTATAATACCTCTGGTGCAGTCACCCCCCAGGATGAACTCTCTGACTTCTCCTCCAAGCTGTCCCCACAGATTACCCAGTCCCTGCTGGAGAACGAGACCCTGAACATAAAGAACCAGAGCCTTGCTCGACAAACAGACCCATCTTGCACTGCGTTTGGGACCTTCAACTCCTTAGGGGGCCACTTAATAATTCCCAATTCAGGTAAGGGCCAGCCAGCTTGGCTTAAAGGCACAATTGTTTTGTGGTTTTAAGTGGAGTTAGCTTTGTTTTCTTTTATGCAGGAAAAAAAACAGGGTCACACCTTGGGCTCTGCCTTTCTTTATTCAGACCAAAGATTTCCCCCCCCCACCCCCCCATTCAGGTCTAGTCAGCTATTTCACGTATCCTTTTCCCAAAGTCCTGGCTGTCTTTTTAACAGAATACTGCAGGACTCTTAGCCACCTTCCCAGATATGTTAGGCTTCAGAACTTGCCTGTGTGAATTGAGATTCAGCATCCTTGACCTTTTCTTTTCATGCAGCTCTAGAAAAGGGACTTCAAGCCAGAAAGCCTCCATCTTGTCATCATACATGAAAAGGACAAATTAATTAAAAAACAAATCGGTTGTTCCACTTCCAATTCATTGCAGACTGTGTGGTATTGAAGTAAGACACCAGAATACTAATTCTCAGAAGGCTTTTTCCTGCCCACATTACGTTCCACAGGAAAATATGGCCCAAGAATTTCTTTTTCATATTTCACTCCATTATAAATATTGCTAATTTTTTACAGCTAGGAAGGGGGAGAACCCAACATCAAATGCCTTTTCATATATATGCAAACTGCAGATCAGTCTCGTTCTCATATACCAGAAGGTCAGGCAGTTGGGCCTTCTTCAGGCTAACCAGGCAGCCAGAAGCAATTTCAAGGCAGCCAGGTTGCTCCCAGGCAGCCTTGGAAGAGTTCAGCTCCCACAGCCAGATTTTTTAAGAGAGCCCTACTCCTGTTTGGATCCTAATTGAAGTATTCACAGTCAAAGAGAGTTCAGCACCTAGATGTTCCTGTGGGTTTGAGCATRCTATTAAAGAGCAACACCAACATCTGAAAAGGGGTCTGAGTGGCAGGTCATGGCTTTATTTATATATAACACGTGTTGCATTAACCAGATGCAGTCCCTTTCCAATGGACAGGGTCGGAGGTAGCACTTACATCTCCTAGCTGAGGGAATCAGATGCATAAAACACTTGATCTTCTGGATGTGGAGGCCTCCCCCCAATATGCAATGGTCAGGGGATCCCCTCAGCCCTGTTTCTTTGGTCGTCTGGGTCCAGGAAAGATCACAGTCCATGTGAGACTACAGCTCACAACTACGTGACACTGTAGCTCAAGGTCTTACGACTTTTCTGCCTCCCTCCTTCATATCTGGAGGTCAGCGCTTGGCCATTTTACAGCACTGTGTCCTGCCTGAGGAGATGCCTCCTTTCATGCTCCTTCACCAGATCTATTTTTGTTTGTTGACCTTATGGAAAAAGCAAAATGTCCAGGTGGCCCTGGACCAGTCTAGTTCTTCTGGGACCCAGCTCCACACTGCACAAGAAGGAGCCAAAAGTGGTCCATAAACATTAACCCTCCTCTCTGAGCTACTGTGAAACAGTAGGCAAAAAATGTCTATTTAATTTAAGAGCCTAAGTGAAAGCTGAGCTGCTTAAAGAAATCCGGTACTGATTACTGAGCAATGTAGAAAATTCATTCTATACAATCCTGGATTTCACGTTTCTCTAATTAGCATTTGAAGGTAGATATTAATATTCAGGTTTCTTATGCCATGGTGATGCATATTGTCAGCAAAGTCTATTAGTCATATTTAATTCACATATATTAATATCAGTTTGTAAAGAAAAGTGCTTATTTATTCAAAATGATTGAAACAAGCTTTGTAAGGTATATCAATCTGTCTGCAATTTGCGTGGATGCCTCTGTGCTGCCTCTAGTCGTGCATATATATATATTCTCCCAGTAATACGATCAAAGTCCTTCATTTACACCATACCTGCCCAATTGCAGCTGAGAACATGCATAGGTGAAGTAGTAACAAGCCTGTAAGTAAACAAATTAAAGAGTCAGAAGGCGTTCATGGAAAATGCTGATCCCTCTCCTTCAAACCAGGCTGTAGGACTAAGCCCCAGTACACCAGTACACCCACTAGTCATACTTGAGCACCTGCTGTCCAGAGAGAGCAGAGGTTTCCAGTGTAACCCAGCCACGTATGGAAGGAGAAAGGGCAAAGCCATGTAAAGTATCTTTTTATAAAGCCTCTACTGTACATATGCACACACTCATTAATGTACATGTTCTTCCCGTAGGTTTGTTTGCAGCTGTATAATAATAATGATATGCAGGAATTAAAATCCCTGCCTCTGATTTCCAGTTAATTCACATCTGCAATGACAGCTGGCCAAGCCTGGCCAAGAAGTGTGAAATACTTGAGTTCTTGGGCCATGTTTATCATGTAAAAAGAGGACCGTCTGTTTTCCTGGGAGTCGCTTGCTAGATTTCTGAAATTGCAGTAACATTTGAGCAGTGCTTTGTAATCAAATGTGCAGCTAATTGTCACTACGGAGGGCACAGAGCACATTTGCCCAAACTTTTTCGAGGTTGGATGGCCAAATTTTGAGTYACTCCGCAAGGCTGGGCATATTCAAAATGCCAGGAAGCCCACTTCTGTCTCACCAAGAGCCTAATTAGAAACTGAGTGCATTAAAAGATAGGTTGCCAATCACAGAACCCATCTTTCAGGAAACAACTGGTTCTTGTTATTTCCTGGGACAATATTCCACTGGCTTTTTTTCCTGTTTTTAATTAAATAGGAAGTGCCTAGAGAGAGATGTCCCGTTACAGCTGTGGGAGATTTTAGTCAGAATTGTTTGTTTTCCCCTCATTTTACAAGGTAAGCAGCAGTGTAACCATATGTCCACTCTTTAAATAAAATRAAAAAGAGGGAAAGAAAGCCCTCTTCTCCACTCCAGTATTTCAGTACAGATGTACAAGGGGAATAAAAACTGACCAACTGACAGGGAAGTCAGGCCTGCAGTAAATAGTCTTTCTCTTGAGTTGCTACAGTCTTTTAGAGTCTTCCTGAGAGGCTGGGAGAAAAACTGGCATCCTGGGCTTCAGCTTCTGATTCTCCTGTCACTCTTCGTCACGAGCCCAGTTGCCTTTTTTTCTCTGTTTTATTTTTTGTGTCTCTTCTGTTCTGCAGGAGTAAGCTTGCTGATCCCAGCAGGGGCCGTTCCCCAGGGGAGAGTCTATGAAATGTATGTGACAGTTCACAGGAAGGAGAACATGAGGTAAAAGACTGCATTTATTGCTTGGGCTTTAGCTGTGGGGAAGAAGGTATGGGGAAAAATGTATTAACTAAAAACCTGGGATAATATGCTTATGCAAAGCCGACTGTGTTGAGGCTGTTTGCTTGACTTTGAGGTAAATGTGAGCAAAGCCAGGGATAAACTTGGCCACAAAACCGACTCAGACTTTTGCTTTTCTAACAAAGAGTTGCATTCTGCAGCAAACTCACAAGCYGGGGGGATGCTGAATCAAAGCCAGAAGTGAGGAAAATATGCCAGCAAGAGCTTGGTGCAGCAGAGAAAGTGTGAGGTAATCTCTTAATAAAGGCTTTTGCCGCAAAGGACATGGCAGCGGAGGAGCAAGGTGACAAATCAGCCCAGCAGAGAGACGGGAGAGGCTGTCTGCAGCCAAAGCGCTGGCAGCAGGTGGGAGGCATAGGAGCCCGCTGCAGTATTGCTCATCGGGCAGTCCAAAGCTCAGTTGTGGGATGCAGCCCTTTCAGGGTCGTTGCAGTTTCCTACTGCTTCTTGGGTCAGGCTGAGATGAACTGCTATGATTTGGTCATTGTCTGTGGCTGCTCATGACCCTGTTGCACAGACGCATTACAGATCTCCCGAAACTCAGCTTATGGGATATCCAGCTGTGGCTCTGCTCTCTGAGGCACAAGTGACTTTTAGGCTCGTAACTATCATTGAAAGTGAATGGGATTTAGGTGCCTGAGGACCATTTGTGACTTGCAAAATCTCCTCTCCCATTATAACGAAGGTGAATTTTTATTTTACCTTTCATGGGCTTGGCTAGTCCATGAAGTGAAGAGGACAGAGCCAAAGCTTTTGCTTTTGTCCATCCCTCCTTGCTCCAAGGTGGAAGTAAGCAAGCAAGTTGTCCTGCTTACCCCAAGGYGTAAAAGGCGAGGGCAACCCAAAACCAAGTCTGCATATTAACGATCCCTATTCTTCTTGCTTACCTGTATCTGCATGGGTGGCCAATTCATATTCTAGATCTTAATGTCTATTAAGTGATCAGACAGCCTTGGCATAAAAGAGAGTTTCCAAAAGGCCAAGATAACACTTGCAACAGTTTAAGAAAACCTAATGAAGAGAAAGGAGAAATCTTAATCTTCAGAATGGACTCGTGCACAAAGGCTGAATGGCAAATGTGAAACTAAGCAATCATTACACGGTGCTGTGCCTCTTTTCCTTCCTCATAGCTAGATACATTTTTTGGCTCAACCCTTTAATGGCTTTTATTATGCACTAAGCCACAGCTGTTTATACACTGCATGATATTGAGCACTATTCTTGAGCTTGGTAGTCTTTCACCCATGCTAAAATARTCTGCTTAAAGAAAAAATAAGTAACCCTCCCGCCCTTTTGCATGCATTATTCATGGCCTCCTCTTTGAAAATAGATAATTGCAGCTACAGAAAAAGTGTCTTCATTCATATCTAATATTGATTGTATTCCTATTACTTTTGGCTGTGATTTAAAGACACAAATGRCATTGAAAAAGGACAGTTTCCTACAGAGGGAAAATTCAGCTAAAATCATAGAGCCTTCCTGGTTATTCAGCTCCCTTCCAAATCTCCCTTCTTTAAATACCTCATTCCTTCAAAATTTTTTTTATTTAGTTTCTGGGAGGAGCTGTATGTGCAATTAGTTTCTTTCCAGTCAATTATGKAGGGAAGCCTTGCCTCCTTCTTCATTCAATGGTAGACACCCAACATCACATGCTAGTCTTGGATTTGTTTCCTTCCAGGGTCATGAATTTTCCTCTGTGTGCTTTGTGATAGCAGTTCCTCAGCAGGTCACAGAGGGGATAGAAGAGCAGGTTAACCTCTATGGGGAAAAGCAAGCTTAGGGTTGTGCCTTCTGCCGGACGGAGCAAGCATGCTGACATACATCTGCAGAAGTGAAGGGAGAGGTGCGAATGCCTGCTCGCAGTGAAGATTTGGTGAAATGATTTCTTTCCCTGGGAGAGGAGAACAGTGAGCGAGGGCTTAGCCGTAGGAGCACGAGAGCTCCTCACACCGTGGCGGCGGTCGCTTCCCAAGCGAACAGGCCCCAGCTGCTCGCTGAGGATGGCCGCCAAGCGGTCGGCAGGAGGCCGGACACTGCTCGCCAGGCCCCACTGCCAACCCYGGGTGGCAGAAGTGAGATGGTGTCACGCAAGATTACTGCTAAGGCTGAGAAGTAACAGCTAATGCAGTTGCTTATTTGACTTAKGAAGCTTTTTCAGCACCTCTCCAGAATACCAGGCTTTTCACGCTCACGAAAACCAACCGCTTCTGTGACATTTAAAATGGAGCTCTTCAGGTGTCATCTGGATCACTCAGAACTGAATATTCACCAGAAAGGGCCCCACCACTGGAAGGCTGTAACCCCCTCACCTGCTAACTGCTCCCTTGCCCCAGATGCCCGGGAACAGAAAGGGCTAAATGGCACCCAGCACCCAGCTGTACTATTCTCCTGCTGCAGGACTGTTGTGCTAAACACTTCACTTTCTGTAGCAGAACTGCAGTTTGGTCAAAGCCACCTCTTTCTCACTGTATGGACAAGGCTATTGCTTAATATGATTGCAGTCATATGGGTACTACAAGTTAGTGTATGGTGTAAGTATTTTTTAAATCTGTTACTGCACTCTTACAGCACTCCAGCAGAGAATGATGGTCCACAGTAAGGACTAGCTGCAGACATTCACTTTTGTGGCAAAGCAGTAACTGGTGYGTGTTCAATAAACCCTGTGAGATCCTGAATTTATCTTCATGTGCTCTATGTAAATATATATAAGTTGAAAAGTCCTTTAGGGCATTGACAACTGATTTAGTTTGGAAGTGCACAACTGCAAAACTATAAAATGGGATTTATAATGGAAAATGGAGCCAAAGTCTGTTTCTTTATATGCAAGCACCACTGAGACAAGAATTCGGTCCTTGTAGCCTTACCATAAGTAGAACTACCATAGCAACAGAGAGCTTCGCCCTGACAGGTCACGTGCTTGGGAGCGTATCTACGGCAGCTTACACTCGCACTGGGTTTTGTAGAAATATGAAACAACTTCTGAACAATCAAGCTGAAACAGGAAATCTGTTATCCCTCAGAGTCCTGCAAATTCCCCTTTTCTTTTTCTTCCTTTGTTTTCCTAAATCTGTTTCCCCAGTTAGTCTCTGAAACCTGTAGTAGCAGAAATTTGAGAGACTTCACGATGCAGTAATATCACTCTTTGTGTTGTCTTGCAGATTGGTTATGAGAGCTTTCCAAGACACTCTATTTATTCCATTTTATATCCATCAAAGTATGTGAGAGCAGGAGGGTCACTCTGAAAGCATTATCCTTCTGCAGCAAATTGGGGTTCTGATGGCTTGCGGTAAACGCCRCTTTGAGGTAGTTGTTCTCTATACGTGTGTTAGCCTGCTTGTGGCACAGTGGGTTTTCTCTTTTCCTAAACAAATAGTCCAGCAGGCTGTTTTTTCTGCTCCTGCACTGCAAGCTCATCCTCATTCTTCCTGTTATTTGGGACAGCAGGGATTGCAAGCAGCTACCAGGCACTGATCCCCTGGCTGGTGTGAGAGATTTGTGTTGACCTCATAGAAAGGTTCGTGTGCTTTATAGAGTAGCTACAGTGGGGAAGAGGCTGTATATATGTGTGTGTGTGTGTGTGTGTGTGTGTGTGTGTGTGTGTGTATAAAATATGTATATGTATGTATATATATGCATATGCATATTTATATATATTTATATATATATATGTGTAACTGAAAAAATGACAAGCCTATGAGAATATCCCACAGCCGTCAGACAGGTTTCTGGCTGAAGCTCACGGACTCCAACAGAGTTAATCTCTGCTGCTGGTGATCAGATGCTGTCCCCCTTAGTCAGGGGAAGTGTCACCGGTTTGGGGGATTTGCAAGATGGGGTCCCCACCTGAACTGTAGATCTGCCTACAGAATAAACATGTTGTTGTGACCAGCACCCTGCAAGAGCCTGTTTGTGTGAGCAGTTGGAAAAGCATAGGTCTTAGCACGGTCAAGGATTAAAGACTGTATTGAGTATAAACGCCCAGCTTTCGTGATTTACTTCACTGACTGCTTTGGGTTAAAAAACAAATGTAGCTGTGAGCACATTGGAGCTGTATGGTTCCTTTGGAAACATCTGGCACTGGTCACTGCTAGACGGGGTCGGGGTCTTGATGGCCCACTGGTTTGATCTCATATGGCAGTTCTCGTGTTCCTGCGCGAGCCCCCGCAGAGCTTGCACAGCTTTAGGTAGAGCTACTGTTGCGTACTCTAATCAGAGGCAAGAACTGCACTAAATAAGGCAGAGTAAAGGCCACCAGGATTTTGTTGCTCTTCTGTATAATACATCGCACAGGAGGTGGTGCTGAGATGCAAATGAGACAGGATGTCAGTGATCCCAGGAAATGGGACAACCCGAAAAGCAGAGCAAGCAGCACTCCTGAAGATCTTGCAGGAAGACTCAGACACATAAATTGTGCAACTTCCAAATTAGCTACCTTAAAAAATGAAGGGCCGGGGAGCCTTGTCAGGGTTTGAATCAGTGGCTTCATAGTGTATGGGCAGTGCAGGCTTTATGTTGGAATTGTTAAATCACCCAAGCTGATCAATGATTTTGATCCAAGGAGCAATATTGCCTTTTTCACCGGTAAACTCTAAGCTTAGTAATGTGAAACAGAAGAAATTGAAGTCTTCCACATCTGTTTTCTCCACCTTCCTTTTCTATCCCAGTAGCATAAACAAAATTACTTTGCAACTCAGAGACAATTTCATGAAGTGCCAGTCATTTTAATTGAAAATTTCAAAATAAAAAAGACCAGAGCACTAGCAAAAGGGGAGGGAATTTTTTCGGATTGTCTTCCCTCTAAAGAGAGAAAGGCAGAAGAACCAGCAGGTCAGTCAAGGATATTAAGTTTGAAACTTAAGAAGGAGCACATATTAAAAATAAAGCCTCAACAATGAAGAGAAAAACAAAATGTCTTTCCTCAGACTAAGCTGAGTAGAAGGGTTGCCATCTGTTGCTATGAGTTATTCATTCCTCTCTCCCTGCTCCATCCTGTGCTTCCTGTTTTTCAGAGAGTTGCTGTGATTGCCTCTAACATCCATGCGTAGTGCCAGGGAGAGCTATGTAGGCCCACTGAGGAGCAGAGATTTCTCTAGTTGTGTTCACATCTGCTGCCTGACAGCTACCTTAATGAAAGTGGTCTGGTTTATTACAGGGAGACGGCTTCGAATGAGTAATTCTATTAAAAACACAAATTTGGTTGTGAAAGGACTAGATACAGTGAATAACAGCTTTTTTGTTTGCTTGCTTTTAAATAAAAGCTGACTGTTCTTAATGTGCAGAGCAGGATGGGACAACAGCTAAAAATATCTGAAGACCTTTCAGTTGTTGTATATGCCTTTCGACAGTAATGGTAAACAGTGGATTGAATTTCACTCTCAGTCAGATCTTTGTAAAACAAAAATAGCTGTCATGACTGCAGTGAAGCGACTTCAGAGCCACACCAGCACAGCTAAATGCCCAGTCTCATCTAACAGCTAGTCCCAAGACTGCTGTAAACCCAAAGTGAAGCACGTGCGGCTGCTTTTTGGGGTGGGGAGGGAGATAACGGCCTAAAGGTCTGTTTTGACCCACAACTTTAAAGACGTCTGCTCACAGATTTCTCTACTTCAGAGGAGATAATTCCCTTCCTTTATATGGTCCCCTGAGCCAGTATTTGTGTTGTCTCTCCTGTGATCCATAACGCAGAGATTGCAATAGTTGATCAGAGCAGCCGCTCGTCCGGGCCAGGATGCTGGCTTTGCTGCTGCTTCACCTGCTCCAGGAGAAAGTAGAAAAACACTCATAATGAACGAGTGCACAATAACCTGTCTTCAGGGGAACATGTTTGTTTGCTAAAACCATCAATTAGCGTTGGGTTTACGCCTTGAAGCAGAAAGATTAATATCTCTTGTATAATATATCGTCTGCTGCATCTGTTTCTGTTCTCATTAGCTGTAGTAAGGCATAATCCTTTTGTTTTAAGATGGAAATTAGAAACAATTAGAYGTAAGACAAGATCTGTCAAGAGGGTTTTGTCCCTTTTTTCCTGTCAGTTGTCCTAGGGTGGTTCTCTGCTGCTGATCATGTTGCTCACATTCAGTCCTCCAGGTTCTGGTGTTTATTCCCAAGATCTCTTGGCAGTCCTATAGCTGTCCCTAAACACTCTCTACCTGGGGTCACCTTGGAGCTGGGTAGGAAAGGGAAAATCATCTCAGTGCCGTCTGACGTGCCTCTTCTCATATAACCCCCCAATTTTTTTTTTCCTTTTTGCCACTGTGTCACATTACAAGTTGACACCTGCTGTGTTGCAGTAAGCTCATCTGAGATCGTCTTCACTTTTACTGCTTTTCCTTGTCACTAAATAACTGCGTTCAGGGTTGTTTCACTCCAGAAGTCCTAGACGCTGTACAATTAATATAATTTCATTTCCTACCCATATTTTTATCATCTCCGGCTCCTTTGTRTTATTTCCCTGTTCTCACTGTTACTTGGAATAACTCCTTATTTATTGTTATCTGTAAATTTAACAATTATGCTGCTATTTATTTTGTTTTCCATGTTGTGAGCAAAAATCCTGGCCCCACAGTAGTCAGTCAGTAAGAGGTTCGGCACTGACTTCGATGCTAGAGCTGGGATTTCGCCTGTTAAATGGCACTGACCGCCGTTTCACTCCGCTAGAGATCTTCTCTGCAACTCGTTATCTCTCTGTTCTCAAAGGCTTAAAGTGGTTTGGGTCACTCGCAGTCGCAAAGTTGGCTCCAGCGTGGGAGAGCTGAGGTGGCTCAGTTGCCACGTGAGGCGGCTGATGGCGAGTGCCCGGGACCGGCAGCGCCAGTAGCTTGGTGGTGCCGGCCTCAGGTGCGGGTCCGCTCAGCAGTTCAGGATTGCAAGGTCGACCGTCCTGCTTTGGGCCTGTTTTCTGCTCTTCGCTCATCAGGGAGCGCCCCGCGCCGTAGATACCCGCGCCAAGAGCCTGCACGCTCATCAGTTTGGCAATAAATCTCATAAGTCTGATGACGACAGCGCTGCTCGCAAGCTCGGGAAAAACACTAAGCCCTGATGATTTTTGCATTGCCTCTCTTTGGTGGTATCTGCTTCCCATCGCGCCGACTGTTCGGTCTGGCGTGCCTCCTGACTTTGTATGCTGCATCATCTTTTATATTTGTGCTAATCTCATATAAAATGTTGCAGCACAGAATGATGTCCTCCATCGGAGTCCTAAAATTTAACAGCTAACAAAATTTTGTCACAGAGCAGTGACTAAATTTAATTCTACTTTGAGACAATTTTAGGCCCTACAATTTGGCAGCACTCTATTATTTTAATGACCTTTTGGCTTTTTTTAACCGCATGCATCAGTGCTCAGATTCTTATCGATTTTAACTCATTTTTCATCTAAAAGGCACTGCATGAAAATTTCTACAGCAATCATGATGCATTCCCTACTATATTCTTTTTGTCTGCTGGTTTTGTAATTCAGTCCAAAAAACTATCACATGGCTGTATTTTTTTCCCTCCTTCTTCRTGGCTCAGTAGTCTTTTAGATGAAGTTATGTTAACCAGATGATTAAGTCTATTGTTTGTCATAGCCGTACCTTTCAAGACAAATATTGTGATTTTCAACAWTCTTTCTCCTAAGGCGTCCTGGTTTTTCTAAATTAGTCTGTAGGACAGTATTGAAATGTCTGTTAATGTACAAGGTAGTGGAGCATTGGAATACACCACTTTGTGAGAAGTTTTTAAACTGTTTGTTTTTTCTTATGAAAAATGCTAAAGAGCCTGAAAATGAAGCAACATTTTATTCAAAATCTGCCCAGTGATTTATTCAGTTCTGTCTTAAAAGAGGATGATCCCTGATCTTAAAATAATCCAGAGACTCCTGCAGCAGGCACCAGGAGCCTAACTGGGTGCTCTATCTGCTAATGCTTCACTTTTTTATGTACTATTTGTTAGGCTAGAACAACTAGCCTAATACCTGATAGCTGTCCAGATTGTCATATTTTACTTTTTTTTGAAAGGCAGCTACTGCAGCTGTTTGTTTCCAGTCCACGGCTTTTCAGAAACAATTGTTAAGTCATTTGGTAAGCTCATCAGCTAATTTCCTTTAGGATCCACAGATGCATATCATCTGGATTTACTGATTTACATAGATTTCAATTTTTCCATGCCAGCCTTTTTTTTTTAATTCTGTTATTAAAAAAACCACAACAATTGTATCAACGAGACAGTTTTCAAAAGTGCCTCCACCCCACTTACCAAAAGGATTTCTTAGAAGCGTGTCTTTCATTTTCTGTAGGATAGGTCGATTATTCAGGGAGGGGGCAAAATTAGGATATGCCTGTAGACATATCTTTGCAATAGACAGAATAGGTGCAGCAATTGGATGTCATCACAGCTTCTGTCCTGGGTTTGGCCTCCTTGAAAATGTTATCTAAGATTCCAATCATTTTTTTTTCTTTTTCTTTTGGTAAAGGATGCAAAGGCTTGCAGACTTTAACTATATTTACTCTTGTCTTGACTGACCCCACTAATATCAATCCAGATATAAATACAAATATTTATAAATACAAGCTGGACCAAATCCTTCGCTGAAGTGGAAGATGCAAGGTCCTGTGGGCTGATCTAGAGTTTAAGTTGGTAGATCATGCTGAACACATTTAATCTTCCATTTGCTGGTTTCTGGATCATGAATTTGTCCTCTGTGTAGTCAAGGGAGTTAGCTGATTAGCTGCGTTCAGCTGTATTTGTCATACACCAGATGTCAGGATAGTTAAAGTCACTCGTGTGTCCTGTCTTTTTAAACTCCTCGGTAGTTGGTCTGGGGTAGTTTACACACAGGCGCATGCACACACACACAAAATCATTTACAAACTACAGCATATACAATGTGTATATATTATGTATATATTTATATGATTTTCCGTATCATCCACTCCTAGTGATCAGCAGCAAGCACACTGTACAATATCTGTATTTTTAATTGAACAGCTCCTCATTATCCCTGGAAGTCCCTGGCTCTGCAAGTGTGTTTTGCCCTCTGCACTATCCCCTCGTGCTTTCTCCCCCATCCGCCACTTGCACCTGCTCCCCACAGACGTTTGCAGTCATGCTTCTAGGAGATATGAGTGCCTTTTAAGTAAAAGGAGCATCACTGGATTTGGTGAGGACTCTGAAACCCAACTGCACTTCTAAAACAGGCTGTCTACCAGCGTTTCACTTAGGAGGTTTCAGATGTGCTCATTAGTTCATTTGCTTCCTGTGTTCTTCAATTCTTCCTGTCTAGGCAGTAAATAACTCTCGCACATGGTGCTTACAAGAGCCACTATTCATTTTTGTATGCTACTAAACAACTGCCAAATGCAGCAGTGTCTGCATTTCAGCAGTCAGTTAAATGAAGCCTCTGCATATGGTCTACAAGGCTTTGGGGATCCTTCAGAGTGGAGGGTGCCCAGCAAATGTGATCCATAATTTGCTGTGGCCTAAACCTTCATTTTAACAAATGAGTGCATTTTGACAAAAAACATTTGAGGATTTGAAAAAAAAAACCACAAAACACCCATTCTCTGTTTGCTATATCCTTTATTTTTTGTCCAGGAGAAGGACTTTTTCTTTGTGCACGTTTTACATATGGCTTCATGCAGTCCTTTTTCGGCTCGCTTAACAAATCCCTCTTCCTGTCSTTTTGCCAGGCCCCCCGTAGAAGACAGCCAAACCCTTCTGACCCCCGTGGTGAGCTGCGGGCCACCAGGAGCGCTGCTAACCCGGCCGGTCATTTTAACCATGCACCACTGCGCGGAGCCAAATACGGAGGACTGGCAGATCCAGCTGAAGCACCAAGCAGCCCAGGGGCCGTGGGAGGTGAGTCTCCAGCGCTTGCGGCGGTCGCGTTCAGGGCTCTCAGTTTGTCTTTGGGCTGCCCTTCCAAACCCTGACACCAATATTTGGGATTTTCTGTGCAAGRTACTGGCTGCCGTAGGCCCTCCGCAGTGCACTTCGGCGCCAGGGTTCGAGCAGTGGGAATCATTGCCGGGCAGGCGGGATTTGCCGCCCAGGCCTTTCTGATTGCCAGAGATCAAAATCGAGGGATCTCAACCAGTTTTAATGGACTTTTCTGTGAGGCAAAGTGAAGGTAGTCAGCATGCCTGGCCTGATTTGCTCCGAAATGCACCAGTTTTACAGAATTTCTGCCTGTCTTTGGTTTGCTGATGTATCCTTCCACAAAGTATTTTATCATCAACCTGGGCTTATGTACAAGATAAATACGTTCACCTAAGATTTCTAAACTGCCCAGTGGCCATGAGCAATTGTTGGTTGCATCTCAGGGCTTTATTTTATTTTTATTTCTACTCTTCTCCCTATCTGTGCTGCATCCTGTCTGTGGAGTGAGGAATACCGCTAGCTTTTAGAGCGCTTCCCCCTGATTGCAAAGCATATCCACAATCAGCCAAGATAAAACCAGAGCAGGATGAGCGGGGGGGGGGGGGGGGGGAGTTGTTCTTCTCACCTTTCTCCTTTCCAGCATTTCATGCAGACATGCTTTCTTGGGACAGTTCTGGCTCAATGTCATGAAACATAGCCTTCCTTGTGGGATTTTGGCACTTCAGCCTTTGGTCTTGGCAGGACACTGTGCCAAAATCATGGGGAGAGAAGGAAAAGAAAAGGCAAAATAAAAAACTGGCTGAAAATCAGGTTCTGATTCAATGCTAGAAAAAAAGAAACTGTTTTTCACAGAGTGGTTTGGACTCCCCTGGCTTATAATCAGTTTTCAAGAAAGTGATAATAATSCTGCAAATGATCCCCAGCTTCAGCATCAAGACTCTTTGGGCCAGCTTAATAAAATACATAGGCCTTCTTTTTTAGTTTGTTTTTTCCCTCCTAAGAAGTTGGCAGAGCATCTCTTTGACCCAGTTTGTGCTGTCAGGATCGGACTTTGCACCCTTTTACCTTGGAGGAGCTATAYGAGCCTGGTGGGAGCCTGGGGTAGCTGCTTGCCAGGAACACGGCAGGAGAGGAGGTCCCGGGCCAGGGTGGCAGAAGGATCGTCTGTTGTAGCCGGGGCGTAAAAGGACACTTTCTGCAGGGCTCAGCTGTCCTGGCAGAGCCCTCCTCTCCGRAGCCAGCTCCTGCGAAACTTTTTTTGCTCCTAGGTAGCTGCTGCCGCCAGTTTTGTCTGACATAATTGATTTGGCAAGGGCACCTTCTTCCTGCCGGGAGGGTTAATGAGGGCAGGGTGACCGGCGAAGGCGCTTGGGCTGACAGCAGCGAGAGTGCCCTTTCCAGCGCTGCCGTTGAAGGCATCCTGGTTTTGTGCCCCGGCCCGCGGCACGCGCTCCTGCTCGTGCTGCGAAGGGGCATACGCAGCCCAGCCCTGTCTAGCCAACTGATATGCACCCTGCTGGCCTAGCTCTTGGCACTGCACGTCTGTTCCTCATTTGTGCCTGTTCGTTATTGGCGTTTTCTCCTCCTGCCCTTGACCGAGCCGTTGCTCCGCCGGCGCTGAGCACGCACAGGGTCCTGGGGCACACACACCCCCTGCAGCAGGAGGTGGCATTGCCCTGGGCAAGCGCTTCGTGCCAGAGCTAGCACCGACCCGGCCGGAGGGGGATGTAATCAGTGTTGCAGCACCTTGTCTTCTGCCCTGCGGAAAGAGTGTGTCACCCCCACAAACGCGGCGTGATTGCGTTTCCCGGACCGGGGATCCGGACCGACACCAAGTTGCAGCGAAGCCCTGCCGCTCGGCTGCCAGATGTGTACGCTCTGCTCCACGCTTCGAGGCAGCAGGCATGAAACACATGAGTTGTGTTGGGCCTCACGTGGCACCTACCTGGCTTCGCAAGAGACAGCCCTAACCCGCTGCTGCCTTTTTTCCTCCGCTCTCTCTAAACCATTCAAAGCACCTTGTGTTGTGCGGAGGATATTACATGCAGGGCTGAATGGAGAAGTTAGCAGGGGAGCTGTTTTCTTCCAAGCGCAGGGAGGAGGTTGTTTGCAGTCAGGCTGTGTGTGTTTTTTTCACTTGCCCTGCAGTCTCGTCATGGAGAATTATTCCGATGAAGCAGCAGGTGATATTTCATGTAGGTGTGGCGTTTGGCCATCCTAGAGGTTACTTCTCCTCCTTGAGTTTCTGTAACTCCTTATTGTCATGCTTAAGAAGTGAAGGGCAGTTATTTATGCAACATGCACATGACTCCTGATGTTGAACACTGGCCACCAAATGATTAATTCTGCAAGCCTCTTTTTCAATAAGCTGTTGGTGATATTTTCCCTTATTTGCCTAACTCTGCCCATGGTTTAAAGGCAGCTACAGGGCTCAGTTTCAGGTCTGAAACTGAGGATGGGAAGAGGTTTCTACCACGACTACGACCACCCCTGAAGAAATCATCCCCTCCCCATGCCCACGCAGGAGAAAACCTGGAAGCGGGGATTTTAAATCTTGATTAACCTAAGGTGCGGACAGGAAGGACTTTGAGCATGGCCAGGCTTGAAAGGGGTATGGCTGTCTCAAAGGGGACTGAGGCCAGGCCTGGGCTGAGCAGAGGAAGAAGAATGGTGCCGGGGGGTGGGGAGCCCTAACTTGGCCTCTTTCTCCCTTAGGATGTGGTGGTAGTCGGGGAGGAAAACTTCACCACTCCGTGCTACATCCAGCTGGACCCGGAGGCCTGCCATATCCTGACAGAAACCCTCAGCACATATGCCTTGGTGGGGCAGTCGATCACCAAAGCAGCTGCAAAACGTCTCAAACTGGCCATCTTTGGACCGCTGTCCTGCTCGTCGCTGGAGTACAGCATCCGGGTCTACTGCCTCGATGACACGCAGGATGCCCTTAAGGTAGCTGTTGCTCTCTCGCTTGCTTCTTCTTTCTTTAATCATCTAGCTGCAGCAGGATTGCTGTAATAGGAGTGAATAGACCCTTCAGTGGTGTGCTACTTAGTGCAATTTCTATTCCCTAGATAATTTTTGTGATTAGAAGAGCTTGACAACAAGCCAGTGTTTTACAGTTTAACTGTAAAACCCCCCACTATGATTTGTCTTTCACATAAGGWTTTCACACACATACTAAACTATTTTTTGCCCACCCTCCTTTTTTTCCTTTGTTTACCTGTATCATATCCTGAATCCTGAGATTTTTTGCATTATTAAAAGGCCATAAGGTACACCCGGCTTCACTCGTCATTCATGTATTTTTAATGCTAAGTGCCAGCTCCCCAGAGATGGGGAAACATATAAATGCCTCTTTGTAAATAGTTGATAATGATAAAAGAAGCTTCTGGGTTGTTAATCACTGCCTGCTTTCATATTGCTTTATTACACCTCTTCGTGTGCAGTTTTTTGTGCTGGGAATTTGCAGCTAAAATAAACCAAAGCTGTTGCTTTCTCTAACTATACACCTTACTCTCACTGCATAATTCTACCATGCCCCACGCACATACACACATGCATGACATCCAGATAAATAAATAGATAAACATACTCGCTATTTCTCTTTATAAATGTGTATTTATACAGATGGTATCTATAATAGATGCACTCATAAAATATGTAACTCCAACTGTACATGTAAGAATGGAGGTTATTAAGAGGTTTTTTTCTTCTTTAATCATAATCAGTGCAACTTCCCAAATGCATCTTTGCAGCAAAACAAGTTCAAAGCCTGACTCTGAGCAGAGTCATCSTCATGCTGAACACAGCTTTGTTTTATCAGCTTTATTTGGGAATTATTCAGATACATGTCCACATACACTGGTTGGGAGATGTTTGTGGGTTTTGGGGCACTGACTTTCAACATTGTAAATGGCACAAAGCATTTTCATCCCAAATACTATCTGATACCAAGCCCATGCGTTGTCTTTGTCACTGGGACACTAGAAGCTCTTTCACTGACTATAAGAAGGACAGTAAAGTGTAAGAGTTGAAATGGGCATATTGTGTCTTCAGCATGTTCAAGATGCTTTTTTTTCTGTACAGTGCCTGGGAGCTTGCCTGTGTCAATGTGTTGATGCTATCRGGGTTTCAGAAACCATTATTTCCCCTCCTCCGATCTTCCCTTTTTTCCCCTTTAAAAATYGGAAAGGGCCCTTTGTGCTGATCGAGTGGAAGTACTTCAAAATTCACAACTTTATGCCGCTGCTCTTCAGGGCCCGTGTTACCTAATACGATTTTCCGCTGGTTCCTCAAGGCCTGAGGTAGCAATAAGTGACTGCGAGTGGCCTTGAACAGAGAGTTAATGCAGCCAGAGGGGGGGGAATCAAATTAGATGTTACTCAAGAGTCGTTGGGTTGTTTCTAATAGACTGCGGGGAACTTTGTGAGGTAAAGTTAATCCGATTCAGGGCAACAGCACAAGGGATCAGGACAACAGCTGAGTAACACGGAGGGACCATCTTTTACCATAAGAAGCAGCAATAAACACCTGGGGGAGGAGCAGGCCCAAGGGAGGAGTTAAAAACACCAATTCTTGGACTTTTGCTGCAGCTAGACCCCAAAATGAGCTTGTAGTTTGGTGAGGAAAGTGGGCAGCAGTACCCATGACGCAGGTCCCTGAGCCAGTCTGGTTGCCACCATCCCACTGGCACCACCTGCTTTCTACAGCACAGGGCGGGTGTTTCAGTTTTCTTCTTTTCAGCGTTTTTGCTTCAAGATTGAGTGGGCGCACACACACGCAAGTGGCACTGTACACAAACACGACTCCTGGGTTCAAGACCAAGAGAGCTTGTGATTTACAGGCAGTCAAGCACAAGTGCTTTCTGGCCATAAACTCATATATGAACCTATGACTCATATTTTTCCGGAAACAAGAGGTTTGGGAAAGGAAAAAAAACAAACTAGTAAACTATGTGCAGATTAAAGGGTTGAACATGAACCCTCACAGACGTGTACAAACAGGCCCCTTGCAACAGTGTCCTTGGGGCTCAAACTCGGTCTATTTTAAAAGAAAAAATGGTGGTTTGCGGTGTGTTTTCACAATACCTAGCAGTGCAGTAGCCCCGGCCGTGCCCTGGGGCAACCTTGGGGCAACCAGCATTTACTGGGCAAGGTGTGCGGATGGGGCTGAGCCAGCGAGCTGAAGGGTCCCGAGGTTAAAAGTAATTTGGAGGCGGCTGGAAAGTTGTCGGCAGCAAGTGAAATGTCTCTGTTTTTCGGCAGCCGACCATGTTCCCAGAGCACAGTGCTGCAATTGAGGGCTGTTCAAGGCAAGGCAAGGGGAAATAAAAGCAGCGTGAGATGTTCTCACATTGCAATGTTTGAGGCCTGGAAGAGTCTTTATAGGGGGTTATGTATTTATTTTAATAGGCAACTGAATGTATTGTCTTATTATTTATAACTAAGAATGAGGGTGACATATGCTGTGTATGTCCTAACAGCCACCAAAGGAAGACAAGCAGTTGCACTATAAAACACAGTGCAGTATTTATCCAGCAGGTTTTTCCCTCTCATCATGCACAGTAAGCGCTCGCTGTCGAGCCGCCTGAGCCCGCAGTACAGTAGGGAAGTCTAACGGCTTGTCATAAATATTCTTGTGGAAACAGCTCATTCTGATTCCTGGGGGGTGGGAAGCAGCATCTCTTCGGCACTGCTCAGCCATGCAGAGCCCTCCACCCCATGGAGGCTGTGACGCCTGCTGAGGACAGGCACAAAAATGCGTTTCGGGGAAGGGCGAGGGTGGCAATGATCACAACCGTTAGCCTCTTTTTTAGATTTGTGCACTTGGATGCCCAAACTAGTCTGTTGTAAAGAAATTAATAATATAATAATAACTATAAAGAAACCCCACTGCTTTATTCCTGTCTGTTTAACTATTTATATATGGCTTTGCGACTGAGGCACCTGAGCTCCGTGCATCAGCACGGCAGTGACTGAGCAGCCCGGCTCACGCGCAGGAGATGAGTGAGTTACTTCATGCTTTAGCAGGGTGTTCGCCCCCACAACCCACTTAGTGCTGTACAACAACAGCTTTCTAACAACAACAACAACAACAACAACAAMAAACTCACTGCAGTGGTCATGCTGTTTTCTTCTCAGTTATYTGATGCATATTTTTCCCCTCTAATGGAGAAAAGCAACCACATGCAGTAAATGCCATTGCTTGTTTGTGCCCCGTTGGTGAGGACGCGTGCCCAAATGCAGAGGGTGGCCGTTGTACGGCCCGGGCCGTACAACAGGAAAGGTGGCCTGACCCCCTGCGGCAACTCACTGCTGAGATTTCAGCTTCCCATGGCATAGCGGCGCCTGCCGGTAGGATGAGCACCGCACCAGATAAAATGCCATATGGCCAAAGCCAACTTGCAGGTGTGAAGGGGCATGGTGAGCATGGTGGCTCCTCCAAATTAATTCTGAATTAATTGACTTGCCAGCATGGGAGAAGAGCACGYTCCTCCAGTGTCCTCCTGTCAGAGCGTGGAGAGGGGCTACGGTGAATAAGGGTGATTATTGAAAGTGGGATCTTGAAATTAGACACGCAAATCCGTGAGGCTGGAGAGGGCCCGGCAGGGCAGGCAGGAGGACGCAGGGCCGCACGCGTGTGAGCTGCTGGCAGCCCTCTGCACGACGCCACATGCGTGCTCGAGGGACCGTACCTGCAATTAGCTCACGCCGTGCCATGAATCTTCCTCCAGCCATTCCAGGGAGATAATTTGGACATAATGAAGATCTATAGTAATCAGATAATTACTATCGATTGCTCTTTAGACATCTTGACGAGGTAATTAGGGGTACTGGAAAGATGCTGAAACTGATTCATTGGCACAGCCTTAATCTAAAAGGTTTCCTAATTATGTTTCTTCTCTTCTAATGGCTGATAAACAAACATCATTTTAGCTTCGGGATTTGTCAGGTGCGGGGCTCACGAGGGACCTGAACTTTTCTCTTATGCTAACTAGATCCTTGTCATGATCAAGAGTAGCTTGTTTTGCCTTCAGCTAAAATGCAAGCACCTTTAGTTAGCCTGGGTTGGCGTCCTGGTTTTGCATGCCCATGTATTCCTCAAACATGGTCACTCTGGGTTTGATGGACTTGGGCAGCATGAGACTGTTCGTTTGGCTTTTGTAAGTAAAGACTGAGTTTGGCTGTATTTGTTTCTAATGGCGCTCGTGTGGCTGCCGTTGTTCTTGCTTCTTCCTTGTGTACTACAAATAGGCTGTATCTCTGTAGCTAACAGTCCACTGCAGTCTCATTAATTACGGGCATGTGTTTATTTTTAGCATCAGAAAAATGAGCAGACTCTTAGCTTACTACCTTTTAATTATAAGATCAGTGTTTCGGTAGCCCTGAATTTATGTATTCATCCCTACAAACTGCTCAGTCACAGTGTCTTCCTCCTGTTTTGCTAGCACTGTGCTAGATGGTTGGCCTCAGGAGTAGGCCTCTCATTTCTTGTGTTGCTGCCACAGAGCAGTTTGCCATGTGGCCAAAAACCAGCTGAAGTAGGCACAAGTCACATATCAGCAGGACCTGCACAAATAAGACCTTTCAAAAGCAAAATAGTAAAGCTACCTTTAGATGCCCAATCTGGTGACCAATAGGGAAGACTGATATTTTTCATTATTCAAACAGTGCCCAGATGCACAGTCTTTGACTTCAATTTAACTGCATGCAGTTAAGCTTCCTGCATGCAGGACCTGTCAGGTAATGGTGTGTCTCCCAAATGAGACAGGGGGGCCTGCATTCCTGCTGTACCCCTGGCGGGGGGATTACGTTCAGCTCCGCTAGTGCAATTCAGGTTCACCGGGAAGTATAGCTCTGTACAGTACCTGTGCATGTTTTCCATATTATACAAGCTGCTGCAACTACAGTAGCCCACCATGAGCAGACCGACATGTGGTTTGGATCACACCCTGACTGCTCTCTCGTGTTTATTGCTGACCTGCAGGAAGTGCTACAGCTTGAGCGGCAGATGGGCGGGCAGTTATTGGAAGAGCCCAAAGCTTTGCATTTCAARGGAAGCACCCACAACCTCCGCTTGTCCATTCATGACATTGCCCACTCTCTCTGGAAGAGCAAATTGCTGGCTAAGTACCAGGTAAGCATCACAAACTGCTCACATCAGGTCCTAGCAGTGGGGCTTAAAGAAATACAGAGACGCACAAGGGTGTTTAAAAACACCAGTTGCCCAGCTCCAGCGCTGTGGACACTTTTTCCTTGGACTATTTGCCCTGACAGCAGCACAAAGCCTGTGGTTCCTCATCCTACAGCATCCATGACCTGGTCTTGCAAGGCCTTTTGCTCTCCTTTCCTGAGGGCCATGTGGGAACTGAGCCAGTAATCTGCTGAAGGAGATTGGGGAAAACTATTACAATTTAAAAGACTTCCTTGGTTGTTTTTTTTTTCTCTTTCTGCAGGAGATTCCCTTTTACCACATCTGGAGTGGGTGTCAGAGGAACCTACATTGCACCTTCACGCTGGAGAGGTTCAGCCTGAATACTCTGGAGCTGGTGTGTAAACTCTGCGTACGGCAGGTCGAAGGAGAAGGGCAGATCTTTCAGCTCAACTGCTCAGTGTCAGAGGTAAATGGCATTATTGCACTTCTCCCCTAACAGATTGCAGGAAAATGGGAGAGTTAAGGAGCTATATCCCTTCCCATCTCTACCTGTTTAGTGTTTCCCATTTTGCTTCAGACTGCTGGGATGGACATAAGGGCTGGATTAAGTTGTTGCTCTGTGTCTTCTCTTGCATTTTCCCTTAGTTTTTCCCTCCACCCACTCATCTGGAAGGGAGCATCCCTCCTTCAAGGGAGGGAGGGCAAGGATGGTCTCCCTGCTGGTGCCCCCTCTCTGTCTACGTGGCGGAGCTCTCTGCCTACAGCTCCTCAGGAAGCACTGSATGTTTGGTCTCCTGGCAGGCCGCTGCACAAGGCCGCCGTGCCTGMCCTTTCGCTGGAAAGGGAGAAAGGAGAATAGGAAAATGTCATTACCATACATTCATGTGAACCAGTTCACTCTAAGCCCACACAATAAGTGCTGTGAAATAGAGAATATCAGCTGGGCCAGCTGCAATAGACTTTCTCCCTCAGACTCTGCTACTGCTACAAATCATGACTACTATCTTCAATACTCTTTCTTTTGACTGCTGATATTTTCCAGTAGAAAAATGATCACAGGTTTTGAAAAATCTTTACCATTGCTACTTAGCACCTGAAGATTTTTAGCCCCTTGGGGCAGTAAAACTTAGGGTTGGCCCTGAGCAATCAGTTCAGGTGTGAAGCAGTGTTGACTTCACTGATTATGCTGGTGGCTTTTGCGCCTGGTACCTCCCAGGTGCTGCCACAATTTTGAGGTTAGTGTCASTCCTTAATCACCACTAGGTCAAGACAAAGGAACACAATAAAATCCTTTGAAATACGCAGGTCAGAGAAGCAGGGTGAACAAACTCCTGTCGTGCTGAAGGGCTGCTCCTTTCTCTTTATATAGGATAGAGTGTGAGGGTAAGTGCATTTGGGAACTTAACCYGCCTCCCACAGCAAACCCAGAACATGCCCTCATCTTGTATTGCTTTTATTTATTTATTATTTACCTTTYGTAGTTTACTTTCAACCATGTCTCCAAATCCCTTTGAAGATGAGTCACAGGGTGAAGCAGCAGAGGAGGCATCGGTACCATGTAGTTAGAGTATTTTGTGCAGCARCATCATTACCTCAGCTACTGAGAAAGATCAGACCAGCTTGTGAGCGACGAACACTGCTGGCTGACTTTGGGAAGGACAGGGAGACAACAAGCAAAAGTTACTTGTGCTGTAGGGCCCCGACGGTGTGCGTCATTACCCATAACATCTGCTCGGTTATTGGGTGTAAAGTTATATATTCAGCTGGGGAAAACACAACATTAAAGACAGATGGTAAAACAAGTATCATAAACAATTATTGTAATAAGTGCTGCATTGAGGTAATCTCTAATTTAACCTAAAGAAGAGAAAGAACTGAGAGTAACTTTAATGAAATGCAAGTACACACTATAATTATCCTCAGCTGCTTGTATGTAATAGGACCTGATAATAGATTCAGAGGGAATGGGATAATATTCCTGTCTTGTGCTRCGATCCCATCCAGCAGGGATGAATACAGTGAGGGAATAATGCTGCCATTAGCGAGGCTGCAGATCGCGAGAATTGCTCATCGCGCCTGGTACCGAGTGGCAGTCCCTAGCGACTGTGTGAGGGGCAGGAGGACCTTCAGCTGCTAAGGGCTGGCAGACAGCGCTGTGTCAACTTTTTTATTAAAAAAAACAAAAAACAAAAAAACCTCAGCTTGTTCGATGGCAAAAGTTGCCTGGAAACTTAAAAAAAACAATATGTATGCCTCCAGGTAAGACAGGCATAAGAGGAAGGAAGTTGTATGATAAAGACACTGGACCAGGTGTCAAGAAACCTTAAATTTAGTTCCTCGCTGTTTCTTCAAGGGAATAGGTCAATCATGTTGGGCTGTGTTTTGGTCACTGCTTTCAGGATGACATCTGGTTTGGTTTGGTTTTGGTGATTTTAAATTGTGTATGTTATTCAGAGAGCCTTGTTCCTTGTTGGGGAGGCAGGCATCTAAAATTTAGGCACTGCAGGACCTGCCTTGCTGGTGCCTTTGTTCTTTGCTGGATCTGCCTCAGTCACCCCACGGTAAAAATATAATTATAGTGTTTCCCCCTCCATTCCTTTGTGGGCTTTCTTTTTTTTCCCCCTCAAAGGCAGTAAAACTTTTGCAGTTGAAAGTGGCTTCTTCTGACTTTATGCAGTGTCTTCCACAGCATGACCTAGTCTCAGCTGGAACTTCTAAAATACCAACCTCTTAAGTGCCAAAACGTGTAAATAAGYGAGGAGAGAGAAAAGGAGTGTGATAAAGGTCCTTCACCCTTGGCTTTTGAAGACCTCTCTGGAGGTTGAGCGCTGTGCTCGGTGCTGACAGAGGGGTGCCATAGCCGGTACGTCTTCAGGCGWGTTAGCTGAGGACAAGGCAGCAGGGCATAAACCACCTCTGGTTAAAAATTTCACTGGCTAGCCAAAATTTTCATTATTTTTTTTAAAAAAGGCATATTTCTAGAGTGGAATAGAATTAAGTGAAGTGGATAAAGGAATGGAGGCAAAAGAGGTATAATGCTGTTCATTGCCCACAGGTATTGACTCTCCCCTCCTTTCTCTATATACTTTTTGCAGGGGGCGACTTAGACCCTGAATGATTGTTGTGAATATCTCCAGCTAACTTCCTGGGGGATTTGTGATGGCAGCTTAAACCAAGAGTTGTCTAGTTTTGAGACAGTTTGGGGTTTTACAGGGCCTTCCCAGCAGCCAGTTTTACACAAAGCAACAAGACAGCTTACAGAAGAGCAAACAAATTGACATTTAGCAACGAGCATCTTGCACTAGCTTTTCTGGTTGCTCRGGGCTGTGATCTGGCAGAGGCGAAGCTGCTCCCCCCCATTTCTGCCAGCGTGACCTCAGGCCGGTCACACTGCAAACGAGGATAATTGGAGACACAAATGAGAGTTGTAAAAGGAGAACAAGTCATGCTTGCCTTTTTTTTTTTCCCCCAGCATGCTTTGATAGCTTCAGATGAGAAGGGCTTCATATGAGAGAAATGTCCCTGCTGTACAATCTAGCGGGCAGCGCAGATTGTGTTCAGCTTAGTTTTTAGCAACCCTGCAGGGCCTCATCGAGAAACTGCGGTTTCCTTGTACCAACATCAATATGTTTGGTGTTGGAAAGCAGCTCCCCATGTACCTTGGGTCCTGCGGTTTGGGGACCTGGCCCTCCCAGCCAGGAGCAGCCCTGTTGTTTTTACCTTCAGCTCCTGCTTGCGCTGCGGCTGGGGACGCACGCTCCACTTCAAGGCTGTTCCTGAATGCTTGGAGAAGAGCTGCGATACGTTAAGATGATCCCTAAAGAAGCTAATTAGTGGTGTGACTAGATGAGTAGATCAGAACTGCAAAAATCCTGACTTGAAATGCGTCTTCAGGGACGTCTTAAAAATCAGTACTCCCTCCGCCCTCCCCTCTTGCCCTACGCCACTCCTGGTCTTTGGGGTCAGCAAGCCACCAAGCCAGAAATACAGGAAGGGAARGAGCTGTTGTGCTCACGAGGCTGCCCGGTCTCCCAAAAATCACCCAACAGCATGCAAAAGTTCCCAATTTGTGTGGGTGTGGGAGGTGATTCCTAAGCAAACTCAACCACCCAAATTTTCAGGAGCTGCCCACTACCATTAACGCCGGTCCCTGCTTCCACCTCCCTGTGGGTGCTCAATCCGCCCACTCGCTGTGCGGAGCGATGTCGATGGTGCGTGTTAAAGCTGGGAGCACCCCACCAAAGAAGGGCACCGGGGAGACTGTAGGGGACAGGTTGGCCTTGGGTGTGACGTTCCCATTTAAACACCTCTGCTGCCTTTCAGAGCCAAGCCAAGCTCTGGTCTTGGGGAGGAGGGCGGACAGCAGCGCTCCAAGTGCTCGCTCTGTCTGTCTTCAGCGCAGATTTAGAGCCACATAAAAATGATCAGCCTCYGCATCATTAACCATTTCTCCATGGTTTGTCCTGCATCAAAGGCCTCGGAGAGCGCCGGTGCTGCCCCACGGGGTGCAGGCAACGGGAGCAGCAGCCGATGCAACTTTGGGGAAAGCATTTCCACCTGTGGTCCAGCTTTCTGAGTGTACAGAGGACCTGGGGACACACGCACACCCGTGCACACGTGCATGCACCCCCTTACCGCTTTATGTCGCCTTATACAGAAGGGCCGCTGCACAAAATAGTTAAATACTCAGCTTTCCTTATGTGTGGATCCTACCTTCAACCTTTGAGAGACTTTTTTTCACTCAAGTGGGGAAATCCCATTTCAGCCCTGGTAGTAGTAGTAATTTGCTCTAAAACATATCAAATGCCTGATCTTTCTTTATTTCAAGTAATTAATTTAATTAAGCAGGGCTCTGTGTTTTCCAGTTACAGTGTTCTTCACCCTCAATAAAAAAAAAAAAGAAAAATCTGCTGTCTATCCAGTCAGCTACAAATATTTCTCTTTTTCAACTGATTAACATAAATGCAACACAACTTGATTAGCAGAGGTCTGCTGCCCCTTTAATGCCAGTAAAAGCATTGGGCCTAGGAGGCCCAGAACTCTCCTGTGACAGTTTTTGCATTCAGCAATAACACTGCAGCGTTTTTTTCCTTCTTTTCCAAYCCCAGGAACCTACTGGCATCGATTATCCTCTCATGGATTCGGCAGGCACCATCACCACGATCGTAGGGCCCAGCGCTTTCAGCATCCCCCTGCCGATCCGGCAGAAGCTCTGCAGCAGCCTCGACGCTCCCCAGACCAGGGGCCACGACTGGAGGATGCTGGCCCACAAGCTGAAACTGGACAGGTGAGCAGGGCGGCCCTCGCGCGCTCGAGCAGCAAAGCCCCCTCCCAGGTATGTGCAGCAGGCTCCGTGTAGGGTGCCGCTGAAATAGGTGATAGTGGACATACCTACAGCCTAGTCAAGCTGACCACGGAGGATGAGCACCCTGATGGTGCTGGTGGTGGGTATGGTTGGGATCGGCTGGATTTGTATAAATTCGCTTAACAGTCATGCAAAAAAAAAGTTTCCCGTTGGCTTGTTGCAGGTATCTAAATTATTTTGCTACAAAATCGAGTCCCACTGGGGTGATCCTGGATCTCTGGGAAGCCCAGAATTTCCCTGATGGCAACCTGAGCATGCTGGCAGCAGTYCTTGAAGAAATGGGAAGACACGAAACCGTTGTTTCTTTGGCAGCAGAAGGAAATTACTGATGTAGATTTGGCATGATCAGGAAGGACAGACACAGGGAGTGGTAATGCCCTGTTATTACACACAAGAATTGAAGAGAAAACCCAGACCAATGAGTTACACAAGAGATACTACAGAGAAGAAAGCAAGCAAACAAAAAAACCACAGCCCTGACCTTCACACGTGTTCTCCTTGTACATTATCACAGGATCTAAAAGAAATCATGCGAAGTTGTACCTTGAAAATATAAATCAACCTAACGTTCCTCTCGGCTTGGCTGTACACTGCTTGGTACAGGATTTTACAGTTTCCTAGGAAACGCTTTTTATTGCTATCCAGATATATGGATAAACTTTCTTAACAATCCCAGTTTCTATGGATGTTGTTTACATCAAATTCTGGACAGGGGTAAGGAGACTGTCCATGGCTCTTTATATTTTTTGTTTAAAGCCATTCTAGAAAAAGCTATGGACAGTTGGTTGTGGCTATTTCAGATTATTGGTTTCTGGTGAATTCAGACTTTGGCTACAATTCCACACATCGAGTGTCTCACAATGATCCTCCTGTCATTATTCTGTTTCCTAGACCTACTTGTAAAAAAACCCAGAGTTGCGGAGGTGTGCATCTGGAAAGCAGGTACTCTGGGTGCTAAGCAGGAACAAACATAACGTTCCCGTCCCTCCCCTAGGGAGTCCCATTGAGCCTTTGTGGAAAATAGCTGTAGGACAGTGGGAAACATAGGATGGGAGTTAATTTTCCATTCACAGCATAACACCCTTTCCATCCCTTTGTGATATGGGGGGCTGGATATGCAATTCAGACTGGTTAGGGAAAAAAGAAATCCAGAAAAAAATAAAAAAGAGATTTTCCTATGATAATTATTTACTAATTAGTATCTAGTGCAAGGATTATAATGATTACTATTATTATTATTATTACCATTCTTACTTTATTTCTAATTTTGTCAGCAGCAGGATGAATCATTCCCATTTTGATAGAACCTGTTGTCCCCTTCCTGAAGGTCTTCTAGGACATTTCCCACTATGTTGTCTGTCCTTCCCTTCTCCAGCCATTGTACGCRTCCTCCAAAGTCCTCTGCTAGCCCACAAGGGTTGCTCACATAGCATTAGAGTTGCTGTGCTTTATGCCAGCTACAAAGCCGGTTCAAACTGGTGAAGCTCCACAGAAATCACTGATCCGCACCAGCAAAGGATCTAACCCAGCATGTCTCCCTGCAGCAAACTGTGGCGCATTGCAACACCACTGGTTTGCCATTGCTTCTGGAAGCAATCCTACCCCGAGTTGACTGTGAAGGCTGGGGCGACCCCATACCATGCTGTGATCCAGCCTCCCAGTCCAGATGCACGTAGCCCATCGTTTGGGAAGCAGATGTGCAAACATGTGGAGGCACTGACATTGAGCACCTGATCTGTGCATCCAAGGTGAGCCTCCAGGTACCTTGCTTTATTTTTAAGAGATTTGAGAGCCAGCAGCTCCCGTTAGCTTCAGATGGAGCCGGAGGCACTCACTCCCACTGAAAACCACCTCTTTGCCTAATGGCTGCGAAAGTCAAGGCTACTGGGCATAAGRGGAGTGCCCCTTTCTGGGCGAGAGCCACTCGCTGGATCTCTGTGGCTCTTCCCAGGCTGCAGCCAGGGAAGTCTCTCCCGCATGCCCAGTGCTGCGCGGTGGAGGCCAAGCTCTGTGCGTTGCAGCTCTTTGCTTTAGCTATATCCCCCCCAGCTCCCAGCTTGTTGCGGTAACTCTTGCACAGGGCATTGCAGGTCCCCATGAGTGGGACACATATTTGTTTCTGTGCCACATCCCTCTTGGCCTCTGCAAATGCAGGAAGGGGGAACTCGGCAAATGGAGCTAACTATTGTTTTTTTCAGTTGTCACTGCAAACATATTTCATTTTCTGCTCAGTGAAAAGACTGACTCTTTAGTACAACACAGAGCCTAGTATTTCAGTAGTTTTAATTCCAGTTTTGTTTATCCTTCACTTCCGCTGCAGAGAGCACTGCCTTCCCCAGCCCATTCACGCCAGCTTTGGAGGCATCCTCTGGTTTTTGCTATTGTACACACACGTGGGCATTGCCCACACATGTATTCTCCCATCACATTCTTCTCGAGACTTGAGTTGTTTTGTTTTCTTTTGTTTTTTTTTTTCCCTAAGGCTTTCAAGTCTGCACCTTTAAAGGTAACTTTGAAAATGTCATTGGTCAAAATGAAAGGAAAATTTCATCTGACCTTTTTCCCATTTGACATTTCTGTAGGCTTGGGACTTTTTTTTCTAATTCTCAGCTCCCTGACACCAGTGGTGTTTTCATTAAAGGCTGGGCAGTGCTCACAAGCACCCCCTTTCTCAGAAGCAGTAACCCAGCAATTTACAAAGGATCAGACCAGGCTTCCCATCAAATTCAGAGCGCAGGGTGCACAGATCTTGGCTTTCAACATCTGTCCATATTTTGGCTCCGTAATCACCACCTCTGGAGAATGTGGAGTCCTTCCAAGGACTAAGTCATCCAGGCAGGTCATCCTTTTCATGAACCACCTTCCTATTTTTTTGACCTTAAGCAGCTGATCCAGAGCTCTGCTGCGTGAATGAGAATCTTGCTTCCATCTTCAGGAGGCTTTGACTTGGCTGCCAGCTCATCCCTTTTCCTACAGTTTTACCCTGCTCTTCCTCAGAGCGCTAAAACATCTCCTGAAGGACAGCTCTCCACTTTTCTTCTTATGCAACCTTCTGGTATAACCAGTTATACCTAGTTCGTTCTTCACCGGCTTTTGGCACCTTCCCCTCGTGGGCCCCATCTTTGGTCTCTGACATCCGGACTGGTTTGGGCTCTCGGCTGGGAGCTTTCACTAGGTGGGCACCGTGCATCACCTCAAGCCTGTGCTCCTTTTGCCAGCTCTCCGCGCTCCCCCTTCCCACCCCGAGGCCCCCTTCAAGAAAAATAGATGAGTAACTTTCTTAAGACTTTCTGATTCTGGGTCAGAAAAAGAACTTTTTCCTTTTGCAGCTTCACTGTAAAAGGGATCTATTGCATGGCAAGGGCTTGCTCTGATTTAGAGGAGCATCTGCAGCGGTGGATGGCAGTAAGCACCATTGCCTCTCTCAGCACAGGCACAGAATGAGGGGGGAGAAAGGACAGCAAGATTTGCTCAAAATACCATTTTTGGTGGGAGAAAGCTAGCAGCAGTCCTTCTCTCGTGATTGCTTGTACACACTGCCATCTCGTGGGGCAGAGCTCGAACTTAAACACCGATACCAGTGACTTCATTTAAGCCTGAGAAAAGTTGTCTTAGAAAAGACTTTTCTGTGAGGTGGCTCTTTAAAATGACAAATAATATTGGCAGACAGAACCGACTCTTAAGAATTGTTGTAACATTTTATGTCAGGTAAGCAAATTTGTTTTAAAAGATGACTGCAGGCTTCTTATCCTCCAGTTATTATTATTTTTTAAATGCTTAACCTTTTAGTTGTCCACCTTTGGTTATGATGTGCTCTAGCAGCTTTGCTGCTCTTCACACCGTCTCTTCATTACATGTTGATTGCTAGTGATATAAATAATATATATATATTATATAAATATATATAAAATATCTACTGACTTCAAGGAAAATCTTTAATTTCTGATTTAGGATCACTGTTGGAGGCAGTCCTTTTCACCTGGTTTTGTTAAGTTCTTTTGTGTTGTGTTCTTGTAAAGGTGGCTGTCAGTGTATAGGGTAAGTCTATTTTTTTGTTAAGTTTTCTAATCACAGCTGATCCACAGTATCATGCTGAACAGTGCAAGACCTGTTTTAATGAGTCTTGAAAGTTTTGAGGCAGTTAGGGTCTCTTGAGTCAAGATTTGCTTCCATGGGAGACCGAGGCTTTTTCCATATCCCTGGCAGAAATGCAGACACTCATGAGACATGTTGGAGTCTGGGAGGCACACAGAGCAAAACATGTCTGTTACTTGGGTTTCTTGCTATTTCTGTTGCTTACATATAGAATAAATGTATTTACATGCTGTAAGCCTGTCATTGTGGACAGTGTCCTAATGTCTTGTATTGCTACCTAAAATAGTTTCCTTTTGGTTCTCCTTTTCTTTTTCTTTTCGTTTTTTGGGGCGGGGGGGGGGGCATGGGGAAGGGAGGGATGGGGACCATTAGACCATCGTATGTTCTAGCCAAGTAGTTCCCACAGCACCGAGGTTAATTTTAAACAAGGTGATACTGGTGAGGTTTTTTTGATCTCATGTTCAGGGCACTTTGTAATGTACCTTAGTGAGTGTTCAGAAGTCTTTTCAGGTATTACTGGGACCCTTGTCTGGCCCCGGAGTGACTAATTGCTTGCAGGCTAGCTTAGCTAATATCAGACAGGGAAGAGAGGCAAGGGGCTGGTTTATGAACCAGCGGCCCTTCTCCCGCAAGGACTCCAGTAAGGCATTGACTTCAGGGTCGCCACTGTGATCCCTTCCTAGCTTGTGTGTGAAACCTTGAGTTTATAAAATGAGCTGCATTGCAGATTTTTAAATGCTGAAGCATGTAACGCTGACATCCTTTGAAGTGGGATTCTCACAGAAATGCAAAGTGTATGTCTATATATATATATATATATATACACACACACAGAGGAAAAAATAGAGGACACCTACTGCTGGAGGCTTTTAGCTCTGATGTTGGTTGTGGGCATCCTCCATCCCTCTCATGACCAACTTCTGCTTGGGAAGATGAAGGTCAAAATTCAGTGCTGTATCATCCCTGCAAGGTCGGCTAGGCAGTACTGCGAGAAACAACAGCGTAAAAACTGGCAAGGAAATAGAGTTGGACTCGAACCAAAGCCACAGAACTGAGCCCTCAAGTTTGGTAGGTCGAGCTCCTCTCTTGAAAGAGGATCGTTTAGTTTATTTGCTTACTTGTCCTTTAAGCTTGGCACCTGTTCCCTGAAATCTGAAAATCCCTTTATCTGAAAGGCCTTTGATAAGCTCTGCCTGTACAAAAAAAAGCAATGATAATTCAGAGTTCCCACTAGCCTCTGTCACTGAATGGGTTCTTCACATATTCTGCGATGCTGGTTAAATGTATTTAATAGTGGTTTTAACTGTTTACAAAGAAATTAATTGCTGCGTGCACTGTACGCTGGGCCTGACCTTCTCTCCAAGAGCGTCCTATACTCACAGCATCGAGGTAGCTTCTTGGCTGTCTTTGAAGAAGTGGGATGTTGCTTCTGCTAACACCCGGCCTTCGGGCAGAAGCGGGGTGGGTCCCTGCCTCTCGCCAGCTGTGGGCTTGCAGCTGGGTGCCACAACAGCCCGTGGATGAGCAAAGCTCGCGCTGCGGCAGGAGCTGCTCTGGCTGGTTCCAGCTGGCTGTTGCTACAGCTTGCCAGCAAATTTGGGAGATCAAAAAGTGAGAATAAAAAGGAAAGTCAGTCTGGAAAGTAAACAAAATTAGAAAGAGTGGGAAGCAAAGCACTCTTCTCCCATAGTTCTTGTAAATCACCTTGCAAAAACACCCCTCCCCAACTGTGAGTAAATAACCTACTTTTTTGAAGTAGAGTGTATTAGAGAGAGAGAGAGAGGTTATGGCATTACGTGGCATTACCATTTTGGCACATCTGTGTGGTTGACTTTTTTTTTAGTAATATATGTTCTGTCTGTTAATATTGAAGAGTGAAAAAAACACGCGAAGGTCGTACACTTGGTACCTTTCTAAAGCATAGGAGGGCCCATAACAAGCGAAACGGCCGCGTGGCCCGGGCCGAGAAGGTTTATTGCGGCGCTCTCCCCTGTGGCTGCGTCGCAGCTGCGCTACGGCAGCGCYGCTAGGGTCCTGGGAGCTGTCTTCTTTGCGATTCAGACATGGAGAACTATATTTTGTTTGGTTGGTTTTTGATTTCCCTGTTGCTGTATCTTCTATGCAATTCCTTTTCTAAAGACTTACTACCRGAGAAGTGCTAGCCATTGCATTATTTGTATTGCTGTACAGTGGAGGTGTGGTTTACTAGTTCTGAGTGTGCCTCTTACCCCCCTCCCTTTTTCTCCTTCCCTCTGTTTGTAAATGCCTGCATTTATTCTGTCAGCCTGACATGTACAAAGTGTAAGAAAGAATTTTTAAACAGGTAATAAATTATATTTATAAGCAACTGGAAAAAAAAAAAAAAGCAACACTACCTTGTGTTCAATTGCTTAGTTCCTGGAAGCTTGGAAGGAATGAGGARCCTTTTATTTATTTAAAAAAAAAATTATGTGCTCAACAGAATTGTTTCTGCACATAAAAACTTTCATAGTCTCACTCGTAAGATACTGTTCAGGGCACCAACTACCCAAGCATCCGTGTGCCCATTCCCAGCAATGTACAGTCAAATTAATCTCTGCATTTTTCCAGTGGGAGTGAGAGGCACTTCCCCAGTACAAACACGTGGCTTCTCCCAGCCGAGACGCGGGGCCTGGGGTGGGGGAACAGTCCTCTCTCAGACCTCATCACCCGCTCAGCTGCGGCCTGAGGAGGTCAAGGGGCTGCAAAGGTCTTGCCCGCGCGCTGCCGGAGGCAACRCTGCCTTCCCGCTCCCGGTGAGCGCAGGCGCTTCCCGCCAGCCTTTCAGGCCTCTTCTAGCACTGCATGCCCCCTTCCGTGCCGGAAAGAGGGAAAGCTGGGAAAACGCCCGGTCCTCGCCATCTCATATGCCAAGAGACTAGCAGCCCGACAGCACCACGGAGTGGTGCACTCGCCCCCGGGCTCTCCCTGCAACGACGAGGAGGCAGTGAAGTCAAAGCAGCCACGCAAAATGGAGTTAACGGCCCCAAAACTGAGCACCGGGTGGTAAGTGTATTTGCCAGGTTTGTGAGAACCTGAAGTGCAGCCCGAAAAGGGCAGACCTTTAAAAATCAGTCTCCCTTTCTGCTTGGCTTAAAGCAAGATATTCCCAAGGTTTAAGGTGTCTATATTCTACTTTCCTCTCATTGCTTTCTTCATATGAGCTAAAACGGCTGGCAAACGAGGAAGGCTGCGTGACAGCTACTCCTGAATGCGGGAGACCACCGTGGGTGTGCAGCACGTCACTGAAGTGTATCGATAATGCAAGGTAAACTCTGGGTGATGGCTCCTTCCTTTCCCCAGCTTCTATGCTAAAAAAGAGCATGTGGGCAATCACTGCCCTTTGGCTCCTGCAATTTACTCGTAGGGAGTGTGGAATAAGTTATCRCAGGAGGCCAGGCAGAGCAAACTACCCAGTGCCAGCTCGTTCTGGTGGGCTCTTGCAGCTGCCGGGGCTGGTGGCTGCCAGGGCCAGTAGGTTATTGAGCCAACACTTGAATATTTGTTCTGGCCTGACCAAACAGATTCGTATCAGTGCCTCTCCAGTAAAAAGGAATAACTGAGCCACTTAAATTCCAAGTTACTGGCTACTTTATTGACAGTGTACAGAATTAATCGGTGACCAAGGACAAGGACTTGAATGGCCCCATATGCCTTTCTGGCCAGGTCAACCAGGGGGACTCCAACAGAGGAAAGCTGTCAGCCTGCTCATTGACAGTCTTGACTATAAGTGACCAGATTTGGGCCAAGTTCAGTGCCCATTTGGAGGATACTTTTATAACAAAGAAGATGGTTTGATCAAGCAGAGTTCTGGGACAGAGGCTGGACCAGGTCTGTGGCCACCCATTGCTTGCTTACCTTGCTTGGGCCCAGCCAAGGCCAGAGCCATGGAGATCTGCTTGGCAATATTTGAACTAGTAGAGCCCAGAAGTTCATCCTGTGGATACATCTTCATAGACACATTATTTGGGGCAGTCAGCATCCAGAAGCAATACTGGGCATTGCTGAAGCATGTTGAGCACAAAACATAGCTGCAGCGAAGTTCTAGCTACAGGTTTACTCCATCTGAAAACCACCAGACCTTTGGCAACGTGGAGGGAGAGCTGGTTTTCTTTCATTTTATCTTAACATTATCTTCTCTGGTATAGGAATAGGCAGCTTATATATAAAAGCTACTTAGGAAGAGGTAACATATATAAAAGAGGACTTGGAGCTCCTACATGAAAAGAGACTCTGTATCTCAAGGGACATGAGGCATAACAATAGAAAATTAAGGAAAAAAGAAAGGATAGGAGGAACAGACACAGAGCGGTGGGAAACAGCCTGAAAACTATGTGATGCAGTGAGCTGTGGAGAGCTGAGGGCAGACATGGAGCTGTAAGGGAAGGGCAGGATCCCACACGCCACGTAACAAATGTGGGCAAAGCCAGCTGGGACCTTCTTCAGCAAGCATGGTCCTTTCCAACCCAGGTATGGCCCGACCAAGTGACTTTGGAAATGCTGATTGAAAATAACTGAAAGGATCTGCTGCTGAGTACGAGAAGACACGGGTCAAAGTAACGTGTCTGCAGGGCATTAGTCATGGGCAAAATTTGGCCAGGCTGCCACTTCCCTTTTTTTTGCTGAGACATAGGGCTGGAAAATCTAGGTTTTGTCTATCCATAGATTACCTTCTATCCCTGTTGTGCTATTAAAAATAGAAATCATAATTTGTGAACATTTGGGGGTAAAAAGGGAAGAGGAGCCTCACAAAAATATTATTCAAATGCCATATTTCTATAATTTACATAATCATCCACAAATTGCAAGTGACTGCTCTGTAAGTGATAACTTGTATTTTAATTACTATTTCTCTCTTCACTGAGCTGTGAAAGGGGTGATGCTTTTTTTATGTCACTGGAAACATATGCAATATCTTACAGTTTATTTATTTGCTCTAAGGTAAAAATCTTTAAAAAACATCATATATAAAAATGAGGCATGGTCAAAATAATCTAACCGGTGAAAAGAAACCCAGAAGTAGTCTTTTTGAGTTATGTGAAGAATAAACGAAAATAAAAAAGTAATCTCTTTCATGGGGAGATGGAAACAATTTTATTTGGGGAATGTTAAAACAGCCATATATAATTTGAACAAATACAACATAACAGTTTGCTCCCCATTTTTTTCTAATTACAGTATTTACAGGTTTCATAAGGCACTGGTTCTCAAAAAAGAACACAAATTAGTTTCTTAGTCTTTACATCGTTAACCTTTTCTTTAAAAGAAATAGTTTTGTTTGTGCTAGAGATGGAATAGCAGTTGCTAGATGGCATCTCCCTTCCTTTTTTTTTTTTAATTCTTCTCCCAATCTATCTTAGCTATGCCAATAAGTCATTAAACTAAACTTCCTTCGGTGTTTTTACATTTGAAAACTGTATTTCAAAACCTGCTGGCACTGAAGCCACGAGGATCTTAGCCCTGACATCCAAGTCCTAATCAACAGGCACTGTGAAATTACTGAAGTCTGGAAGTGACRTTAAAAGACTGTACAGGTGGCAAAATAAAAAATACATGTACTAACATGAATTCACTGTACATGTGGAACCATTGTAATTATTACATTGCGTGCGTTGCATAAAATTAACCATTCATCTGATAACTCAGATATCACAGTGCTAGAACAAATGTCTTACAAGCTTAACTTAGGTYGTTTTTCTGGCCTGAGGAATATTCCTTTAACAGTATCATTGATTACAATAAGTATGAGATTTGAGGGCTGAATCTGACCCTTTTGGTCTTGGGAGAAAATGGACAGAAACTAGTTACATAACTGCAGACCCTTTGTTTTCTTGGATGTGTGTCTCCTCACATATGTATTTATTTTCCTACATAGCACTGTTGCAGTGATTTGTCATTTATGCGTTTTCATAAATAAATATTATGTTTTATTTAGTGCTTTATCATCCATAATAGTTTACTCTTAATCCACATACTGGAGTGATTCCAGACCTCCAACTGAATATATATATATATATATATGTATATATATATATATATATTCTTTTATATATATATAAAACACATAAACTTGAACATTTAACATCATACACACATTACATGACCTATCAACCAGTATCTTAGATCCCTTCCTTCTGGAGCAAAAAGGCAGGACTCGGTCAGAAAGCCTGCAGGCGGCGAGCTGGGAGCATGAAACCGGGTTTTCCATCTGCATGGTCGCGCAGCTCTGCCCGTGCGAGGGCAGGGGCGGAGGAAATTTCACGTTGCTGTTTTTGTGAGCGCAGAGGACTGGATCTGGCCGTCAGCCTCGAAGCAGTGCGTTTCCCACCTGCATCATCGGAGCAAGCTCCCCGGGATCACATTTATCTCATAAGCCAACACGTACGAGGGCAGAAGGCAAAACGAATGAATCTCCATTCAGGACCTCAGCGCGACAATTCCCACCTACACCAAAAGCCCTTGGGTAGGTTTCCCCTCCCGTGTTACGCTCACACATGTTGGATATTTTTGACATTTTTCTCCGCTTTTCACCCCTGCTCGCTAATCGTCAGTGAGGCTCCATTCAGAGGGATGATTTATAGCAGAAACCCCACGACTCAATTCACTAAGCAGACAAAAAGATACAGTTTGAAGAGAGGCTGGGCTATTCTCCTCACTTTGGGCCAGAAATTTTCAAGTAATGGCACCTAAAAAGAGGACCAAATTCTGCTCTCACATATGCAAGCACCACYGATTTCCCCGTGGGGCCAGGATTTAGCGTACTATTAATTGGCAGAGATTTTCTTTCTGTGTTGCTTAGCATTCTTGGGGTACTGGCAGGGAAACTGCAAAAAAGCACTCAATTAACGAAAGTCCTCTGATCAAACTTTTTAACACCCATAATCATGCAGGTCTTGCTGGTTTGCTTGAACCTCGCACATTTTTCTCTATTAGCTTGAAAGTATAAAATGGTAATTTTTCAAACTCAAAATACCTTCAGGGAGCTCTGAAGCCGAACTCCAATTATATTTACCTAGCTACCACAAATAAATCAGTTTTGTCCAAAAAAGGGGAAAAGAAGCACTACATAAATGCTGAGGATAAATCCAGCATGTCAATTATTTCAACTCTCATAATTAAAGCAGCATTTGCAACAACTTGTTTCAAAATTAAACTGAACACCATCTAGAGAAACAGGCCATAGGCAGGCAGAAAAACAAAATAAAGGTAAAACAGTAACTCCCATGCAGCTCAGCATTGCCAATCTGATGAAGAACAGAAACCTTTCCAAAGAAAATGCTTTGGATGGAGTATGTCGCCTTCCTATTACCTCTCGTTTCCCCTTCCATAGTTTTACCCTTCCAACAACKGCTGTATCCCCGGGAAGGAAGACTGCAGAAAGGCTGGTAAATCCGTTTTGCATTGCCGTTCTCCTCTATAAGCCCCTCTTCTGGGAACTGTGGTGCTACGCAGCCCGCAATCTGGCGGCAGGACCCGTCCCTGTGCAACGGCTCCCAGAGCCTTCGAGGCCGCTCCGAGGCCATCCAAAATAATAAGGCGGCCAAAGTTCAAGCCAGAAGTTTAGTTTGTGGTGCCCTAAAACATGCATTTATTTCGGTATCTCGAATTTTCTTTTTTCTTTCACATAAAAAAAGGGAATGTGGATTTTTTTTCCAAACTCTTTTTGTACACAAATATCTCACTTCTACACAAATAAAAGAACAAGTTAATAATTTTGCCTCACAACAAACTTTCTCTTACCCAGCGGTTTTGTATGTAGGCCAGCGCAGTTTCATTTACCAGCGGTTTCTCTCATTAACGAAAGGCTGGTAAGAAGATCTAAACGTGTACTTCAGGGGACTCGCGCCTCTCATTTCCGCTCATAAACAATACATTTTATTTTGCAGTGGGGAGAAAAGCACTCAGAAAAAGGGCACTTGTTTATTATCCTGGCACCACATCCATGAGACTTCCTAACAGAGCTAAAAACATGAAGGGCTGCGGGGAAAAAAAGAGAAAAAAAAGCAAGTCGCACTGAACCACATTCGCTCTCTGGCTTCTGATTATCTTAAATGAAGTATGAGCTCCCCCGTGACGGGCCACCTACCGGGGCTCAGCAACCCGCGGCTCTAATAGCAACTACTTTAATTGGCCTCTCGCTATATTGTGAAAACCACTCACATCCACAGCGCTATGGAAAGTGGGCTCCATAGGTAGGTGCCTTTTAACACGGTTTCTATTACAGCTTCTCTGAGCTTCACAGACTTTCTCTCTCTCTCTCTTTTTTTTTTTTTTTTTAATGCTGGAGTGCAATAGTCTCTCTATAAATGAAAAAGTCACTTTGCTTTCATTTTTCAGCACGGTTTCTTCCAATTTTTTTAATGTAACAATATACATCTTTTTTACTTCTAACCAAAAGTTTTATTTTCATAAAATTTAAAGCAGTATCTTTTTAAACAATCAAAATAATAATAATAACAATAATAATAATAAAATAATAAGTGGCTTTCATGGAAAGCAACACGCATAACCTTAAACCAGTTACTAAAACTGTATTTCCCCATGTAAACAAGGGCAGAGAAGCCTCTTCCAAACTTGGATATCGAAATTTGGCTGATTTTGCAAAGGATACTCTCCTCAGAAGCTGTCAGACAGTTGTTCTTAAATCCGACGGCATTCGAGGTGCTTCTTACGAAGGCTTTCGATGCCTCCCTATGACTTCTTGACGGCGAGAGAAAGTCCGCTTCGGTGGGCTTTCGCACGGGCTGCCTTTTGCCGGATCAGAGTTTAATGTCCTGTGACTCTGACATTTTGGCAAGCGTCTTCTTGACCCGCAGGGCCGTGAGGCGGGACGCGGGGTTGTGAGCCCAGCACTCCATCATCAGCTTCCCCATCTGGCGCAGGCACTGCGGGGGCAAAGGCAAGAGCAGGTCGCGCCCGGGCAGTGGAAGACCAGGCTGCTGCTGGTGGCAAGACCGAGAAACTAGARGAAGAAGGTCTTGCCTAACAGCAGCCGAAAAATTGCTCTTAGAAAGCAGCGAAAAAATGCTGCCTTCTACTGCTTTTCAAGAGCTTTTTTCTGTATATTAAATAGAGCTCTCAAAACATGGCAATTACTCTAAAATTTATGACAACCTCTAGTCTATATTTGGCTGTAAACTCAACAAAAGCACTTTTCTTATCTTCCCTTCCCCAAACCCTTGCAGAAAATTTCACTTAGCACGGCCACCATAAACATAGCTTTGTACGGAGAATGCCTTGCTGGAAATTCAGTGGAATTAGCCTTCCTCCGGCAGCACCCAGGCCCCCGGRAAGTGGCATAACATCAACACGCAGCTTTCCCAGCCTTGGGAAGGCAGCAGCGGCATGCTGTATTCCTGCTCTGCACCTACTGCTGCCAGACAGACAAAAAAAGGTCACGTAAACCACCGTGCCTAGTGCATGTTGCCCTGCTAGCCTAAGGTTCCACACTGCTTGAAGATTTGCTTGCTTCAATGGGAAAAAAAAGGGTTTGAAATAGTTCACCAGCACCCATGAAGCTACAAGGGCTTCTCATAGCAGGACTTCAAGACTTTTAGCTGAGAAGTCCCAGCTAGTGCTATTGATCCCTTCCACATTGTCCATCACTTCTTCACGAGGCCCAGAAAGCCGTTAAGCRTAACACCCACCAACAGTGCTCACATCAGCCTAACACATTCCACATTAATACGGATTTTTATAAACATGTTTTGGTGATACACAAGGTCTTATGCACTAGTAAATTTGTCTCTCAYTTCTATAAGCCCCGAAATGGGATTACTGACTAGGCTAATCAATTTATCAAGAGTAGTTATTTTAACAAGCCTCCTCAGTCCTCAGGATGGCTGCTGCCAGACCAAGCACAGCCTTGTGCCGCTGCGCAAAAGCCTTTCTAGGCATCTACATGAACAGTGCTTTCTCCAGTGTGTTTCCATCGCCCCAAAGGCTCAGCAGGTTTTGATTAGTGGGCGATACCTGGTTAAATCCTTCCCACATTGGCTGTTAATACAAGTCCTTGAGTCTCCCGGGGAGGTTGTTTTATTTTTTCCTCGCATTCCCAAATTGCCTACAACTCTCGTAATGTAAATCTTTTCTCTAACTAACTGCAGAATATTCATCTAAACACTGCTATTCCCAAATGACAGCTGTCTTCTGCTATTGCAAAGGACATTATAGCATTATACTGTACCAATTAACATGAWTAATGACTTCTCCATAGCACCACCATAAAAGTCGGCAAGTTTGCCTGTTGTGCATCCACTATTCAGCTCCAATACCAAAAGCACGACTTTGCTTCGCTATATATTTTCAATGGAAACATCCTCAAACATCCAAATTTTACTTTGGAAACATTTGATCTTATATCTGAAAGGCCGCATCTGCAGGCCTTATTGTTAAAATGCAAAGAGGCACATGAGTACTGCTTTCTAAAAGATAGAAAGGGGCGAACATTAAGTGCTTTACTGCACAGCCTGGSTACTGTGGTCAGTGTTACTCTATGTCCATAATACCATAACAGTGAAACTTAATATTATGTGCTCATGTTTATGTATTATCACGGTAAAATCACGTCACCAAGTCTGATCACAGAAAAGCTGTACATTTTACTTGATTTCACAGAGGCAGAAAAAATCTGCTTCTTTAAAAAAAAAAAAAAAAAAGGCTGGGAATTATGGCCAATATAGATCAGTAGACACTGAAGTTACTGCTGTGTACTAAGTATAAACTAATTTCTCTTCCAAAAGGCGATAACRGTGTTGGCTAGCCACTCACTCCTCCTGACTCAAAATGATACAGAATTAGGTTAATCTCACTCACTCGCTCTGATTAAAAATATCGCAGATTTGGGCCCAAGCCATTTTAAGTAGTAAAGCACAGGCTCCATTTGGAAAGGGACGATACCTCATCGCTGCTCCATCTGTTGGGAAACGATGGGCGAAGCCTCTTGATGCACACGATCTCCCGCATGTCCTCGTACGAGGGGTCGCTGGGCACAAGGTCATGGTAGGGCAGCTGGTATTCTTCAACTATTCCTGGGGAAAAAAAACAACAGCAAGGTGCGTATCACTTGCAGAAGACATGCTCCACTATCCTCTTCTCCTCTCTCTCTTTTTTTAACAGTTTGAGCAAAAAACATTTCATCTGGGCCTAATTCCCATTTAATTGTGGCCTTTACTGTGTGAGTTTCCTGCACATGCTGCAGCGAAAGAAAACCTGGCTTTCTGCTTTGCTGCAAAGTGAGCACACGCTCCCCTCGCTCGCCATGCCTGCCTTCTGCCGCGAGGCAGGGAGCGCGTGTCTAATGTAGACAGACCTCCACCCTTTTTGCACAAGCAATGATCATGATGATGATGGTTTTACAGATTTTACAGAAAATCACCGCAATATACTATATCAAAATAATATATTATAATCTTAATATATATAATATGCATAATACATTATATATTAAATATGTAATGTAATGTAATATAATATAGGAATGTAACATTAACAAACTGTAAACACAGGGATCACGTTGCTCATCAATGAAATTCAGCTCTTCCCAGGTAGGCATAGAGCACGGTACCGCAGCTTTTAAAAATCTGTTCTCGTGAACACAGCACAGACCCAAGAGACAAATTCTGCTCTTCCTCACCACCAAYGTGGTATGCAACCACTGCCAAATCATTTCTCTGCATCTAAGTTTCCTCAGTGGCAAAACAGAGATAATAATGCCCATCATTTCTGTACTGCACTGGGCTCTGTGTGCAGAGTACAACCTTGCAGCTGGCTGGCTCTCTCCATCACTGCCATCTTCATTACTTGAACATGTGATACCAGAAAGAAATGAGGCATGTTCCTAGCACAATAATGATGTAATAAGTGCCATTTCCCCCTGCTTCTTTCTACTTGTCTTGTAAATAAATTATTTATTTAAAGTAGTAGCACAGAATATCCCCAAATCATTTATCTTATATTTAACAACAAGAAAAAAAAATCACTATTTTCTTTCTGCTAAAATAGCAGAATGTCCCCAGTCCAGCCAAAATGTGGAGCCCTCTGAAAAAGCCCCCAGATGAGCTCCATATTCCCCCTTCAATGTGGACATCCACTGCCTCCAAACAGGCCATTAAAATACAGTATAAATCTCTGCTGTTAAAATAGCACTGACTGATGCTTTAAAATCCACCAGAAAACAGAAATTAAGAGAGTTCCCTGCATGGTTTATCCACATGTGTTTACTGCAGTAAAAACACTTACCCAGAGGAAAGGATGGAATGGAAGAYTTGGGTTATAAATTGGGTTTGCTGAAACAATTAAAAGCCACGTCCCCGCTATCAAAAAGGTATGTATGTATGTTTGCCATTTACCTCCTGACACACATCTCCTTGCTATCTCCCAAAGGATGAGCCCAAAACTGTACATATCAGCCATGATGTACGACTGAAAGTGATTTCTGTTCAAGCTTTCATCCAGCACCTCAGGAGGCATATAGCGTTTTGTGCCTACACGCGTATTTGGAGGAATGTCTACCTCGTTTGTATCACTGAAAGACAAAAAAAAATGCATCAAACATGCAATAAAGTAGCTGGAAAAGAAAGCAATTTAGATGGGAGCAGTAGTAAATTCAAACCACATCCGGGCTGGAACAAGGTCGGAAGTAATGCATAACCTTAATGGAACAATTCTTGTAGGGAAAGCCTCTCAGTGCGGACAGCCACCCTTCCTAAAAGGCTTGCTTGCCTCAGGCGATATTAAGCATTCAAAAGCACAACCGCAATGGAGATAAGACTCAACAGGGATGCTGTAACATTTGGGAGATTTCATTACCATTAAACTAAACCCTAATGCTGGTGATAACAATCAACTCTTCATTAAATGTTATTTTCTTAACATGCTCCGCCACCTAATGCTTTAGTTTTAACAATTAATGGAGGAGACTAAAGAGCTGGGGACCATCACTCAACTCTACCAAATCAGCCCTGCAAGGAAAAAGAGCCCGGCTACTTTTTGTGCGTGCATTACGGCTGACCTCTCCCAACCTTTCCTCGCCAAGACGTAAAAACACCCAGAGGTAGGCGCGCAAAAGATCTAACCAAATGGGTCACTTGTGGCACACACAGACCAGAGGAGGCAATGTATAGCTAACAGGAAACAAACTGCCATTAAACACCCAGCTGGCCTTTTTTTTTTCTTATTAACTGAGATTCTGCTGTATCAGTTTTGTAGTTTTTAGAAGTTTAAGACATGGCACAAATTGCGGTTTGCTTAAAAAGGCCTGTTTCCCTTTCCCCACCTTCAAAACTTAAATATTTTAAATGTGACAGAATAATCACACAACTTCTTGTAAAATTTTGTTCACCTATCATTACAGAAATGACCAAAAAGCAAGAGGTAAAAACTTGTCACATTCACAGTCACTAATATGCATATGCTGGTGCATTTGTGCATACCCCCAAAAACATGAGCCCAGTGACCTGCACTGTCTTGCAATATTTCTAATAAAGTAAGAAATGCAGAGAATTTTACTAAACTCATTATTTTTTCAGCAGATTGCATCTCTGTCACCTACAGTTTTCTATTCCTGACCACTGTGAGAGATACTTTCTAAGGAAGTATTCTGTCCGAGAAAAGTGAATTCCAATTGGATTATGACAAACATATATACATATACACACACACAAATATATATACATACATACACACGTGTGTATAAATATAAATATTTATATATTATATTCAGTTTATTTATCATATTATATATTTATTTATATTTATATGTTTATATTTATAAATATACTATTATGAATATATATTATATTTCTAATACATAGAAATGTTTCTATATTTATATGGGTGTGTGTATTTATATTTATACACACACACACATATATATTGACCTTCTTCAAGAGCAACATCTGGTAGTTTCTAGTTCTTCTCAGTTCATACCTAAGAGGTGTGTTACTGTGTATTTGACAGGCAAAGTACACCTGGAAAGGGCAAATTGCCTTCCCTGAAACTTTTACAGTGAATGGCATATTTCCAAGTTGTTGTTTCTCTTCCCCAAAGTTAAATTATTTCTTTCTCATCTCCCAGAGGAAGGTCAGGTTCATAAAGGAAAAGCCTCACCAAGAAACCTGACAGAGGAGTCAACGGTGAGAAGAGCAGATAAAACCGTCTTTACTTACACTCTGAATAATTTCAGTTCAAGATCTTGTACAGAATATTTTTTTGCTATACTTCAGGGAACCCACATTTTCAAAGCTGACGTCTGAGACCGAAACCTTCACTCTATGGCCACATTTCTGAGCTCAGAAATATCACAGGATTCTTAACACACATCTCCAGCAGGAACAGGCCTGAGAACTCAGACTCCTTTCAAATGGAGCCAACAGCTGTCCGATAGCAATGACTTCTTTATGAACCCCAGGAGTGAGCAAGTTCTACTTGTCTGCTCCTTCTAAGTTGTTTAAACACATAACCATTTTTTAAAATCAAATTTAAAAGCCATTTCAAAAATCAAATCTGTACCTCAGCAATTTGATTTGTAGGAAATGGAACAAAATACAACACAAGTGGGGTGCTTTTCAATAAATCCCAATTTGTAGCATGCGCAAATGATTAATATTATTCTGTATAAGTTGTGAGTGAATTACTTAGAGATTAGACAAGCTGAAAGCTTCACGGACAAGTTTACTGACATGATTTCACCTGTCAGTGCTATGTCCTTTTGGCATGCGGTAATAATACTGTGGTTGATACTGAGCAGAACTGATGAAAGCTGAAATGTTTATGCAAATGCAACTAATGCTGTCAATTATTACAGAGCAACTATTTATACAACTGCACGATGTGTTTATGTGACATCCTCATCTACCCAGGTAGCCACATCTCAAACATGTATGAGCACAGCCTGAAAGGTACGTACATATATTGTACGTGCTTACTCCCATGTGCACACGCACTCAATATGCAACAAAACCAATCATCTGCCTCATTTATCAACTTCCACTTGGTCTACTTAGTTACTCACCTAATAAATTTAACAGCCAAGCCCAAATCTGCTATACAGCAGGTTCCGTTCTTCTTCACCAGAATATTCTTACTTTTTAGGTCACGGTGGGCAATAGCCGGTTTGCCTTGAGTACTGAAGATCTCCGTGTGCAGGTGGCACAAGCCACTCACCGAGGAGTAGGCCAGCTTCAGCATGGCTTTTGTGTCCAAGGTAGTAGACTTCAGATAATCATAGAGTGAGCCATTCTCATGATAGTCGGTGATGAGATACAGCTGGGTCCAAGACCCTGTACCCTTAATGTCCGCAGCGATGAATCCTGCCCAAAAGAAAAGACTTTTCACATTAATACTTCTCACGGCTCTCTCTGACTGCTCGGCGYGCTGAACTGTCAGCCACGTCAGTGGTTTTATTTTAACACTATGTTCAGCTGCTTTTATCTGCCCTCCATGCAGCTATGCTAATGTCACTACATCRTGAAACGAGGACTTCTGCTGCATGAGGGAAAAGGTCTATTTTCAGGACAGCCCATGCTGAAGTTTGCCAGGGCTTTCCATCCCTCCCCGGCCCTTGGGAAAGCTCGGCCTCATCAGGAGGTCCTCCCTCCTCGTGATGGCCGAGGCCTAAGCAAGCAAACAGGTTAAAAAGCTCTGTAAAAGCTGTGCATTAATTTACCAGCCTCAACTTTAGCATTTTGTATATTTTTGAAAGTGCAGATACTCAAATGCAAGTGGCAGAATCAGAAGTGTGCTGGTTGGAATAGTAGCCTCCAAAGCCAATTATTCTTTACCTGCACAAGAATTCTTAAAACATGTCTCTTTTGAAAGGTGATGCATGGCTAATTGCAGAGCACGGTGGGTAACAAAACACATAAGAGAGGACATCAGAGAACAACAAATAACAAATTAAACTTAAGAAACCTGTAACTATCAAATAATTGTCTTTAATTTCACTCACCAAGAATATTTTCATGCCTCATCAGGACAGTTTGGTAGATTTCTGTTTCTCTGAACCAGCTGGCCTCCTCCGTGGTAAAAAACACTTTGACAGCTACTTTTTCTCCACGCCACTTTCCCATCCAAACTTCTCCATAGCGACCTTTTCCAATCTGCTTTACCATCTGAATCTGTTTTGCTATGGTCCTTTGAACCTGCAAAATCCCAGGACATGCAGTTAGGATTTGCTTGGCAGAAATTTTCTGCATTCACGTTGGTCCTTCTTCCTCTCCTTTCTGCACAGGAATCCTGGTAAAAACAGGAATGCGCAGACTTTGCAAAATGGATTTCTGCAAAGCTTCACGATACAGCAGCTCCCCATTTCCCACAGCATACAGAGCTAGCAAGGTCATTCCTGTCAATGTAAAGATGCCTTCCTAGATATTTCCAAAATGCACCATGGCAGCTCAAGAGAGTAAATTAGTCAGTGTGAATAAAACTTTTGACTATTAATCTTAACATTTTTATTTTCCTGAGAAAAATCTCCATTTTGTGGAAATTCTTTGTTTTTGCTGGAAAAGCTTTGATAGAAAACATTCCTGGCCACCCCAACCCCACCCAGCTTCTAAAGGACTAAGTAACACATTTTTAATTAAAACAGGAATGTTGTTAAATACCCAACACCTTTGATCTCAAGGCTGGGGCTCAATCACCCAAAGCTGTTCAGTGCTCCAGAACTACCAAAACTATTGAAAGCGGCTTCCTATTTCCTTCGGACTTTTCGTCCCTAATAATTTCAATATGCAAATTTGGCTTTAGGAACTTCAGCCATAGAGTTAGAAAGGCTTTAGGACCTATATGCCTACATCAATTTTAATAGTCATCATTATTTAGTAATAACAATAAGAAACCATATTTTTCCCAAAGATATGGAAGAGCAGCTTTAAATTGTGCTTTTTAGTACCTTATCAAAGCATTTGGGCAGCTGTATCAGAAGATCACTGTAATCAGCAACACTGCGGAGATACCCATCCTTCACAAGGATGGTGGGCTACATGTAGAAGACTGAACGAGTCTACGTTTAATCAACTTTTATGACCACAAAAAATCCTGGGCAAGTGCAGACTAACACAGTCTCATAGGACTGGGGCATGTTGGTGGATGACATACTTCTAAAAGTTCACAGAAGAAAAAAATCAAAGCAGAAGCTGCAACACAACCCACTAGTGTTCACGGTTGAYTCAACCTCACCCTAGTAAAACAGATGTTAAAATGTCACCGTCTTCTGCTTCACTCTTGCCAGTTCAACCCACAGCTAAYGATTTTTAGTTTTGTAGGATTTTACAAGATTTTTAAAGAAAGTAACTTTATAAACTCTAATACAATTTCATCTTTTTCTAAGAACTTTTAATCTGGCCCAGGCTATTGGTAAAATCTGGACTAGTGCAAATTTAAGGTCTCTAGGTTTTGCCACCATGTATACACAACTCTCAAGGAGTTTCTTGCAGCAAGTTTGCACTGAGTCCCTATGAAACCATATTTATTTCATGTAATCGAAAGTACTTTTGCAACCGTGGCTGAAAAAAATAGATAATCAAAACCAGATTTTAAAAGCATTTGCTTCCCTCATTGGCTCTTGGAGGTCCAGCAGAAACAGTTTTACTTATCAGTTCTACTTATAATCCCTAGCAGTGGAAAGTACAGGCCAGTAATGCAGAGCAGGACTGCCACAATCCCACTGAAGTATGAAGGCATGTTCAGATAAGATCCATTATCATTTATTTTGTAAATAAATTACTGGTTTTCATATTAGCCATTTAAAGAAGAATAACATTCAATGGCATTTATGTAAAACTATTTCAAAAGTTCCAGGGTTTTTTTTGTTTTCATTTAAACTGGATCCCACTTTTTCAGCCCTGCAATGTATTACGAGACTTACAAGATGGTGGYTTCAGTGCCATTATTTTTGATTAACATCAGTGAAAGCCAAGAGCAGAGATTAGCCTTAATTTTTAAAACTGATTTATTCTCCTTTATACGCTCATATAGTGATTGAACAATTGTTATATTACATTGGAATTTTGCTTTAACATTTGGTAATGTAATTTTAGCATTGTTGCTTTCTATTTTGCCCATTTTAAAAATGCATCCTGAACAGTAATGCAGTTATATCAAATAACTTAATTTGTGTAAATATATGTAATGGCATCATAAAGTACATGAAATTACAATACTTAATGATGAAAAGTTCCTTATTAAATTACATTAAGAAAATGAAAAACACATTTCTGTTATAGGTTTTCAGGTGGCAGAATACTATGTGAAGGGCCTTAACCTGTTTTCCTCTTGCTAGAGCTGGTCAGATGATTTACTATGAATAATTTTTTTTTTTAAGGAATTTACCCCTTTTGGGGGGGGGCTGATAAACTGATTATGTTTTTTAAAACATATTCGTTAATCAAAATTGTTGGATGAACTGATTTTTTAGGCATGCTGAATGATGAGTCTGTGTGAATTATTCACAGTGAGTGCTTTTTTGACTTCTTTCCAAATCTGTATTTTGCTGCTTGAGCTCTGTGACCAGTCAGGTAAAGTTACAGGGCCCTTTGTTTCCCCTCCCTGACTGGAATCAACCCCCTTACCAACTATTTCTACTCTGCCAAAGTTTGTCTGCATTCTGTTTTTCAGCCAAATACATCTGTTTAACGTAGAGAAAATTCAGACGAACAAACCTTTTCTCACTGTAATATTTTTTAACAGAGAATTTGGTGGCTATCGCTGGGATGCAGCCCATTGAAGAGCAAAATTCGTTGGAAGAGGAATGAGAAAAACCCCGTGAAAAGGTAGGGACTGCACTCTTAATTCAGCAAACTTCCTAGGCACCACTGAAACCACTCTCTCCTTTTTGCCCCCAACATGTAACCTCTTTCCCTGAGTTTGCACGTGGAGTCGCTGGGGCATAAGCTTTGCATATACTTCTTGCTCTGTCAAGGCCAATGGGGTTCTGCTTGCTTGCACAGATTGGATTGCGCACCCCAGTTTGTTGGCTCAGAGCCTTTATTTGCAACTTACTATATTTTTTCTTGGTTTCAAATTTGATTGGCAGCATTTAACCCGCAGCAAACTTTTCTGTCAGGGGTACAAACAGCTCGAGAAAAAAACTGCTTGCTGAATGTCAAGGTATTGATAACATCGTGGTTAATGTTTGTTTTTTGGTGTAATACCTATCCATTAGAATAAATGTTCTGCACAAAAGAAAGACATTACTGTTTATCATAAATTGACATTTTGTAATAAATTTGTGGCTTGCTTTCCTGAAATAATAACTTTGAATGTTTCATTCTTTGAATAAGAAATAATGATAGTTAAAACTCTTCCACAATAAGGCTAGAGCATTTTTTCCGGGCACTTTGCTATACACTCGTTTCAGGCATGGGCCCATAGGTACCAAACCATGCATTCCTTGCAGGCCTGTAGCTGTTGTAGCTGTCTGGGAAATGCAGCAAACATTTATTACCATGTGCCAGACTCATTATAGCTCTCAGTTTTTCTCGTCTTGCAAAGCAAAGGACTGTTTAAAAGAAAAATCTAGGAAAAATGCATCCATTTTCCTAGGCAAAGRGCAGGAAAAAATTCCTCCAGGAACACCACCAGATCCAGAAGCTGTAAAGTCTCCAGGCCTGGCAGAGCAAAGAGGAAGACTGCAAGAAGAGTTGGGAACCCACCTCAGCCTTTGCAGTAGTTAATTAGCAGCATAAAAAACACACATAARAAGACTCAAGCTTCTTGCGTTTGTCCTAATTATTATGATGTCTTATGATGTGTTATGCAACAAAGAAAAAAATAAAAAGAACCCCTCGTGGTTAAATAAATTGGAATAAATTAGGAATGGCCCTCACTCACAGACATGATCCCTCCCTTTCCATGGCCGCTGCAGGGACATCAGTATGGGAGACAACAGCGCTTTCTTAAAGTCTATATTCTAACTGACAACATTTCTCTCAACAGATAAAAATTGCCATGGATTTTTCCATGCTCAGACCCAGTCACCAAGCCCATTCTTCAGCTTGTCTTTTTCTTCCTCAATAGGTATGTCTGTTGTCAGAAATCTGGATTAAAAAAAAGTTACCACTTCATTTAAAAGAGAATCTAAGCACTTACTCCTGCCAGAACAAGTTGAGTTTAGTCAGATTTTAGCCAGTCACTCAACTTTTTGCCTCATCTCAGGGAATTAAAAAATTTCTCATTTTATTTCATCTTTAGCATGGAAAAAACAAGATCTGAGGGAAAAAACAGGTGGTACCTAAGTACTTGGGAACTGGAAAACATCTACTTGTAGCAATAGGATTGCTACAAACAGGTTTGGTAGACAGAAGGGACATATAGTCTCTGAAAAATGAAAATGAAATCAAATCAATTTTTTTCAGAGGCAATATTTTAAATAAGTGGTCTGGTTTTTCTTCACTGCTAAGAAGTGATAACGACCCTCAAAAACTAAAACTCTGGTGAAGAGAAGCGTTTCATTACAGAATAYAAAACTTCTGCCTTTTCAGTATGTGAGCTCAGGGGTCTTGGAGTCAATTCAGAAATAATGATAAACTACACTTCATTCCCATGCCTTTAACCTCTGAGATTACCACAGTACAAGGAAAATAATTTGTTCTTGACTTCTGAATGCAAAGTGAAGTCCACACATAAAAAGGCTCCAGGCTTGATGAATTACAATTCCTTTTATATAAAGACYGTGTGTCAGTGTTTGAAATACTATTGTGTGTTGCACATAAAAAGCACGAAAATGGGACTGCAGGCCAGACGCTGTCCTTTACACTGGGGTAAGGCCTGGTGTGAGGTCTATTAATCTGAACTTATGCTGTGGTATCTGAGCTAAGTACTTATCCTATGATATCTGAGCTAAGAACTGAGTGCTGAGGTAAAAAAGCTAAGCTTTTTTTGGCTTAATCTACGTGAAATTAAAGTCTCCAGTTCTTAATTGTTTTCCAGCTTAAATATTTGCCATTTCTGGGGAAGAAAACCCTAAAACAATTTGTATGTTCAAATACAAGTCTCATTTCTCATGTATCATTTTTTTCTCCTCCCAGGGCTCACCTCTAGCACCTAAATGGCATTAAGATAATACTTGTCTCTTACCAGGAGAGGGAGCCCAGAGCCGCTGCCGGAGCTCTGCGACTGCTCGATCAAATCCTTCAGGGACTCCCCCGGCGGGATGTAGGTCTCGTCCTGCTCCAGCCCGATGCTGTACCGCGGCCGTGTCTCCTGCCTTTTGTACCTGCCCATTCATAGGAAAGCGGAATTGGATTTAACAGAACTATTTAACAGAATAAGCTGGACTTGCTAACCAGTATTTTCAGTTCTGTTTTCAGCAAATTGTTTTCAGCATCCAAACTCCTTTGTACTCTGGACCACAAAACTCAAGGACTGTGCAATCTGATGTAAGTTTGCATAGCAAAAGGAGTGGGTTTTTTTTTTTTTCCCCAGGAAGTCAAATATGTTTAAAACAGACAGTGTAAATACCCTATTTTATTTCACTGAATGCAGTGGGGCTTTTAGAAGCAAAAGGAGGTAAGATAATAGGATCTGGGACTATTTAAAAATGTGAGGAATTATTTAAATATAATGTATGTAGATTATGATAACATTCTAGCTGTATTTACTTATCCTTCTGTACCCCTCTCTTTTGGGGGATCAGTTCTTCACTGCATAAAGAGGCTTAGAAGCCTTAGGTTTATTTGCCCTACAACAAACTTCACCCTGTGCCTTTTTTTTCAGCTTCAGTAAAGAAAAAGCTGTGCTTCTGCCTGAAAGGCTTTTTAGGATGTCAGGCAAAAGACACTATATGAAATATATCACACAGGTATACTTAGGACTAACATGAACAAAATACGCATTTTTTTTTCCACAMCAAAATCACAGCTTTGTTTTTATTTTTTTAACTTCCACCTTAAATTTTTAAAATTCTTAAGTCCATGAAAAGATCAATATTAAGAAGAATGTTAACAAGCTGGCAAAATATTTCTTATTTACCTGAAGTAGCAGAATATGATGATAAGCACCAGAAGAATACTGCAAACAGTCACTGAGATSAGCAAGGCCTTATGGTGAATATTTCCTTCAGCAAAGTCTGGAGTTCAAACAAAAAATAAAGGAAGAGGGAAGGAAGTTGGAAAATTTGGACAGGGAGGTGGTACCAAGCCAGCATCAAAAGACACGCACGTCTTAAAAAGTGCACTGAGCAAAAGCATTGTTTCTTTTTTCCCTACTAAAATACTGTACAAGATGGCTTAAATAGTCATTTTGTGCGTTTCTTCTTGGACCTTCAGCGGCCAGGGCAAAACCAGCAACATGCAACGGCCTATTTGACTGTGCAGACCTTACTGGGGCAAAAAGTTCCCGTTAGTAACGCTGGGACCTTTGCCTGGGTGTGCAGTTCTCTTTGGCTCTGAACGAAGAATCAATTAGGGAAAGCAAACCGGGACCTACAGCTCTGGGTCTTAACCTATTTGATCAAGTGGGACATATAAAAATTACTGCCGCTATCTTAAATCACTTTTACGAGCTAGAATCCTGTCAAACAGCTAATATAAAAAAAGAGTAGCTGCATTTATCCTAGAAGGTAAGACACAGCAGAGCATCTAACCCTCGAGAAAGCAGACCCCTGAAGGCCTTGAAGGTAAAATAATCCATCTCTCTGCTTCTGYTTTAAACACTTAAGCAGGAATTTTCTCTCCGTTCATTCTGCAGCAGTCCGGTGCGCCAGTAAGTCCTATACTGGTGGCCAAAAATATCCCCGCAGCAGGTATTCCTTGGGACACTTTGAAAAGGAAATATGTAAAATAACTGGTGGGAAATGCTGCTGCATAAAAACTATTAGTAAAGAGACCTTGCGCTACTCTTTAAAAACAAAGTCTCGAGAYGACGGCATTTCGGCACGCACGCACGCGCCGCCGCCGCCGTCCGGAGCTGTTACCCGCTCCGAGGCAGAGGAGGGCTTTGTTTCCCGGAGCGCTCTCCCGCTTCTCCCGCTAACGCCGAGCACATGCGGGACGCCAGAAACCCATCCTTATCGACGCCTCCCGCAGCAGCACTATCGTGTTGCAGATTTACAAGGGTAATGAGACACGGAGATTCCTCGGGGACTCTTGGTTTACTGTCAGGCGCTTTTCTTGCAGAGCTCCAGTTTCTCTGTCTCTTTTTGCCCCCAACTCTTTCTTTCCGTCCCCTTTGCACTGCAAACAGAGATTACCTACCAACGCACCTTTTGATCACGCTGGTCATGTTTTAGCCTGCCATTACCTGCTCCCGGAGCATTAACAATGTAAACATTCAAGACATGGCCAGCGCCTTTGAAAGGGGACCCTGGCACAATGTCTATCAGGAAAACACCGGAGCGGCCGATTTCGCCCCGGCCTGTCACTCCGGGTGCGCTGCGAGCTGAAACCGAGAGCCCGCTGGGGAATCGGCCCTCGCCAGTGAAGGGGACGGCTGTTCGGGAGGGTAAAGGCTCTATTTCATGGTTTATAAGCAGTCTGTGTCTGCCGGTCATTCCCATCTAAAATGTGTGGTTTGTAACAGTTTTAAGATGTTGCAGCCTATCAGCCGAGGAGAGGATAAATAGAGCGTGCAGACCATACTGGCGGGTTTTATACTTGGGAGAGCCAGAAAATTTATCCACGGCGAGAGTTCTCCCACTGCATGGAGTAAATCACCATGAAAGTTGAGGATAAAAGCCTCTGTACTTAGGAATAACGAATACTCATGTCAGATGCAGAGGTAGGAATTCGGATCTTGTTTATCTTTGTGTGTGCCAGAGAGCAAAGCAATGGAAGTCAGCAGATTTACACCCAAAGCGTTGCACTACCAGAACTCCTAATGCACCGACACTGTTCACGCTGCTTGCGTGTTTACGTCAGTTTGGGTGAGAGATGAGCAAGACGCCAAAATGCTAGGCAAACTATGATCATTTTAAATGACTCAAACACCGTGCCCAACATTTTCAACGGCTTCTCCAATTTAGACAACTAAACAAACATGGTTTGATTTTCCCAGAGGCACTCTGAAAGTGCTGTGTAGCTCTTAAAAATCAGAAGACTTCATCCAAATGCATCAGACATCAACATGTCAACATTTTTCACTACCCAAAGGCAATTATGCGATACAAGTGTGAAGAAAGCACGTGAGACACAGAGGAACGTGTACAGTCTCCGAGTTGGGAAYGGCTCACGCAGATCACAGTAGCGCTGCTGACCGCGCTGCCTCGGGAGGTTATGTTCCCCGCGCTACTGAAGTCAGCTAACGTAGCTTTATTAATGATTCACTAGGCACGTCATGGGCCTGAAACGGGCTCTCGCAAAAGAGGAGAATAACTTCCGTATGCCTTCATATTTATTTGGCTATGTATGATGAGAGGCAATACTCATGATAAGTGAGCTACTGTCTCACCTTTCAAATACTTCCTGTGTTTCCAGTGTTTTGGCAGAATTTCATTTGCTGGCTCATTTGAGGACTTCATAAACCAGCTGGCACATGGTTAACAAAAAAAAAAAAAAAGACCCCATTCCTGTATTTGCAACATCTTTTTATTCTGCTGACCTGAGCCAGATCAGTGCTGCTGGGGACCAGCTCTTCTCCTACAGAGCATGCTGCTCCCCATACAGCAGCAGGACAAACTTCCCTTCCCCAGCACCATTTAAAGCAGGTGGGATCACTTCTTGGGCAGGACAGAGGGACAGGGCAGCTCAGCCCTGGAGTCCGCTTGCTCCCTGGCTCACGGGCTTTGTGCTTACGCCCGCGGCGGCACCGGCTGGTGTGATGCAGATACTCCGTTCTTACGAAGTCCAAGGCGGTGCTGTGATTTTTAGTGTTATGTTACTTGGCAACGCAACATGCCAAGCAGTGGGGTTATGAGAATAAGCAGTAGCTGCTGAGGAGGCAGCAGTGAGCTATTACCTGGGAGTGCAGGGGGGAGGGGGGGGTCACAAAATAAGCCAGCAGCAGTTTCGGGAAGCTTCTTCATGTTCCTTGGCTCAGGGGTAAGAGCAAAGCCCAGCAAAGAGCAGAGGACAATTCTGAGTTGTAAGAAAGCAGTGATGTGCGCGGGGGTCTGTCGTCACGATCAGCAGAGGATGGGAGAGATGGGGACAAAAGGGGGATCTTCAGTGATGCCCAGCAGCCTTTCGGTTGCTTCCTTGTGATTTCCCCCCTGCTCTCGCCATTTCTTCAGCTCGCTTGGCCATCCGCGGGACTGGGCTGATGCGTTTGTTGAAAATGCCACGCAGCAGGTCCAAGGGCGAAGTCGGTGTAGCAAAGGGAGGGGAGGTTCTCCTCCCTCCCCAGGTCCCTCCAGCTCACAACCTTAAGGCCATCTCGGTAAAACCGGCGGTGAAATCTGAGGCGGGGAGACTGTGTGCACACATCAAACTCCATCACTCCTCCAATCGTTCCCTCGCCCATTCATCACTAGCGCTACAAGCAGGGAGCCAGACACGGTGGCACCACCACTTCTGCTTATATAGGCTTTAAATCAGTAAAGACATATTTCTCCTTGTGACTGGTCTCAGCCTGCACTTTCGCTGGGATTTCCAGGAATATCTTTTATTGTTTAAAATAGAGGTGTTGTATCAGATCCAATTATGATTCTCATTTCCTTAATAAGACAGATGCACAACTGGGAAGAGGACTTCGTGGTATCTCTGGGGTATTTTATCCTGCTAGGTCTGTTACTAGGATGAGATCAAAACTTAGGCTTAGCTGTTGCTACTTTCTTCCACCTTGCTTAACAGAGCTTTGCTGCATCAAGTGTTAATTCCTCTAGCTCCCATTTTCCCATATGTGGTCCTCCTTTCTTTTCGTGGAGAGAGGGCAAAGCCCCCTTTCCAGCACATACCAGGTCTGGAAAAACACTTTCAGGGCACAATTTGCTTGCCTTTGTAAGATGTTACCTTGGTAATTTGCAGTTCAGCAAYCTCTGACCTGCAGCTGGATGATCTCCCTAGACTCTGTTTCCCATGAGAGATGACCTTGGACATAAGTTCACCAGAAGCAAACTTTCTACTGTTTTTAAATGCTGAGTAACGTACAATATTTTTCATGGATTCCTGGAGGTTGTGAGGTTGTTTCTATAAGCTTGTTTTTAACGTTTTTTTTTCCCTCCAGAACTCACAGTTTATGTTAAATTTTATTTACAATTCTAATAGTATTCAATCATACCCTAATTTAAATGTTTCCAATAGAAATAATGATCACAGTCATAGTACTGGCAACAGTTGACATGCAGTATTTGTATAGGGTTGCAGTGAGGATCTATAGTTCAAACTATGGCTTTTCCCTGAGCTTTCACACTAGGATACAGCAGTGGCAAATTAAAACAGGTCTGGCACCAAGTATGACATAGTTGCATAAGGCTTTAATGAAGGTGCTGACTTCAGTCCTGTTCAGCCACATTTTACGAAGCAGCTTCTGAAATGTATTTCCCCAATACACTAACAGGCAGGATACTGGTATTGCAGGGCTTATTTCAAATAAAAATCTTCAGAATATGTTGAATGAATACATTGCCTTTTGTTTGTCATAATAAATTAGACAACTTTGCAATATAAAGCAGCTAGAGTCCTGTTCCAACGCTATAAAATTATTCTTTCAACAAATATTCTCTCTGCTATTTAATGGGTCTGCCACCACAGTGCCCAAGTGATGCTTTATTTACCCGTTATATGTACAGAGCAAACGCAAAAATCTTGGATCAGCCAGATCGCTAAAATCTTAATAAGGCAGATGCCTAGTTTTAGGCATTCGTTCAGTATTTTTTGACTGGTTTTAACATGGAATTAACTCAGTCAGCAACATGAAGAAATCACGGCATCATTTTCAAAACTGAAATGACATTTATTGATATACTAAATAAGTGTGAACAAATATTGACTTCCTTTCAGGGCTTCTCTCTCTGTCCAAAGCACTTTTTTAAAAAAAAATACATAACATGCTGGGAGTCAAAATTTTATGAGGCTTCACTGACTTAATGGCTTGCTAGCAAATATTTACATATTACCCTCCACAGGCCTGATTCTGCAGCCCATTTATGCAGAATTTCACAGAAGCGAGAGGGACTGCTTGCACACCTGAAGGCTCGCTCTGAGCATGCATTTGGGTATCTGCTGTTGGTGTAAGTAAGTGTGCATCTGAGCACAGATTTGGATTTTCAACCCATCATAACTGAATGCAATGATTACAGATTCTCTTGCAAGTTTGAACTGATTCTCACAGACTAAACTCCATGCTGACCACCACGAATCTTGGCCATTGTGCCAAGGCCAAGAATATATCATGGGTGAATGTTACATTTGCTTAGGAATCACCATTTTTTAAAAACGCGTTTTGCAACACCCAGGCAAAATTGTTGTWACAACTTTCAGAAAGCAATATTTAAATAAGACGAGCTATAACCTAACCCAAGTCTTACCGGGAATCCATTAAGTTAATACATTTCCATTTGTTCTCAAACAACAAATTAAGAAAATTGTTGCATGACTTGTTACTCTACACTCTATTTTAAGCTATGCCTGGTCTCAGATGTGTCCAACGTAAGTTACTATGGAGTTATGGACAACAGCCATTTGTAATGCATATTGCAGTGACAGAGAGAGGATTCAATCTCAAGGTTTACTACAAAGCTAAAAACACACAAAGCAAAAGGCCACAACTGACCTAGGTGTTTGGATGACTGCTAGCGTGCATGTCTGTGCTATGACAATACTGTGCAACTCTAATGCATCTCATGTCCCTTGCATTTATGCAACATAAATAATAGTAGGTATCAGCTACAACAGATCAAGGCACTGCTCTCTCTGACCTAAAGCAATTCAGATATACTTTTTAATACAGTTCATCTTTCTAATCATGTAGTGTTGGGGGGGGGCGGGCTTTGGTTTTGGCTTTGTTTCTGTCTGAGGTGCAAAGAGCAACAGCAGGCAAAGATCAGTTTGGGGCTGAATTTACCTCTTCCCCTTACCTCGATTTTTCAGAGGCGGCAGCGTAGGATGAAGATGTTTGTTACAGTAATCTTGACCTGTGCAACACTCAATAGATCTTCTTTGGTGTGGAATGGGAGTGTCCTGCAATCAAAAATGTCACAGAAAAYGCAGTAATTATCTGTGTTGTAAAGGTACACTGTCATTCTGGCTCTTGAGAGAAAGGTGTGCATGCTAACTGGATTGTGGTCTATTACAGATTTCCAGGATGTGTGGAGTAAGGAGTTGTGCCACCTTGTGTATTCAGAAACACTTCATCTAAATTCATCCCTCACGTATCTCTGTTGATGCCCTTGTGCTGCAGAAGGGCTCTATCGACTCTAATGGTGCAAGACAGAGCTCTGACAGTTACATATGTGCATGTGTTGGAGTTATATTATATAAATAAGTTAACTCGCGTATTCAAAATAGTTTAGCTAGACTAATACAGAAATTGCTGTGTGGATTAATTTACCTGTCATGAGAACATGGGTAAAATCCCTTCCACAGACCTTGATGCCGCCCTGGCTAGATTGTTCCTGTACTCATGTAAAATCATTCATGCTCAACTGTAGAAAGGGCAAATGCTTTAGAGCCATCTTGCTCCATTGCCCATACCCCTTCTATTGCTGCAACAAGATTTGCTCTAAGACAGGTGATTATTGGACACTAAGTGAATCTCCAGCATCAAAAATCCAAAACCCAAACAGAATTGCATGTAAGGCATAAAGGTTGCTGTGGTCCATAAAATAACTAACTTCCTTGCCTAATTTAGCTGCTGTGGAGACGTCAAGAATAAGCTTGCATTTCACTAAATTAGAGCTTTATCTGAGCAGGGATGTTACTAATTAATAGTAGCAGCAACAAAACCAAAAAACTAAGTTATTGTTAGGAGCASCTATAATATCACCAGCATAAACCATTCTCGGATACATTCCCAGAGGCAAACCCCTCAGCAATCAGTGCAGAGCAACTACTTGCCAGCTGAACAGAAGTGCAAAAGATGGACATCTTAATGCCTGTTGACTGCACTTCAACTGAAAGCTACCAAAAAGCCAAACAAAACTTACACAGCAAATGCTTTCTTACCCGACACTGAAAGTCTGAGCCCTCTAATCCTAGACATCCCTTGGTGACTAAATGTCCACCGGACTCATCTTCTTCTATTATGGTGAAGCAGTAGCCATCAGTGCTGAGGATTGGAAAGAAAGAATGAATCAGGAGGAGTTTTTCAAGTGAAAAATGTGCTGCTAAAGAGAGTCTTAAATGTTGTTCCTTGCAATGCACTCCTGCCGTTAACAAATCAACGTATTTCCTCTAACAGCATGACAAAAYACAAAGAGCTAAAGTACTAGGGCACATGAGGAAAAATGCAGGCTAGAAGACAAAGGCGCCCAAAGCAACTTGTTGCAATGAAGTCCAGCAACAAATGACAGCACCGAGGATCAACTTTTCCATGCACGAAGGAGGCTGTGCCTCAAAGCTGACACACTTCTCCCAACAGTTCTCAGCTATAAACCCCATTAATAAACATCTTAATTTYATGTAAATGCCTATAGACATTACAGTGTTAAGACTTTGGAAACCTATACAACTGCAAGCATCAGTGCTACAACAGGTCTGCCTTGTGCATGAGAACGAAACATGGATACTTGCACCATGGGGGAGACCGAAAGAAACAAACATTTTTGAGATACTAACAGTAAAATACTATTAAGGGTGATTTGTGATACCTGTTTTAACCATATTACAAACTGCAACACTCTTGTGTATGAGTCCTTGAGTTATCATCAACATCCTTCATAATTGTTTACATGGGTTATAAGCCTAAAGTGATCCGTAATGCTTCCGTTTACAAGAATGTGCACCGCAGAGGACAAGTATCCTAACAGATGGCGAGATGGTGCTGGTGATAAATGTCCTTCCTTGATGAAGGTCAAATGCCTGAATGCTATGGAAAGAGGGGGTGGAGGGCACAAAAAGAGCGGCAGCATTTTACTGAGACTGCTGTACATTAATTTCTCAGTGCTCTGAGGGGGGGCACGTAATGTGTAAGAAATGCAAATTGACTAACTTGCAGGAAGAGGATCCAAAAATAAATAAAGAACTCTTTAATACAAGACATTTAAGTCGCATAAAAATAAAATATTCTATTATTTCCTCAGCAAAATAACATTGGTTATTATGTTCAATGAATATATTTCAGAAGAGAACAAACAAACTCGGTTAAAAAAAGGAAATAGAAAGAAAAGAGGATTAGAAAATTTAAACACGAGCAAAAGTTCAGATGATTCGCTCCTCACTTGAATGAAAGGAAAGCCTAGCAGAATAACAACAGCAAAGACAATGAAGACATGAAGACGTAGGAAAAGAGGGACACTGTTACACGTTGGCTAGCTAAACACAATTTGCAAGTATTAGCTACAGTATAGACAGATGCTGGATAGGATCATATCAAACATTTGCTGCAGCATATTTTTATATTAGTGGTGCAGGGTCTAGCCACAGTAAGCTTATTACTTCAAATAATAATCTATCACCGGTTATTGACTGCTGGATTTGAAAAGTAACCAGCGGTACATTATAAATTACTTTCTCAGAGAAGCAAGCGATGACTTCTGCCCTTCTTTGACATTGTGCATACGAGTAAGGCGAAGGAGACAGTAACCCTTCTGGGCAACAACCACCTTGATTTCATTGCTTGAGCTTAAGATAGGAACGATAGGATTGCCAAGAAAAGAGACTGTAAGGAATCCATTAGAGCAGAATATTATATTAGATTAGATTTTATTTGTTTGCATGGTGCCTTTGATTCAAAGTAATGAGTAAGTTTAACCCAGGGGACAGAGCAATGAAACAATAAATTGCAATCAAGTGAAACACAAAAATGAATTCCACAGCTAACAGTCCACAGTAAAAATCAAAATACTCAGGTCACAAAAGGAAAGATGGAGGGGTGGAGGAAAGAGTCAAATTGTTTGCAGAAGGGAAAGAGAAGCAAGAAAGTCAGTGGTATTATTATTATTATTATTATTATTATTATTATTATTATTATTATTATTTTGACTTGCTATGGGACTCTGATTTTTAGTTCATATTTGAAAATTAGATTTAGGATCCCCAAGCACTTTAGTCCTTCTGAAAATTTTATTCCACATCTAGAAAGACAAACAAAATTAGACTGCATAGAGCAAAAGGGAAGAGTCATAAAACTCATGTTTTGTATGGACACCAATACAATAATGAAGGAAAACTATGACAACATTTAAAAAAGGCCTACTGAGCAAAATAAAAAGGGGTACTGTTTGTTTCTATCTATCTCTAATGAAAAATAAGTTAGAGAAAAAGTTGTCATGCAATATAAGAATCCTTTATTCTACTGAAGATTTCTCAGAAATTTGGGAAAGAGATTGAAGTGACTCTTCTGAAAAGTAAGAAGTAGCTCTTAAATGTGCCCCCCCACCTCCGGCTCTTCTCCTGGTTCAGAGGCCGTCAGGAACACCGCGCACTGCAAGGAAAGGGCACAGCATAGCCCTGTGGTTTTACTCACTACCCTGCCTCATACCTGCTAATGGTAGATACAATTTTTTTTAACATTATGACAAGTTAGAAACAATTCAGATAAGTCTGCCTCATTTCTGATTTTTTGTTTATTTTGGTGATCGCACAAATAGAAAAATATGTACATTGTTGATGTTGAAACACTGACAGACACTGCTGCAGAAGGTGCTGCTACCAGTACAGGTTACCAGAACAAAAGAGGTGATCTTAACTGAGACCTTTGCTAAATGTCAGAAAAAAAGGAACAGAGGCCAGCAGCTTGCAGCTGTCCAAGCAGATGTCCTTACTGGACAACAGCCATGTCTCACAAGGGAAGCAACACTTTTGCTACCAAAATTTGACTGCTGATGGTTTCCTGTCCTGCCTTCTATGTGCACTGCGCAGCAAGGTTTGGCAAAAAATAATTTGTCAAAGTGACATTATTTCTTCATTTAGTGCCTGTGACAAATAGGTTGGCTAAATAACCTGATGAAAAGATTTCTTATCTTTAATATTGTTTGCAATTAAGTCTGTATGAGTATTATTATTTTTGTCCACACCTCCTATGTGTACTTCTGGCTGTGGTATTAGGATGAACTACACCATCTTTACATTTCCATCCAAAGCAATATGACAAGTTTCTGCACTGTTCTTAAAAATGAGGAAAAAACGCTAGGTTATGTTAGGTACAGAAACCTGGAAGTTCATATAGCTCTGTAAAGACTGGCTGAATTAACTTAATTGAAAAAATGGCTTAGACTCCCAATTTGTGTCTAATTCATGTATTTTGTCACATCCTTCACTCAAGGAAGATGATGAAGGCCAAACTTAGCAGAATCTTGTCTTTGGAGTCTGTCCATAAAACAAAGAGCCACTGTAAATGTATTCAACACAGGCTCATCCCCCCCCCCCCCAAAAAAGTAAGCAGTTGTGCATCAAAGAAGTAGCCTGAAACCAAGTGAGAAGAAGAGCGTCACACAGCTGTTGAGCCAAATGCACCTTCAGACGTGTGCGCAGCTACTTGGAAGGTAACTAGGGACACGCAGATGTAACGAGGCAAAGTTGGCTCACAGTGGACCAAAGTTTCTGGCCACACAAGTTTCCAGCTGCGTGATGCGGGTCCTGTTCTGCTGCGCGTGGTACCTCTCGGCTCGCTGGGAACACTGAGGTGTTCAACGATGACCCTACAATGCCAGACATGGAGAACGGAGGGTACTCGATGCATCCTGACAGGGCACCTTTTCATATACCCTGCCTTCCATACATGTCTGTTGATCAATGCTATTTCCATACGATCTGCCTCTGCAAAATCTGCCTGTACTACTCTCCCACGACCGAGACGTGACCCAGCCCACCAGACACGTCTTGCATCTTTCTTCTAAATCACAGACCGGATCAAAATGTTTTCCCTGGTGTGCAGGGTACAACACAGAAAACAAGCCACGACGCCAATCTGTATGGCAGAGCCCTAGAAACTGCGCAAGCTTTGTGCAGAATGCATGAGATTTGACAGGTCAACCAATGTGAGAGCATTGCTTGGGGCACAGCAATAGCACCAGGGATGAGTACCTCTGCATCCTCACCAGGATGTTTCAGTACACCTTAGAACTATGAAGAAGCAGAGAGTCAAAACAAAGCTACTTTTCTTTCTCCACTCTTTTTCCCTTTTTCTTTTCTTTCTTTATTTTGGCTCCAAAACTGAAACACAGACCATTTATTTCACTTGACCTTACGATTATATTGCAGATATATTTGTAAGATGTATCTTCTTTTTTAATGATAGTATAAATTTAACATAGCTATTTATTATTTTGGAATGTTTTCTTGGTTTAAGTAAATTCCATATGCAAGGGAAGTACTTTGTTGTCACTTGTGCTAGAATACCTGAGACTTCCCTTGCATATGGAATTTACTTAAACCAAGAAAACATTACCATTTGCCATAAGGCAAATACATATTGTACCTATTAAAATCCTATATGGGCTATCCCTGAGCAAAACTAAGAACAGGCAATTTCTGGAGCAGGGCTGAGAAGTGCAGGACAGGGAACTTGGATTTCAGTTTGAGTACTCGGGGAGACAGAGGAGCCACCCACTGAGCAAAGCATGAGACATATGGTCCTGGCAGAGGAGGAAAGAAGAGAAAGACTGAAGCTTGCTAGAATTCGTCTCTGCTGATTTTTGTTTTTTGTAGGTTTTTTTTGTTTGTTTTAACCACTGAAGCGGACTTAACTGCCTCCAGTAGAGTCCTGTATAAAGGACTACATTTCCCCCCCCCCACAAAAATTTTTTTTTGAAAGGCTAACTTGCAATATCTCATCATGGCTCCTTTCTTAGAAAGTGTTCAATTTTACTCCTCTAAAAATCAAAGCTGCCTAAGAGAAAGGATGCTTGAACTTAGTGTTTTGGCCAACTGTTGAAGGCTTCTTCCCTCTACATGCCAAATTACAAAGAAAATCCAATCCTATCATCTGGGGAACATGAGAATGAAAATAAAATCACTCAAGTGAATTATCACCTTTGCTAATGCTGAGAAAGCAACTTAATTATTTTATTGCCTTAGATGACCAAAGTTACCTTAAGACACAGCTGGGGAGAAGCACAATCAAGATCAGTAGGCAATACGTAAGAAATTAAACTCTATCAGCCTGATCTTTACAACTGTCAGCATTTATTTGTGAATGGAAAAATGAGAGTACCACTAGTCACCTAATCAGCCTCTGCCTTTATTGCAATCCCATTATGGTCATAGCCAATTAAATTTAACACTATTTTTTTAGATATACAATTAGTTATGATTAGACACAACTGCACCGCCCACACATTCATTGCATGTATACAAAACTTGAAATCAAACAGTAAAACAAGGTCCTAATTGTCTTCAAAGCACTTTGAGCTTCTTTTATGAATCCCACAGATGTACAGAAAGAAAGAAAGATAGAGTTTCAACAGGTTGCAGGCTAACACATCCTTTACAAGCAGAGAATTGCAAAACTTTTACAACTACATTATTTGTCAGGGCACCTGAGCACACTAATGAGCCATAACAGCCCCAATGTGCCTCACCTGGGCCCCCATGCAGGTCCCCACCCCCCCAGCCCCACCCAGGGGCTGATTTAAGCTCAGGTCTGAGCAGCTAGCACCCYCTTGAGCTATGTTGGGGTTGGACCTGTCTTCAGCCCATCTCCAGCCTCATCTCACAGATGGATCCTAGGACACCTTCCAAGCATCCAGCTTGGCCCATTGTGTTCAGGTATGGTAGGATGAGGTCATGGTGGGTGGTTGGTCCATCACCCTCAGCCCCATGTGGTGTGGCCCTGCTCCCTGACACTAGCCCTCTCTAGATGAAGTGTCTCTGCTTTTGGTCTCCAGGACATGAAGGGCTTGACCACTTCCTCTGCAGGGCTGACGGACATCAACTGCATACATTTTGTGCTAGGGTAGCTTAATATGAGATATACAATACCCAGAACCTCAAAAATCTACCAGAATCTGATTTTTTTTAATCATCCTTCTAAAAACAACATTAAATTCCAGCAGATTCAGGACTAAACTCCTATTTAACTCACCTGTACAGATAYGACTTGGGAAAATGTACCAATTGCCTTAAATAACTAATTTAGTGTAGGTTGTTATGCAATCTTCATAATTTAAGACTAAAAAATGTTCCCTGTACCACACACTGCTCAATGTTTGCAAAATTTTCAGTGGGGTCACACTGTAAAGAATGCTTTAACTAGAGCATTTACTACCATTTACTGTTGAAAGAGAAAATAATCTGCATTTGAAACTGTGGTGTTATCCTTAGTTTACTCAAGTATTGTGGAACTTATGCTGCAGCAGTATAAAGAAAGGGGAAATCTGTGTATGAGTGCAGCAGACTGTTAGAGGATTTGAAACAGATGTGGTTAAGAATATTGACTTTAAACGTCTAAAAATGCAATTATGGAGAGGATTTTAAATGGCCACCAGATGTCCTCATTTTTATAAAAACATTCAGACTGCTAGTACTACAGTTGGCATCTGTGCCATTGGAGATAAATGCCTGCAGAATTGGGCCAAAATCTCCAGGTGGGATAGCAGGCTGCTTTTTCCCAAGACATTCTTAATGGTGATTGCTACAGGACTGGCTATCTTGTGCTGAAAGTCTAGTTTAACTACACCTGGAAATGTTTTCTTGTTGACTTTGCAGAGCACCCCTGGCTCCTTGGCAAGGAGAAATTGGTGGGAGCCTGGGTGGAGGGAGTTGTCTGACATCCCCCTGAGCCCTTGACGCAAATTTGCTCAGGGCATTTTCCTGACATCAGGGCTTTGCCTCATCCATGCCTGGCTGACAGCTCAGGGCACCGCCAGCCCAAGGCTGAGCAGATTGATAGAGCTGCGGAGAGATTCARTTTTATCAAATTTAATTTTTAGAAAGCTTTTAGTGACTACATACAGGGCAAAAGATGATTAACACAACTTTTAATCTGAAACAGCTTAGCTGTCCTTCAGACAAATACAGTGCAATCGATGGTATTTGCACTTCAATATGGTGAAGCTTCTTTTATAGAGAGGTTAAATGAGAACTCCAGATTGCTTTAAACCTGTGCCAAGAGTCATTCAGGTTATACTGAAATAGGAAAATAACAATCTGATTAGTATGATGATCCCAAAATAGAAGGGGGACTAGCAGTCCATGCTTACCTGAGTGGTCTGAGCCAAATCTTTTGAAACCTGGTCTCGATGCAGCCAAATAATTGGAAACCTAATAACTAGTCCTTCCCAAAATTAGAGTTAGCACCCCTTTCACACCGTAAGCTCCATTTTTACTTTTCATCCTTAATGCCAACTACATAGTAGGGAATTTAAGCAAAAGATGAGATTAACAGAGCTAAGCAAATATAGGGAAAACAAGGGCTGTTGTAGTCTTTGTACACAACTACAGCTCCCATGCATGAAGGCAAGGGGAGCTGTAGGGAAGATCACCATCCTGAAAAGGATTATTGCTGATAAACTACAAAGGTAGGGTATTTAATGTAAATTTTAGATCTTCTATTTCTCTAAGCTCTTGAGCAATTTTTTGCTTATACTGTCGCTCCTTGAGCAATGGGCAAGGAGGATAGTGCTAGGGTGACAGCAACAGGCTGGGAAAGGGAGTAAGTTTGGTTAAAATGCTAGTCTTTTGACTGTTTCTTTTTTTGCTGAGCTGAAAAGTGAATAATATTTTGATGGGTAAATTCCAGTTTCAATTTTTAGTTTGTCTACATTAAACCCAGAAATWTAGAAATAAATGCTACACTTGAATTACATAGTGTGAGACTCACATTACAAAGCATAAATTCTACAAAGATTATGAAGACAGAAGTGGTTACAATTTTGCATTTTGCTACTTCTTAACTGCTTGTATGTGCCTATCCTTGGGCACTAACAGCTAAAAACAGATTTGGTTTGTGATACTGTAAGGGGAAACTGAAGAGATTCTTTGTTTTTAAAGCATCACAGCAAAGGAAACTGTGCAAATTCTTTTTTAACAGGACATTTGCTYGTAGTTCCTGACAACATTAAAAATACTTAACATCAATGATACCTATGAAGCAATGTGCAACAGCAGGTCTACCCAGCTGGGATATAAACCCTGTTCAATGGGTTCATTAACATGATCCCTTTCTGTTTTCTAATTTGTAGATTAAAAATCATCTGCAACTTCTGTCACTGCATGTGTARGACAGCATGTGTGAAAGCAGTGTCTCTTGCTGGGCATGAACAGGAAACAGCCCATTCCCACAGCGGGGGACCTGCAAATTGATAGCAGAGTGGGGCTTTTACAGCTCTTTAAAGGGAATGCCATGTGAGAGCAGTTAGGTCCAACTTCTAGCTAGAGCATCAGTTTGGAGGAGGAGTGGAAAGGGAGAAATACTATTTATGGCTGTCATCAAAACTGACATGTTTCTGTGTGAAACTGCAGGCTGAGCAGAATGAAGTTACACAAAAACAACACAAATCCAGCAAAGCCATCCACATCTTCAGCAACCTTAGGTCTTCCCCACCTTTTTAACACACCGCCTGGAAGAAGCAGCCAATACAGGTAAAATACTAGATTATTTCACCTCAAAGAGAACTGCATTCCCAGCTGGCATGTCCAGCTGGGCAAATATACCTGTGCTGTCCTGGCATACCCRGAACCCCACTGGACTATAATAGTTGATGGTAAATACCCCCAGTACCTTACCTGCCCTAAGTAAGCAGAATGGAGGATCTAACATGTGGCCTCTGAGGAAGCAGAACTGAACACAAATGAGAAGCTTACAGTACTCTAACCAAGCAGTCAAATACAAGGAAGACTACTCCTAAGAAAATATTTAACATTTTACCTCAAGAAAAAATCATTTTCCTTTTATCATGGAGGTAAGAAAAAATTAACAGCTTGAAAAGCCTACAAAAGGTAGTTCAGCTATAGCAAAGACAGAGCAGGTTTCTTATAATAGTTTCACAGAGTGATTATAAATGTATAAGCATTCACATTTTTATACATCTCCATTAAGTCTCTTATTAACTACATACACATTTTAAAAACATACTCCTACCTCCAGAATATTTCATATGCAGAGAATGAATACAAGTATTGTGTAAAACTTTAAAGGTGTGAATATCCTAACATAAAAATATAAATGTGTAGTTGACACACTTAAGTAAAAATTATCTGACTTCCAGACACAGCATACAAGCAATTCTCACTTATATTGTACTGCTAAAACAAACTGCAATGCCCAACTTGGGACACCCACAGGCCTTCCCATGCTTCTCCACCAAATTATTTATCCCACAAACCTGCAGGTGCTGTTGACTGAGTCTTCAGGGCAATGGTGGTGGCACTGGCAGGACAGTTTCTTCTGCGGAGGGGCAGGTGCTGTGCTCTCACCGTTGTCTTTTCTGTTCTCTGTGCTCAACTTGCCAGAACTTCGCAAGGGCATGTTGTCTAGAAAACTGGCTAGAAATACAAGGGGGGAAAAAAGAAAYGTTTCTAGGCTGGGCTGCAAGACTTGAAGGCTTTAAAATATTTCCACCCATCAAAATTAGAGCAGGTGCTTTGCACCCAGTAAATTGAACTGGGTATTTGTTAAAGATCAGCTTTCACTAGAAACCTCTGAAATGGTCACCATGGTGTTTGGGGCTTATTGGGCCTCAGTGACATTAGATTGAAGGTGCTGATGTTTGAGCTATGCTGCTGCCAGTGTTACAAACAGAGATACGCTGTGCTTTTCAGACCGCAGAGCACAGCTTTCCTCCTATTGGATTATGTAGGTCAACTCCTTGGTTACACCTTTGCACTTTCTTTGTCTTTATACTTGGCACACATCTATATCCACTGAACCCTATAAAATAGAGTGGAATTTACAGTGCTCAAGACAGAGCAGAACACAGGCATAAAACTGAACAAAGATTTAAAAGAAAGTTACATTTCTTCAAGTTCTAAATCTTTGCAAAGGTACTCTGTCACTGAAGTTAATAGGCATTACTTAAAAAACAAGGAAAAAATATTTCATTTAGAAATATATAAAACACTCTCTATAAACACAAAGTAAAAGGCTAGAATGTGTTTTAGAATGAACAATGCTGAAATATGGAGGTGATTAGTTCCTTCTAAAAATATCAGAGTGCTGAATCTCCATGGAGTTGGTGGAGTAGAGCTAGAGATGTTGGTGATGGGCTTAGAGCTGTTTAAGCAACTTGCTTTTTTCCCTTCCAGCTCTGCTCATAAATATCAGCTTTCAGTGCTTGCGAATATTTTAAGCCTCAAAGACAAAAATGACATCAGCATGAAAAGCTTCAACTGGCAGTTTTGCACTTTCCTTTTGCTTTGCTTCCCTGTAAGAAATCTTACTAAATGGTCATTTGCAAGCAGCTCTCTCCAACAGAGTAGCTGAAGAGCTGGCTTGAAATTCTTGACTTCTACTGTTAAATCCTTAGAAACAATCAGCATTAGATTTTGTTTTTGTTGTCTGGCTCTTGAACTGGTGCTTTGGCTATAACTAAAATCTTCCCCAACCMCCCATCACTAGGACTGGTATATTATTGAAATGACAGACAACTACCCTTCCCAGCTCCCTGGGGAGAGAAGGAGAGGGCAAAYGGGCTGAGGTGACGGGAACACAGAGCTATGGCAGGGCTTGGATGGCAGAAGCCAAACTGAGGCAGCAATGGGCTGAAATGTCCCGAAAGCCCAGAGGAAGAGCAGGGYTGTTCAATCAGCCCACCTTTTTCCTGAGGACAAATTAAGTCTGTTCTGTCCTTCTGGGGGCACCAACCCTCCTGCACCTTGAGCATGCACCTTTTCTGCATGAGTGCTGGCTGGGAAGCCCTGCATACAGGTGGGGATGAGCAACAGGCAGCAGACATGCTTTAGTGTGCTTCAGTATCATGCGAAGGGTGTCCCCAGCAAGCTGGGAAAAAGCTGAAACTCGCTTGCTCTGAGAAGTGCGACTTGATATGAAAGAACAGCTCACTCGGAGAAGGGTGGTAGCTTGAAGATTACGGCCCTTCTGCTCTTGTTCTATCAGTATGACAGAATATGTGATACTGCAAAAGATAAAATACTAAAGTGATCCCTATAAAACACAAAATTCAGTGCAACAGATTTTATGCAATAGACTAATAACATTTATGCAATACAAAACTTCTATGGAAGGATAGAATACTTCAGAGTTGCTCAGCACCTACATATCCCATTGAAACCAGCTGGTGTTTTGATAGCTCACCTCCTCTGAAAACAAGTTATAAAACAGACTATGGGCTTGTAACCCTTATGCCCAGCACTGAGATATTGGGTGCAGGAAAAAACTGGCTGTCATAAAGTCCCATAGGTTTCTTTAATAACCTTGGCAAAATTAGACCTGAACAGATTGGTTCATGCAACATGCTAGGAATAAACATGTATACAATGCTATAATTTAAGGTGCAGTAGGTTCTTAAAATGAGGAAAAAACGCATTGTGATCTTTCTCCTTCTCTAATAGGATTATGACATTTTAAAATCCAGCCCGTGTCCAACAAATTAGCATCAACAGATGTTTGCTCTCTGGGTCACAGGATTAGAGATTATTAAACAAATTCTTTCAACTGGCAAATTTTCTGTTTTACATTGTCCTCATTGGATGGGGAATATTTAACTATTAAAAATATTCCAGTCAAAGATTTTCACATTTCTAGCTTGTGAGGCAGCAAAGTTAAAATATTGATACTGAGTGAAACAGTATGCTCTACCTTCCATTTCCATGACTCTTTCTACTAGTTATCTACAATTCCAGCTGGGATCTTCCTTCAACAAAGGAAGAATGCAAAAATGAATTTATTTTAAATCTAGCATAGAAAATAGGAAAGGAATAATTACACATTTGAATGTGCCTGAAGATGTCAATTTAGTCAACTAAGTATCTTCCTCATAAAACACAAATAACTAGGTCTTTCATTCTCTCAACAAGTAGGTAAGGCAGTCATGCTCTGCTGCAATCTGTGTATCCAACACCCATCAGGGATGTGATCAAGAACAGCTTTGGCAGAACTTGCAGTAAACAGCAACTTCCATCCCTAGACCTGTTTTTTATTTTTAGTTGAAATGAAAGACAGGTTGGTGCTGCCAAACCAGAATTTGAAATTCAAACTACTGCCACAGGTAGCTGGATACAGCAATGTAATTTGGCTTTAGAAAACTTAGGACAAGAGAGGCTGCAATTCAAATTTACACTTTCCAAGAGTTTGAAATAGGGGATGTAGYCTAGGATTTTGCTTTCAGCTCATGTCCAGTGTCAAAACTAGGGAAAATCACCACAGGGAAAATCACCACAGTCTAATACATGAAATTAAATATAAGTGGCAGGAAGAAGGCACATTAAATCAGACTGTCCCATCTTTTTAAAAGAAAAACCCTTCTCACTCCATTCTCTTGATTCCTTCCAGACCTGGCTGCTAGCTTTCTTTTTAAAACAAAACACCTTTTGCCTGTCAAATTCAGGCATCTCACCCAACAGCAGACTGGAATAGTTGATAAATCTTCCTCTTTTCCCAGAGCTGAATTTCAATAGGGTCTTTTGCACTCTACTTCTATGTGATTTTGGTGCAGAAGGATTCTCAGCAGCCCATTGCCAAGATGTAACGAGCATGGGAAGAATCCCATTACCACAAGAGCTTTTCTAGGGTTTGGCCATGAATTCTTACTGTTTTCTTTCTACCAGTAGCTGGGTATGCACAACAAGCTGCTGGTCCTACACTGATCATAGARCCTGGTAATGTATAAGAATGAGTCTTCTCTAGTCCACCCCATGTTAGCAGGCTCCAAAAAACCAAGACCTTTATCAACTTGTTCCAGGGATCCCTTATCATCCTTAGCAAAGCAAACCATACCACTGCAACTTCACGGAAGCATCATTACATAGAAGACAGGTAAACTTAATTAGACATTGCCTACTAAAATCAGTACTTTTTTTATTAGTATTATTCATACTGGGTGTGAAATGTGCAGTCTGGGTGGCTAACAACCTCCTGCTCTCACAGTTGCTGCCATGCTGTGACAAGTATACACTGGCCATGCAGTCCTAGATCTGTCAGGGGTTAGAAGCCCTCTGGGCTTTGAAAACTCTCAAGGAACTATGTCCAAGTGCCCTGAAGGACAGTGATTTTCAGGTTGTTGGAGCTTGGCTGCATTTCTGCTGTAGCCTATTCTGCTGCAGTYGGCTGACAGCCAACTTCCTGCTCTTGCTGAATGGAGCACAGCTTAGGACAACTGCAGGAAAATATTGGTATCAGAAACAGAAGGTTATTGTATTCTGCTGAGAAGAAACTTATGGAGCCCAAGAGTAAACTGCTGCTGAGCTTTGAGTAGGAGAGACTGGCTGTGGACAGAGAGGCTGGAGGTGGTAGCAACAGCAGGGAAGCCATGGAGAGAAAGGAGGCAAAGTGCAGGGAGTGGGAGTGACAGATGAGAGGAACAAAATGCAGGGAGACAAACTAGGAAAGAATGGAGGAAATACTGGATGAATACTGGAGCCCACTCTGGTTTCATCAGGGAATTAGTCAAAACAGTTGAGAGCCTGAGTAGCCAGACTTGCACAATTTTATCCCATCTGTTTAATTTTCTCAGCCTATTCCTCCTTTTAAACCAAAATTCACCAACATGTACAGAGCACCTTCCATTATAAGTATTTTTCCTCTATGGGACACAAGGAACATCACCCATTTAAGCTCCTCTGTATTGACCCACCTAGATGCCCAAAAATTTGATCTGGAGAGACCATCATTTAACGCACATCCAGTTCTCGCGCTCTCTGCTGTGGCTGCCAATAAGTACTCCAACCCCTGCCAATTGTGGCAGCAGTTATGTGATTTGGATAGGAATTTCTCCACGAGCATCTGGCCACAGACCAGTAACTCATTTCACACAGGCCCAGAGCCATCAGATGGTAACAACTTTTGGGCACTCCTCRGATTCAACAAGTCCAGTAACGTAGGAGGTGAAAGGCTCCATATTCTGTTACTGTATTCCAAATCTTAAACCATCCTGTTCCCAGAGGGTGAATAATTAGCAATAGCTGTCTTGCAGCAGATTGATTTTTTTTGTGCCACAGCTGTTTGATTTATGTGCTGTATATGCTGTGAGAAAAATGGATTTTTCCATGGTCTTGCGTGTGTTTGTCAAGAGCAGAAGTCACTTATTCCTTATTGAAACAGATCCCAAGGGCCACAAGTATGGTAAGAAAAGATTATCRGAGTCCCTCTTTCTACACAGAGTATTTCAAGCTGCAAACGCAGTAGCATCCACTCTTTTTCTCATGCCAATAAAAATGTTTGGTTAGCTACAGCATCCCCTGGAAGTGTGAGCTGTTTACTGCTTCAGAGAAGATATGCCTAGGAAATTTTGAGCAAAATAAAATGCCCCTTCACCTACTGGATTGTGTTGGAAGTTAAATGCATTTGCTCAAAAATATCTGAAAAATAATTAAAAAAAACAACTAAGTTTGCTGCTTTGAGTCAGAAGGTAGCAAGAAACTAGTCATCTTGACAAAACTGTTGGACTGAAATTCTAAAACGCAAGTTAGGTTAACTCTATGCTGGCCTATTCAATTAGTATGCTTTTCAGTAAATCATAATTTTATTAAAATAGGAAACTATTGCACAACACCCTGCTAGTGTTTCCTATGCTACATCATAAACTACAGCCTGATGACTTCCCACCAGGCCAATGTTAYACCACTGACATGATTGTTTTAAGAGAAAAGGAAATAACTAACTGCTAACTCAACTGTACTTTACAGCCATCAGATAAAAGAATTTCCATGGGATATTTTTTGGCAAATAGTCAGCAATGAAAACACAGCCTACTTAAAAAGTTGAAATAAATTAGGCCTCTTAACTCAGCCTGATCTTCTGTATAAAATAGTCAAGAGGTAATGGTAAACCATTTTTTATTGGTGACAATCACAGAACAGAAAAGGGGAAAGAAAGATCATGACAGTTTGCTGAATATATAAGGTTGCCATAAAGCAGAAGGAAAGGTCAGATGCCATGATGTGCACATTTTTGAATCAAAAACACAGTAAACAAAACCTGGCATAAAGCCCCAGAAAATGAAAAGACTGTGCTTTCCTTCCCAGTGTATGACTGTATAGCACAAGTGAGCCCAAAATAAAGTTGGTAGCAAATGGTGTTTGACAGTAGTCTTAATCTGATCTGTATCTATTGTAAAAGGCATATTAACAGAAATGTAGCATTGTTGGGCTTATGTTGTATGATTTGCTTCGTTTCCATCCTTGCTCTAGACCAAAGCTTGTAGACCTTAATCAAAACTCATGCGCTGCTGCTCCTCATCTGTGTATTTCAAAATTTGGGGTGGTTTTGCTTTCAGTCATGCTGCAAATAWGGGTTACAACCTGAAGTAATTTTAATCATTGTCAAGATAGTTTTCATATTGGAAATGTTTCTGCCCACTTTCACAGAATTGCTACTGAATGCCAATATAACTAGATGCATATGGCACTAATTTAAAGAATCTACTTTTCATAAAATGGTTTCCCATTTGGTTTGAAAAGGGTAAGTTCCCTTCCCCCACAATATCTGTTTAAACCATCTTAATTATACTTAGCTAATTTAGCTAATAAAGTCAAGTTCAGCATGGAATGTGACAAAACCATTTAGACAAGACCCTTCAAATTAATAYGCATGCCATATTACTTGCAACTTAAAAACGCCAAGGCTTCTTTGGTGTCATAGCCTATAGAAAGCGCACATGTAATTTGCTGTCCACCATTACATCACTGTTTGAGTATTACTTTTTCCTGGTTTCCTCTCTTTTCTGCTATCCACAGTTAATCTTTTCCATATTCTTCACATGGAAAAAATGATAATGCGGTGACACATTCCTTATAACATGGGATACTGTATCAAGAGAATACAAAAAAAAAAGCACAGAAGAAAGACTTTGCTCATACTTTCTTTTGAAGACTTTTAAAAAGTGTTTTAGCCTGCCTTCTTGGACACAGCAAAGGAAGCCTACCCAAAACCCTAATACAGTTGACATGAAGAGCACCTTTGGATGAAAATATCCTTTTGTGCAAAGCACTGTAATTCCCCATCTTTAAAGAATTTCTACAACTCTATCAAAACTCTCACTTCTACAGTCTCTCATCATTTGGTTCCATCTGTAAATGTTTCATGCAGATTGAAAAGGGTTTTCAATGTAAATCATTTTTGTAACATTTGCAGAGGTGAGTGAAAAGGTATGTCACACCATCCTCTCTAGAAATACACAAAAATATTTTGATATCTTAGTCTCTTTTGGAAACCCACATTCTAAACAGCAAATTGATAAGTAGAATGYGTTGGAGCTACCTACACCATATTCTTTACTGAATTGTTCTCATACAATTCAAAATGAACAAAAATTTGTCAAACTTTTGCAAAAAGCACTACTGTTTGATTCACGTATATGGGCATATCAGGCAAAAAAAATCACAACACTGAAATATAAACATTTCATGAATACTAAGGTGAGGCCCAAGGTCTGATCTGAGAATGACTCTTCTGACTTCATCCCCAGAAGGATTTTGAGTCAGAGCAGAGCACAGTATAAAAAATCAGAGGAGATGAGAGGTGCAACTGGATCAGATTTGTTCTGTTCTCTCAAAAGTATTGCTATTTAAGGTACTAAAAAATAGTAATTAAGAATATTTCCAACTTCTTATTTCAGAYGCACACCAGCCTAACTTTGGGAAATAACATGCAGTAATCAAAGTTACTGTGGTGGYATTACTTTGACATTTTGTTTAATATGGTTAACATATTGAATGCCTAATTTTCTTTAGAGGATAGGTTCAAATTGGAAATAAAGCTTCTGAACAGTTGCAGTATAAGATGGCATGTTAAACAGCCTTGTGTCTTCAAAAAACTCTAATTCTTTACAACAGAAGACAAAATTAACTATTTATCTCAGTGAAAATGCTGAAGCAGATTCCTTAAAGGTAAGAGGYTTCTTTTTCTCTCAGTCATTTTTATGTACCCAAACTACTTTTCCCYCATCTTTTCCTTAACCGCATTTTGGGAAAATGTCTAGCTAATGCAACCAAAATTCCTTCCAACTACGCCACCCAAGGCCCTGCTGTAAAACCAGATCTCACATTTATAAGCATCAACTGAYGGAAAGGGGGAACGGAAGCTCAGGCACGAGGATGCGAGATGAGCAGTCTGGCTGTTCAAGRACATGCTGGCAGCATTCAGGCGCTATGGGTGCTACATCCCCCTATTTAGAAAATTTGTATGTAAAGAGAGAATGGTAGGTTACTATTGAAGACCAAAAGCAGTTATTTCTGGTTTTAAGCTGCAAATCCCTATGTGTGCTTGCAGATCCAAGCAGCAGACACTGAACACCACCATCACCAGCTTATAGAAGAATTGCTATGACCAGAGTCTCAAACTTTTCTGAATRCAAGAGAAAAAAAACAGGTAAGCAATACAATCGGAGGCTGTTGCTACTAAACTATGCTTTCCTATCTGATCTTTAGGAAAGCATCAAAGATTGTAATGAGCAAACTGTAGATTTTTACTAATTATCATTTTGGATGATGCTCAGATTGACCAAAGTGTTAAGACAATGGCATTTAATTGCTACAGGGCCTAGGTCATCTATTCCTGTTTCTCTTGTTAGATGCATTTAACAAATCATCATTGCTCCTKTTTCCTTTTCTGATGAAAAGGAACCCAAGAGCACACTGCCAGTGGTCAAGACAAAATACTGACCAAAAGATCAAAATATCAACCTTCTCATCCCAACATCAGAGACTGCACCTATATATTAAAACATGATTAGCATGTGCATGTGCCACACTTGCAAAACCCAGTGCCAACATTATTCAAAGGTGCCCAGGTTCTTCTAACCAACTTGTCTGATTGTTCCTGAGTAGACATGACACATCTTCAGCTCAGTTTAAAGAGCAAACTATAATTTACAAACTCCTTCAGTTCAACTGGAGTTGTTCCCTCTCACTTTTCATAAGAGTGAATTAAATAATGCAGACATTACATTTACATGAATAAAACTAATACAGCTGTCTAATGGCACAAGCATGTTATATTTTAATGGCAAATATATAAATATTTTATGCACACATATAACTATTTTTTTACACCTGGTTTACTGATTAGCTCATCACAAATGCTTCCCAAATCATTTATTTCTACTAACTCCCCTCCCAACTTTTCTTCAAGTGCCTGTCTGTCCAGCAGGACAGATTAGTATATTTTGATCATTTATTTCATGGGTAAATGCCATCAACACCCCCAAATCATGCACATTTACGACACTCTCCATTTCCTCAACTCAGCTGCTGAGTGAACTGCACAAGTATCTGCAAGAATTTGACTTCCCTGAGGCAAATGCCACTCTGCCAAGTCACCAGGCCAACCAGTGTTTCAAGTAATTGAACAAGTGACAGTATAAATTCTTGCACTGTTTAGCTGCCAAAGCAGAGGGTAAATGGAACTGACTACTGCTACTGTTGGACTAACCACACACACTGAATAGCAATTTGAACCGCATGTGTAGGAATAGTAAGCAATGAAGAAAACCTTTGTGTTTGTGAATGAGAACTGAGGTACAAAACCTACCTTCTGGAAATGTGGCTGAATTCAACAGAAAGTGTCATTGACTTACATTGACAGAAAGCAAATAAATATGTTTAAAGGGCGAGGAAAGCGTCTCTTCTTGCAAACCAAAATTAATTGCATGCACGAAACAATAATCTATTCTGACCACAGACATAAGTGGTATGGTTTCCTTGAAGTGCTCAAGCTCTCTAAAAGCATTTCAGTGTCTGAGCACTTGAGTACATCTGCTGAGCTTGCTCACGTGGGAAGGAGGTGCATCCAACCTGCGTCTCATGACACCACCCTTGAATACACAACCGGCCCACTGGCCTGCTGCCTGTCAGGGCTTCTGATGCTCGCCTGCAGAAGACGAGGTGAGAGCTGTCAGCCTGGCTGGTTGTTGTTTGTTTGTTTTTTCTCCAAAGTCATATGGACACATCTCCCTAAATACATACCATAGCTATATTTTTACTCCCAAAGTCGAAGGAAGAAAAGTTGGTTGCAAACACCTTCAGAMCTTGGCACCTATGTGGACTCTTTGAGCAGAAGTTTTAAAGGCTTCGGTGACTACCTGTCTCTCCTGAAACTTCRTCCTCACAATATGAAGCAAGAAACAACATTCTGGACAAATGTGATAAAACTGGTCTTTTTCTGCATCCAGCCTTAATGAACCTCCTTTAGAAGATAAAGTAAGTTTGGTTTTATTATTTGAGGGTTTTCTCAATATTTAAAATGTATAGTATGGATGCAACATTTCAAAAAGTGTTATTAACATACATATGCCCTACATATTGCCACAGTACCTTTAAATTTGGACAGACGGGTGTCTATTTTTATGGCTAAAACCAGTCCTAGCTCTRCAATTGATCCCCAAAATACAAACACGGCATCAAAGTGAGTAATGACTATCACTACTAAAATCTTTATTTTTGCATTAAAAATTTCAAAACTGAAGATTAATATAAAAGCACATTTTAGGAAGAGAAAAATACCCTTTTAAGTTCATTGTCAGGCTGAAGGCCARTTATTGGATCTTCTAAAAATCTCTTCTCTTTCTCTTCCCATATCAAAAAGGGAAGGGGAYACCTTTTGTTATAGCTGTAGTATCTTCTCTGGAAGTAGTCTACCATCCCTCTCCTTAACTAACAACCTGCACCTCACTTTTTGCTGCTAACTATTTAGGAAGTATGAGTTATGACATCGGGTCTAAGAAAATGAAGGGGAAATCCCCGAAGGATCAGATTTAAGTAAGTTCCAAACCAAACGCATCCGAAACACCGGTGGTCGCTGGGAGAGGTGGGAGACCGCACGGGGGACAAGGCCCAGGCGCCCCACGGTGCAGCCCGGCACCTACGCGGCACTGCAGCCAAGCTGCTTTCGGCAGTCACGCGTTTCCCTCTCTGACCTTTGGTCAAAGCCCGCTGGACCCCGCTCCTCCTGCAAAATCGCTTTACAATTCTGCTCGACCCACGCTTTAAAGAAAAGAAGGAAAAAGCAAAAAAAGTTCAGCAAAGCAAGTGCTGCGTGAGCTAAAAAGCTCACCCTTCTACTCACGTTTGCTTTCCCCGGGCTGGTTACACGGCTGCCTGCTTCCCCCAAGATGAGAGTCATGGGAGGAGGCAGAGCGCTGCTGGGGGGGGGGGTGTCCACCAAGAAAACACAGCCCTGCATGCGGGGTTAATCCTGCACCTGTGATGTGTTATTCAGCAGTAAGGAAATGCAGCCCAGACCGCGGCTGCCTAACACAGCTCAGCTGTTTTTCTCAGTGCTCCCTTTCATTGTAAGCTGGCAAACACTACTATTTCAGCCAGGCACAAAGCAATATTCAGGCTGCATAGGATATGACAGTGGAAAGGTGAAAGAAAAAGAAAATCCTGGAATTATAAATAAAATAAAGGTTCTGAGCAATTCAGAATTCGTAACTATCTATCTCCAGATGGCTCAAAGCGGCTTCCAAGGTCCGTACATGAAATGCATGCTGGAGTCAGTGCCTTCAGCTCTGCAACTAACTAACTAACTAACTCCTCTTCTTTTAAGTAAGTAAGTGCTCAGCTACCTGCGATGAGGACTACACTGCAGTGGCCTGGCTCTTGCTTCATCTACCTCAACAGCTGTTTTCCAGCCAGCACAGTGGCAAGAAGTCACGTTTTTAAGCTTCCTTTTGTCTACTTTGTAGGCAAAATTTAAAACGCCAATGGCAAACGGACTGTGGTTGGTGGCATGCAAACAGTGATTTGTGACTTTTTCAGGGGAGAAAGGGCCACCAAAGAGATCTGCAAGTTGCTACCAGGGCACACAGTTTTTGTGACAGCAGGTCACAAAACAGACAGGAAACTTTGGGAAAGCTATATACAAAGAAGAGGAAAATCTTGGCCCTTGTTGGATAGATATTTAATATTTAGCTCCAAGGTAGAGATGCTACAGTTGAGAGTAATCAGTTATCCTGATATTTGTCCTACAGGTGAAACACTGTTAAAAATTGCACCTAATTGTGATATGCACAGGTATATAACAAAACAATATTATTAAAAAAAAAAGTACAATTTTTTTTTCACATTCTTGAAATAATTGAGTTAGTTAGTCAGATTATAACCCTAACACAAGAAAAAGCAATCTAGGAGTAGAGCTATATTCCAGATAACGTGGTCATTTTATATACCATACATCCTTAATACAACAATTAGCACCTATCCTTTCCAAGCTAATATATAACTATTACAGCTGATCTATAGCTGCTGTTACTAATCAGCTTTCTTCTTTCACCTGAGAACATGAGATGGTGCATTCAGAACATGCTTACAGCATTTTCCACCTATGCTTTTCTCTACAAACTGATACTTTGATTTCTGCTCCATCATTATCTAATCTAACTCCAGGTTTGGAAACTAGAAATGAAAATAACAGATATCTGCACATTCAAAAATTATGTATTCACTTTCTTGTTGGAAAGTTTACTGCTGTTGTTATCATTTACCAAAGGGATTATTTTCCACAAATCAGTTTRTGTGTATTTTATTAAGGAAAAATACATGTTTTAGAGAGCTAATATTCCTATGAGAAAACGCTCAGAGCTAATCTGGAACTATAGGAAGTCTTAACTGATTTAATGTGGAAGGGCTACCTCTTCAGGACGCTGAGTGAAACCAGAAGGGATCCCTAGGGCAACCAGCCAAAGATGGGAATCTGGATATTCAGTTTGATCTACAGAGGAGAAGGCCACAAACAASACTTTATACAACATGAACATCAAGCTTACAACTGAGTTGCCTCAAATCTGCTTTTTCAAAAACATTTCATTTATTTTCCTTGTAAATACTGCGTTTCCTTTTTCTGAGCAGCCTTACACACACCTTTCTATAGCTATTGTTTGATACTAGCAGATGACCCTCTGCTACCAGAGGCAGCAGTTGTTGAGTTTTTCCTCCTTCATGCTGTTTGGTCTGTTCTTGTTACATCCCTCCCTTAGAGAACTACTGGTATATGCTAACAAGCTCATGTGCACCACAGGAGAAAAAAAGAAATCATGGTATATAATCTTCTGCCAACACAGTATCGTGACATGGTCCAAGTAAAACCTGCTAGAACTACATAGCGGTGGTGTTGCCAACCATCTCATTCCTCCTCTTCCTCTCTCCTAGGGCATCCTGCTTACTGTCTTGTCTTCTTTTTTTGGATTTTTCTCATCTTGGGTAACTACTGGAGAAGGAGGCCTCCCTCACCTTTTGGTTTCCCTTTCCATATTTTCAGACTTCCCCTCCTAGGACTAGGATGCACACGGTTAGGATGCGGAGACGAATTACAAAGGTAGCCAAATCACTTCAAACTTAATGAAACATTTAGTTTGGCTTGGGCCAGTTCTCAGTTTGTATGTAATGTAGCCCAGTAGCTTCTCGTTTTACAGATAGGGAGCTGGGACCCAAAGGTCCTGGGTTTATCAGGTTAGCTCACAACAACTCAGCTCAATCATCTCACACCTGAACCCAGGTTTTCCATTGGACTGCTTGTCAATATGTTGATTTTTGCTTCAGCTGTAGCCTGGAATAAGTCAAGCAGCGCTTTTGGCAGGGAAGATAGATAGAAAGGGAACGTGGACATGGGAAGGGGAAGCAGGTGCTCACCTGAGCTCTGCACTAAGCTGCAGCCCAGGCTACATGACTGACTCTGAGAACTGGAGCTCCAAACTCAACAAATTGACAGCAGAGCAGGAAAACTAAAGGCAGAGAAATTCAACGGTTTCTCCAAAGATGGTACTGTAAATCTGTGGAAGAACAGGGACTTACCCACTGCTTTTCCATAGCCTAGACAAAGGCCCTAACCCTACATTACCTACCCACCTTTACATGTGAAGGTCCAAAAACAACTTCTTCACAACTGTAAGTAGCATATTGAAGTTGTTTTCTTTGCATAATGTGACCTTTGCAATGTATTTGGAGTTACACAGACTGTGTTCTATACCAGTCTGTTTTTTTCCAGGCAATATGAAGCTTAAAACTTGCTTTTAAGAAAATGTGAAAGCTCAGAGAAACAATTTAAAAACATGGGAGCTGAAGCATAAACAACCCTATACATATAAAAATTTCTTGAATTATAGAAATGAACTCTATAAATTTCTTGAACTAGAAACACCTTTAGTATACAGTTCCCTTTACAGGTCAGTCACCTAAATGTTTTTGTTTAATTTGTTTTCAAAACAGAGGATTAGATGGCTGCAAAGATTAGGAGTCAGGTATGGAGACTGCATGCTATATCACTAGTAAAAATCCACCCAGAGCCAGCAAAAGCTGGCTGTTTGGCTGCCTATTTGAAACCAGGATGTTGTCTTAGCAGAAATTCTGGAAGGCCGATATCTAACAACACCCGCAATTGCAATTTCTACTAAATACTCTTCTTGCAGGTAGCCTCAGCAAGTGAAAGATCTTAGCTAAAAGACCATACGGACAAGCTGGTGGAAGTATAGGAGATCATTAATACTTGAGGCCACAAGGCATAGTTGCTGCTCATGCTATGTAAATTTTGTGGATAAACAGGCAACTTCTGTTCAGGAGGTAAATAACAATATAGCATTTCTTATGAGTTCTAAATCTACTCTTTTTTTCTTTCTTTTCCCTCTCTCTTTTTCCTGAGGCATGCACTTACCCCTATTACAAAGTAAAACCTACCACCTACACACAGGAACCAAGCCAAAGAACTTGTCAGGAAAATATAAAAAAGGCATCTTACTTTCATTAATACATTAAAATGTCATTAAGAAACCTAGCGCAAAATGCAGTAATTGCCAGCTGCCTAATTATTTTCCCATCCTCTCTCAGCTCACAACACAAAACCTCCTTCAGGCTCGCTGCCAGCAACATTCGGGATATTAAAAATATCCCCAATTTCAGTAGCGATGTTGTAAAACAAGCTCCGATAGACAAAACCGAAACAAATGTAAGAGTAAACTCATGTTATTTACTTTAAGCCAAGAGGGAAGCGAGACCACTGTGTGCCAGCAACTTATCCTCAGGGTTGTATCCGTACTCACAGAGGAACAGTTCAGTGCTAGGAGGTTAGAGGTGGCTGAGGACAAATTTCAGTTCCCAATTAACACTAGTGAGCCACAAAAGCCTTGTCTACTAGGCGCCACCACATCCAAACTATCCTCCCGTCGCACAGGGCCCTTGCTCTCTCTTGAGTTCAGTGTCTCCTTACTTGCTCCGCAGTGTAAGCAGAGGGATCATTAGTTATGACTGGTAGAGTCTAGCAGATAATGTTGACTCTTATTTCAGGAACTATTAAGCTATAAACACTGGTCTGAAAGCCATTTATCTGCATTTAAAGATAAACAGAGAAGCTACTCAGTTAAGTAGATTGCAAGAAATAAGCTACAGATGCCAAAGTGAGTGACTTTCAAATTCCGAAAAGGAAAATCTGTGCATTTAATAAGCACAATTTTATACCACGAAATTACTGACATTGAAGTTCATAAGCAACATAGCTTGAGCACTCTGAGATGTCTAATAAAGAAGTACAAATCAAGCTGTAATTACAAAACAGTTAATTCCAAGCCTTGCAAATTACAGGCACTTACACTTTACAAGTTACTACCACGGATGTCAATTTTGAAGTATAACGCTGTAATATGGAAATCTGTGTGGAACAGTATTTATATTTTATCTCCACATCACTATAATTTGAAAATGAGATGCTATCACAGACCTCTGTGAATGAGATAAATGCTTAACCTGTCATGCCTAAATCCACGCTTGCTAAGGATTACATTCCTCCCGACAGGCAACAGGGTACGAAATTAGTTTCATGAGCCTGGGCAACTAACCAAAATTCTTACTGAATACTATTTATCTATTTGGACACATCTCTGAGATCTTTAAGATACTAGTTTAGTAAAATTATAAGTAAAAAAAAAAAAAACTCACTAAAAACTATACTCGCAAAATAGTTTTCACTATCCTTTACAAAGATGCAAAATACTCGGCATTCTAAGTGTTGAGAGAAGGTTGGGTTTTTTTTTTTTTTGGTCATGAAAATTAAAAACCTGATCTTTCCTTGCACTTCCAGATGTCAGAGCTTTTCAAGGCAGCTTTGAGGTCGGACAAGGGAACACCGCAGGTGCAAGCGTGTCGGGAGCTGAAAGCTTGCAAGGCTACGCTGGAATCCGATCCTGCCCCCCACATTCCTGCCGGCATTATGAACGCTCCCTGAAGGAATATTACCCTAATGCGGACTAATTTTCCGCCAACAACCCCAACCTCATTAAACCTCTTCTTTATCATCATTGTTCAAAGCAGTTTTTCTGGTAATATTGAACTCCCTTATGCTGGTCTAAAAAGAAAAGAAAATCCTTTTATGTTCTCTCCGGTATCGTTTCTCCTATTCAGGTCCACTGGCAGTACACAATAGGTTCAACAAAAATATTCAGTTTCATCATACGGCAGTCATGTCCTAAAGACTACGACGCAGAGATTAAGAGAGAGGTTGAGTTCCCATAAGTAAGTATAGAGTAAGGAGACCACTCTCCAAGCGGGGTTTGACAGATTTATATGAGTAACTCATCTCAGCTACCGGGCAAGCTCAGGTGAATTAACAGGACAGTATCCCTATATAAAGCAGGTGTTTTCCTGGACCTGTAATTCTGTGTGCTCCTGAAATGATCTTATATCCCTCCCCAGACAAATTCCTTTGCCTTCAGTGGGATCACACAGGCTGAATTCTCTCAATGTGAACAGCCATTGCCATTAAAATGATTTAAAAATTTCGGCGCGCTTTCCCTTAGGTTTATCTCTGTTTATCTCTTATTAACAAAATACAAAAAAGAGATACAGCCAGAGGATCTCTGCCTATCATAATCACATAGTTTAATAACAGTCCTGGAATGATAATACCAGTGGTACCGTGAGCTGCTTTTTCTGAGGAAAACAGTAGACTAAACAGTGCTTTGCTTTCCATAGATTTTTCTGCCTGTTGCTCAACGCACAAAAACATCCAAGAGGGATTTGCCCAGAACAAGAACCCTGGGAAAAAGAAATGCAGGCAAGAGCACTGGGAGAAGGCGAACCAGACATTGACCGTCCTTGGTCAGCTCACCTTAAGCCGGTAGGGGTTTTTTGAAGGAAGCAAAATTGTAAAGAATTAAGCCACGAGGGCTCCAAACTGGGGGAACAGAGAGTTAGTCACACAGAACACATCTCTGTCAAAATAAAATAGTCAAAATATGGAAACTATTCAACATTCAGAAAGTTGGTATTACCCAATACGACAGCATCAAAATGAGCAATATAAATATGAAAGCTAGGGTCCTCAGACTACCCTAGTGGGTAGTCCAAGTGCTTGGATGTCTGCATGGCGCAAACTGCAGGCAGAACGGCGCCTTATGCCCTCTGAAAAGCACAATCTGGTTATAATATTTTACACCCTTTAAAAACAAAAATAAAACAATGCTTCCCGTGATTTATTCGTCTTTCCCTCAAATCGCTCTCTCTGCTTTCATATTTTAAATGCCTGTTTTCCCTCAGCCTACTTTCCTCCATAATGTTTTATGCACTTAAAAACTTGTTTTTCTCCTCTCAGTCGGTTCTTTACATTTTTTTCTTCTCCACGGATTTTTTTAAAATAAACTAAACAATTTTCCTTCCAAAACCTCATTCTTCCCRCACTCATTTTCCCCTTGACTATCAGTCTGTCTGGCTTGCCTTTCTTTTATTTTCTTCTACAATCTCACGCCACTCTCCCAGCCCCTCGCTCCCCCCGCTTCCCAGCTACGCCTTTACACACTCTCTCATCTTTTACCCCTTGCTCTTTCCCTTGTTTCCATCCTCATTTCCTAAATGATTTATGTCAAACCCATCCGCCCCCTGCTCCTCCTTCCTCTGGCTTTGGGCACCTGCCCCCCTTTCTCACTCCCGCTAAAAGCRCAAGAGACGCTGGTAAGGAATAAAAATCAAAATTAGGTTTATTTTTCTTTCCCTTTCTTTTCTTCTTTTTAGCTATTTTAAAAGATGGAAATTGTCATCCAACTGAAGTTTCATTTTTCTCAACTCCAGTCAATCTATCTCTAAAAATACGCCAAGTAATAAGAACTAGGGGCCTACAGCAAATATGTGTTTCATGCTGAGATGCTGTGTAATTTCCGAGAGAAAGAAAAATATTTTCCCAAGTTTTTAACTTTTCATTTTCATAAAATAGTTTATTTTATAGCTAGGTAAAGATGTTAAATTAAACTTCTTCATTAGTGTACTGTACTGTAACTTACTATAAATACTGTTAGCATAACTAAATGCGTGAATTGTGCAACATTTTCCATCAGAATATATAAGGGAATAGATGCCAAATAAAGGGTAAAAAAATATAATAACAAGTTAGCTTTCTTCTATAAAATAGTGGAATTCTTGAAGAATGTGTTGGTGGTCCAAACTCTGACAAATAAGAGGTTGTTTCCGTGCTACACAGCCTCGTTGTTGGTCTGATCAGCCCTTACTAAGGAACAAGTATTTGGATATTCTGTAAAAATGCACAGGGAATGTTATTTTCTTAAAAAGACACCTGAAATTCCTCCCTCCCACCTTGTATTTCTTACTGCAGTTCTTTCAATGCACTGGTGCTAAATGAATTCCCTGCTGAGCTCTGCGACAGAGGAACAATTTCCTGAGTGGGGACCATGCTGGATCAAACAAGCATCAGCTCAGCCTTGCAGCCAGACAGAGAAGCAAAAGGGTAGAACAAGTTTCCAAGGCTGGAGGTGCTGACCATACAATTTTACTAACTCTTACGCATCTAACAGTTAATGTTTCTATGCTGCTTTTCCTTCCCAAGTGGCTTCCCCCCGGACTAAAGATGGTGGACAGAAACACCCCTTCCGTGGGTGAAGGAACTGGGCTGATCTCCATGCCTGGGCTGTGGAAAAATCCTTTAAAAAGGCCATTTGATTTGCCACAGCACAGAATAGAGATTTTTTGCCCTAAGTTACCAGCTTGTCCAAGGAAACTAACTTAAAAGATTTAGTAATATATTCAGCAGAAAATCAATGTAAATGCTTAAGTATGTATGACAGCAGAAAATATCAGGTTTAATAATTTTCTTCTGTAAAATACAGCACATTTATAAGTAATTAACCACTCCTACTCAACACTTACTTCTTTAGAAAGCCGTACTTACAGAGCTGCACGTCCGCAACATCTACATTGTTCGCAAAAACTACACTTAAAACAGATGGCACAAAGACAAGCATGACAGTATGAAACTCAGCAGAAAGTGTGACTAATCTTTGCCAAATTTAAAGGGGGTTATGGTTGTGGGATCCTGTTTAAGAACTGAGCTGTGGGGCACAGATTTCATTTGCTGATTTGTATCTGGAAGACTAAGGGGGGGGTATTATTTGGGGAAAACATCACAGGTACACTCTGTTAGCTTTTTCTTGGAAATTGGTTTTAAAGTGAAGTTCAAAAACATGACTCCTAACATGAGAAAAATTTGAACTTCAACATCAAGCCTACAGATTGGGGAAGTGTTGGTAGGCTATACACTTTGCTTATCGTACTAAATGCTAACCATCTAACCTCAAAACAAGCAAGAACAAACCTCTTAATAAATACTTAAAAGAATAAGGTTAAGAAATATACTTCCAGAGAAGTCCAGCATGTAGTCTGAGAGAAAAAGCATTTTTTTGTATAATCAACTACATATTTTTGTTACTTAGTGACAGATTTTCTTATATGAAAATAAATGTAAATGAACAAACCCTGGAAGGCACCTTTAAAGAAGGGTGTCAGATATCCCTCACAAAGTAGCAAAAGAAAGACTTAAATACAAAAATAACTGAATTAGCACTTTATAATTTATTCTACATCCTGCCTGCTGCCGTTTCAGTAGGATATGATACATTCAGCATAAGAGCAACCATACTTCTTCAGTTTTATCCCCAACAGCACTGCTCATGTGAGCTATCAAATTCAGCTGATTAAATTCCAGAGCTGGCTACATTTCAGGAGAGAACTAGTGATTTCTGTAAACTGTGTGTATATTTCTAGGACATGACATGATCTTAAATCTTCGCTCTAGTAAATACCCTGAAGCTAGACAATGAAATTCTGACTTTACTGAAAGGAGTGTTAGTTTTGCCATCACCTCCAACAACACTAGGATTTCAACACAAGATCTCTTATGAGCAGCATTCTTGATGCCTTCTCTCTGACAGTCGGGGAAAGTCAATTAAAAAATTTATGATGTACTGAATTAATTCCCCTCTTTCTCACCTAGAGCTTGACTCCCACTGAAGATAAACTGAGCTGTGCTGTTAAAAATGAAGGTGAAACCAAGTCCAGCATGCACTGTAAAAGATTTATAGGGTCCCTTTTGGCTTTCACATCCATTGTTCTGCTGCACATTAAATACCAGGGAGGCTTGGGAAGAAGTCAAATCCTTTATTTGAAAACCTCACACCCATTCAGAAAGGGATTATTAGGAACAACAGTATTCTAGCATCGTATTTCTAATTCCTTTTACTAGCAAAAAATGTTTTCAAATTCAGCAATGATATTAATCAAGTGTTTTAAGACCACCTTTTCATTCCCCACAAAACTGCTCCCTCTTAGCATTCTCAGGAGGGTTTTTTTTTTTTTCCTGCCAAAGAGAAATTGAGCTTTCACCCTTAATGACGGTGGCAAAACAGGCCTCAGTGCGCTTCTAGCGAGGACCAGATGTACTTTATATAGATCATTCTATTGGAATAGCTCAAACCAAAATACTAACAAATTAAAACCGAAAAAAACCATGCTGTTCAGATATACTTGTAAGAAACCACATAATCAAATTACTCCCTCTGTATGTTGTATTTCTTACACAACTCAGAAAGAGCCCAGTAAAACAGACTCTTTTTCTGGTTTGTTTGGGTTTTTTTGGTATGCTTCTTTTAGAGACCTTTTAAACTCCTAACTATGTGAACAAGAAAGAAAAAGCCATTCCCTCCCAAAAAAACCCCTTTATAACCACTGTACCATAGATCACACATCATATAGTGTGGTGAGAACCAGGAAGAATTATTTGCAAATCAGGTGCATTAGAAAATTTGCATCCTAAATCTCATCTCCCCGCAGAGAACTTGCCTCTCCTAATTTTTCTTGGCACTGATATGCTGCCCATTGACACGTTCCTCCTCCAGCAGATAGAGATGGGCAGGCTGGTGTTACCTCTCCAGCCACACCACCCATTCTGGGAGAAGGGCACCTTGATACGGCTTCCAACTGGCCTGGACAGAGGGTCACCAAACTCACCAAAACTACATCAAGGGACTTTCCTGGCAGGAGGGGCCAACCTTTCTTGAATAAAGGCTGCCCAGGGATTTCAAAGAGGCTAACACTCAGCTTCATCTAAAAAAAAGGTTGCCAGGGGTTCATTCAAGGAGAAGCAAGGGAGGACAATGCCCTCAAGCAATTAGCCCTTGTCAGATCTTCTCAAACCCAGCAATCAGAGGAAGGACAAAGGGCTCTACTTCCATCCAGGAGTGACCCCAGCTAGGGAGCTCTTCTTTCCAACCGCAACCAAAAGAAACACCCCTTTCCAAACGCCTCGGCAGCCAGAGGGGAGCAGGCATGCCCCCCTCCTTGTTTTCCAGGCCATTGGTTGAGGGAACCTATTCATCTTCCAATCCCAAACCACATGTGGTGGGATTTACCAAACTGTACAGATTATTGTTAAAAAAGAACAGATGGAAATCTAAGCAAAATAATCCCTAAAGATCAGATTTATATCTGATTTAAGTTCTAAACAAAGCAAAACACAGATTTAGGGGAGGACTCCTCTCATCTAATTTGAGCTGTCAAAAAGCTAGTTAGCTGAGCTTCCCACTCGTCATCAAAGACTGTGATACCTCTATGAGACCATTCCTCCCACGCACCTTATTTTACATATAAACAATCCTTTTCTGGACCTATCTTGCTAAAACATCTAAACATTTCTAAAACATCTATCTTTCTTCTTTGGCTCTGGATACTGAATAGACACCTTAGGCAGGAAAGGACAGGTGACATATATCTTACCCTCATGGTTTGGATGCACTAGTCACTTTTTACACCTTATGGCTCACTTCAAGAATATGACTTAGAAGCAAATAAGCCCTTTCCTGCTTGCATTTTATAAACCAAAAAAGGACCCAATTTCTGAAGTTCTCAAAACCTTCCAAAGACTGTTGGGATGCCTGTTGCCAAAAACATACGCGATGGTGCTCTTTGGTCAGCCATTGATTTCGCCAGCAGCAGGGCGCTTGTAGACATCTGCTTTCACGAGTACTTGTTTGCAGAGCCAAATCTCCATTTCCCTAGACACAGCCGTCTTCCCCCCAGTTCAGGCGGCGGCACGTTCGCTCGGTTCAACTAGCAGCTCCCTGACACAACCCAGAGGCCTACGGAGATGTAAACTATTTACCCGGGTTTAGTGTACGTTATTTTTTGCAGGCGAGCAGGCAAGCTTCCATGGGGCCTTGTTTGTTTATAAGGCAAACATTTGCCGCTCCTGCGGGGCGCTAAGAGGAGGGGATGCTTGCACATTTCTATTTGAGGAAAACCACTAAGTGATTTGTATTTCTAGTGTGGAAGATGCTTTGTTTAAATTAAAAAAAGTTTCAAAATGTGGTACAGCAAGTGTGTTTTCCCTGAAGAACTTAGTGTCACAAATGATGAAGAAGGGGAAAAGCCATAGACATGGAAGATGGAAAAAGAGTCCATGCAGAAATATTAAGGCATTTTGCAATGCCGGCCGTTAAAATTTTCACTATCTCATTTCACACGTATGCTGTGTGCTACGCCTTTCAACCCACCACTGTAAAACTTCTCCCTGGATTTTGGGGGGTGGGGGTGGGTGGGGTGGGGGTGGAAGGACCTATTCATCTTCCAAGCTTGAAGAGAACACATTAGGAATTTTCAAATATGGGGACTAAACAAAATATAAGTGGTGGAAATAAGCTTAAATAAGCTTTGGAAGTTTCCTCCAATAATTTCTCAACAAAACTGCAAATGGCACTTTGAACGCATTTTGTTCAGCCCAAAGTATTTAATTTCTTTTCCAGATTATTTACTACTTCTGGAAATCATTGTGTTTTTGCTGTTGTTGCTTAAAGCTAGGTCAATGTTTACATGGAAAATGTTATTTTGAAAGAAAAAATCTTTATGTTTCACTGAGAACATATCATTTTTGACAAGCTTTCAAAAATCCTGCATTTAGTTGAAACTATTAGTCAAATGTAACTCAATTATGTGAATATCTCAGGTCCCTGAAAACCAACATTTTTCTGCTCATCTGTATAGTTTTAACATTTTTACTCTGCTCTAGCAACCATATCATCACCCAGACTTCTAGGAAACAAACCAGGAACAATGATGCAAAAGTCAGTTAGGAATTTCCTGTTTTACCTATGAATTTTAGTATGATATTAAGGTCAAATATTAGACTGAAAAAAAAATAGAATTAAATAAAAGTGCCTTTTTTCAAAAGTACAAATGCTGGGGAATTAGCACTCAGAAAATTCATAGGAATTCACTATAGACACTTGTCGCCATAATAATGAGATAGCTGCTTAAAAAAATCTAAAAAAGCCCCACTTAGCCCTGAAAATGATGTGACATATTGGGTCCCAGTTAAAATGTCATCACTCAACTCCCATTTCAATAGTCAAGACTTCGTCACAGCAGGCCACGTACCACTGCCTGATTCACAAGTTCATCTCACAAGTTTGATCTCATGAATATACCAACAATTCATTTAGAAGTAATCAATCATCTTGATTTTAGCAAGGCTAAATGCAAACCACTCTCTTTTTAAAATATATGAGGCTACAGTTCCATGTCAATGTTTAAATTCCAAGGGTAAAACAAGGATTTCGGTCTCAGCTGGGATCAACCCTGCTGGATAAAAAGTATCACAGAGGACACACGAAATATTTCCCATGGAATCATGGAAAAGCGGTATTTTAAGAGGGAGAAAAGTATTCTCTTACAGCTTTACTTCTGCGGCAAACCCCACGTTCTAGCACTCATTTCTTTTCAAAACATCCCACTACACAAAGCTTGACTTTGCTTCTCTTGGATTTGCTTATTAAAGCTTTTAAACGCTGTGTGGCACTGCATGCAAACTGCCTGAAGAGTAATGTGTGCATTTGTTCATAAAACACCTAAAAATATAATCTTTAGCTTCAAATATTAGCTGAATTTAGCATCAGTTGAATGGCAGTCCTAATGCACGAAGTACCTGCTAGTCTACACGGCAGCCATAAGAAGAGCTTTCTAGCTCTGGCAGCATGCCGCATCCCCAGTTTGGACTTTTAAGGGTAACAGGTAGTTTAGTCTCCAAGGACAAAATTTCTGCGCGCTTCAACACAGCGCACTACTGTTAACTACCGCTCTCTACTTTTTTTCTGTTCAGTTTTCAGTCCACCTGGCAGGGTCACTATTTAAGTCAATATAAATTAGTTTTCATTAAAATTTTGAGAGTATCAAATACCTTTTTAAGATTAAAATGTACTACAACTCCAGTATTTGCTTCTTTTTTAACATTTAGTGTTTGAAATGTCAGTCTTTCTATATCCCATACTTTCTATGGGATATTTTCCTGTTAATATAGAAAAATATTTAGATAGAGAACATGTAAAGTTTATGGAGCAAATCTTAAATAATTGCTCCTGACTGTAGTGACTAGTGCTTCAAGCCAGCCTAAGGGAATTTATAGGTTTACCTTGAATGGTTTAATGTATTATTTTTCATAAACGCTTACCCCTGCAAATGGGACCAAATTATGCAAGAGTCCTTATTCTCTGACGAGATCTGCATTTCACATTACTGTATCCTGCCAGGATAAGAAAGTAAGAAAGTTATTCCCCATGGAACAATATAAGAAGGCTGAAGTAAATCCTAGCAGAATGGGAGTTAACTGTTGCCAAACACCTTCTACAAAGAACACCTCTTCACTCATCAGCTCAGACATTAACCCTCACGTATATAATTTTAAATGAAAGTTATAACCTTAAAATGAAGGTTTATGCCTATAATACTCATTATAATAGCATTACAAATGGATCCTATTCACACTGGAAGTATTTCTGCTTTTGTAAAATAGTTATGTCTGTACTTCAACTTTTTTTGGTCTCTTAAACCCAGGCTGTGAAGAACAGTAGTAAAGGAGCAGAGAAGAAAGGCTCTGCCATAAAGGATTGCCTTAGAGGTTACTTGCAAATGTCTGGCCATGGGATTTACTTCCATGTTCCACAGATCAGAGGTGAAATGGCTATTAGGCTTCCTTCTCCCTTACCACCCTCCTGTCCCCCAGAAGCTTATTTATTCATAAACAGAAGGAAAAGAGGAGCATGCAGATTTGAAATCAATTCAGTCAAAGCCCAGCTTTTGGTTTCTCACAGTACACTGGGATATTTGTACTTGAGGAGAGAATGCTGCCCTTTGTTGGGACTCTGTACAAGAAAAAGGAGCTCATTTGGTGATTTCAAAAGGTTTAAACAAATGCGTTACATAGCTTTGGGTGAGAAACTGTTAAGTCTAACCATGTGAGCTTTCAACTCTTGTGTGCATCTGCTGGTATCTTTTAAAATGAGGATCCAGTTCTCATCTCCGTCTCGTATGCTCTGACAGAAGTGCAGCCTTCAAATCAAAAGTCTATCACCAGTTCTCGTACCCTGAATAGATGCTGATAGACATATTTGTGAACAGACATGTTAAGTGTATAGACACAGTGAGACCTATTAGGCGAGGTGCTGAAAATGAAACTCAAAGCTTTGGCATCTCCTTCAGAAGGGCTAAAACAACATGGGGATCTTAGCGAGCATTATTGCGGTGAAAGAAAGCAGTACATAAGGCTGTGTGAAAAACTTTAGACAAACAATCCTTATTCGGTTAAAATTAGATACAATACTAACGCCCCTTTACATTGCTTTTGTAATAAAAGACCATTTTCCAATTCCTGAATAGACTGAAGAGATTTTAGTGTTTAAAAATGTGTTTAGCTCAGTCTACAAATCATTTCACAGATTACCAGGATGCTGAAAGGTCTTGTTCTGACTCTCCCAATGAATCAGCGAGCATGTATCTAAATGCAGAACTTCCAAGTGAATATGAATGTCTATGCATTGACAGAGATGGGAGATTACATCTCATTTTCTTCTGCAAGCTACATAAATGTGAATACTGCAGATTTAACTAAAAGACAGATTTCCGAACTGCTCAAACAAGCAGCTAGATTGAACTGCGTGTAAACTTACCCTGAAGTGTTTTGTCCCATCTATCACACAGCAAACAATCACCTTAGTTATCCTTCCAAGCCAGATCAACAAAGGAGCTAATCCTGACTAGGTCTAACATCGTCTGAATCACATTTAGGTTCACTCTGGAAAAACGGGTCACACACATTAATCTAGCATGTAAAAACATCTAAAAGCAAAAAATGTTTTAGCCAAAGGACAAGTCATTACGCCCGATTGCCTGATACAAGCCACACGCCCAGTCACAACAAGAATTTAACCACTGGCAACCTCTTCAATATCCTTCTTTTCCTCTCCCCCTCACCTTTTTAATTTGTTCAACAGCAACACCAAAAAGATAGCAACACAAAAAAGAAAGGTGAGTTGCACTCTGATATTTGAATTTGAGTAATTCAAAAACCAATTTTACTGACGAGTCTCAATACAAAGGTCTAAAACAGGAGCAAGACCCTGCAAGAGGAAGCTCATGCTAAGACATGGCCTGACTGTTTCTTTCTGTGCAAGAGGAACACAGAAAAGGTATCAGAGAAAGCCTTCCAAGAGAGCAGTCAAGCTATAAAAGTGAGAGATTCTTTGTAACAGCAAGAAGGGAAGCTTAAATTTGATCCAAGGGAGACCAAGGTTTATTCCCCCTCAAGCTTAGCCAAACTTGATACTTTACTGCTCACAAAGCAGCTCGACAAGGAAATCAGGTGCTGATGGTTTGGGCAGCACCAAAAATAAGGTATCGATCTTATTACGAGATCGCTCATCTAGAGGGAAGAATTGTCTTAGATCATCCAGAAGCATTTCTGTGTGAATGGCTAGCAAGCAAAGTTGCCCTTTCGCTTATTTTCTTCTATGAATATTCCCCAGCAGACTTGAATTTTACAGCAGAAATAAAGGAAAATTCAAAACATTTGCGCTAAACTTACTCTTTATAATAAAATCACTGCAGCATCTCTTTTTGCAGATTAAGACAGATCTCTTTTGGAGCCATGTTCCAGGATGAAGCAACATCTGTCTTTGCCAATCTCCTAGCAGGCAAAGAAAATTTTCAAGATGAATTGCTCTGATAGAAAGCAGGAGATTTTTTTCTTCGCTTTGTCAGTGTTGCTTCTTCTTGAGTCCAGTTTTTGATTCTGAGGCCGCTTCCAACTATGAATTAATTACAGGTTTGAGAAACTGCATATCTGTTATTTACAGAAATCAGGAGTGGTAGACTTAAAAAAAAAAAAAAAGGAAGAAGAAAAAAAAAGACTTTTATTTCCTAAAAGTCCATAAGATTAATTTCCCACTTCTCAATCACTGACTTTTTTCTATGGTTTGAAGCACGGTAAAAGGAACCGCAGCTGTAAAATTGGGCTTTGGCAGAAGACAAGGGTCCAAAAACATAGCAAGCCTTGCAGGGGAAGAGCTTCCAATTAATTGATGAGCCAAAGCAACAGAGACCACAGTCCTGCTTGGCGGGTGCCCTTACTGAAACCCATGTTGCTCAGGATGTTGTCCTTTTTAATTAGGATATTTAACAGATGAATACGGCCAAGAACCAGAATTGCCTGTTCTCGTTTAAGAATAAGCACTCCACCCAAACAAAGTATTAATGTGTCACTCTGTATAATAAATACATGACTTACTATATGAAGAAGTATAGTTGAATGGCTTTGGCCTTGTCTAAAACTAATTTATTTTAAGTCTAAATATAACAAGTTCCTCTGACAATGAATTGTGTAATGTCTACAAGACAAAAAACGGCACACTTCGTTAGCTACAGAAAGACAGGTGGACCGACAGAAACTTCCACTTAGTGCTTTATTGGCTGCCTGCCATGGTTTGAATGGGGGCAATTATGAAAAAATTGAACACATGACTTTAATAAGATTCAGTATGGATTGCTGTCTGGTAAAAACAGAGCTTTACAATAAGTTACTCTGGGTCTAGTCTTTGCTACTAGGAGCAAATGTGTTGTTTCAGATGTCAATCATATAGGCTTTGCATTATTTGAAAAGGTTAGTGAGAATAGTGACATGTGAAATTGTGGCTGACAGGAAACAGCCGCGGAGCCGATTTCTCTCCAGCCGGCGGGACAGCAGCCTACCTCCATGCCAGGGGCGGCTGCGCTGGTGGGGAGCAGCTCTCCAAGCAGCCCAGGGATGTGGCATTCCCGTCCGACTCCAGGAACCCAGCAATGCTGGCGGTCAGCTGCAGCCCTGCAAGCCCAGCTTGGCTACGGGGGCATTCACTACTGTGGTGTTTTCTCCCCACGGTTGAAAACCAAAGACTTCCCCGTTTCAGATAAATGAAAGCCGAACTTATCAAATACGTAGGATGTGTGTTGTCTTGACATAAAGATCTCCTTCACAGGTTTCAAAGTTTAGGCTGCCATCTCTGGCATTTGAATTAGCTACAAATAAAACACATAGACCAGGTAAGGCATCATTTCACACTGTCCACAAGTTCAGGCAAGCATCACTCCACTGCTCATACTTGTTCCACATTTTGAACAGTTTAAGTGAAAGCTGAGGCTCTGACAAACCACCGTGTTGTGTGTCCAACCCCTGTCTCTCCTTCCCAACCCATTCTCTTCCCTCTGACCTCATCGAGGATGTAACAGCCAGTCTTGCCCATATTGCTAATAGGTCTCAAGTCAGCTCTGCACTACTTTACACAGGGTGTGGGTGTGGGTGTGAGAGAGAGAGAGAGAGAATACACACTTATTCAGATATAACACTCTGCATAACCATTGGTTAACAAAGATGTACTCCAATAGCCATATCCAGTAGTACATCCCAGGACTACAGGATCATATTCCCATATCACCTGTAACAAGACTGCTGCAATAATGATGGATTATTTTACCTCCATTCAAAAACCAAAAACAAACAAAAAAGGAGAAAAATCAGAAAATACTGCTCCATTCAGTGAGAAACTCAAGAGAGTTACACCACCTTGGAAGCAGAAATTAACAGGGGTGTGACTAATTTGGAATGACCTCGTCCTTGAGTAGGACCACGTCTCAAGAAACACTGCAATTGCTTAGGACACTCAGCTTTGATAATGTCRAAACTGTTCCTCCTGCTGCAAGCTTCAGTTTTACTGAATGTCTGTTGTGTCTGCCCAACTTGTTCTTGCCTGCTTTGATCATCCTGCTTTACATGTAGTCAAGACAAACTGCACATGGACACCACACTCTTTCATATTTCCTAAGCTATGTATTCTTAAACCATAAAAGTATATCATTTAGAATAATCATACACAATATAAAATCATTATTGTTACCATTTGGCTACAGCTAAGTGATGTTACAAATCATGTCTTTTATTTTCAAGTTTGCTATACTTTTAAATGTTGCCCCAGAGACTATCGTATCCTGTAATTTCAGTCTGACTATATGATTTCTAAAAAGAGTAACAATTGTTAACAATATTAAAAATGTGCAGTGATAACAGCTCCATACGAGATGTTTTACGATAATTTTGGTAAGTACAAGTCCAAATACTGAGCAGTTATAATCTGCTGCATGAATGCAAAATGGAGAACTGAACAGTCAATAGATCTGCAGTGTTAAGACAGTGGGTCACAGACTTCAAGCCACGAGTGTAATACTGTTTGAGAAAGCAGGCATCCTAGCGGATGCATATATAGACTGTTCTGTGCGAGACACGAGAAACAAGCCTTCTGCTCACGGCTGAGGAGGTCTCTCCCAAAGGAGCGTTCTGCTTTGGGCACCATCGTTCAAGACAAGAACTTGTGAAAAAAGTCCAGAGAGGAGCAACAAGCACCATCACAAGTTTGAAAACATGTACTATCAGGAAAGATTAAAAGGACGGGGTTTGTTTAGTCTACAGGCAAGGGCCATATGATAACAGCCCCGAAACAAGTAAAAGGTTTCTGCAAAGAGAGCTGGAACACGTTTGTCCCGCATGCACTTCCACAGGACAAGAAATAAAGGCTTCAAACTTTAACACAGAGATCACACTTACACATTTGGAAAATCATGGTTTTTTGAAAGCGTAACTAAGAATGGGAACAGATTGTCTAACAAGGTAACAGAATAAATCTCTGTTGCCGGAGGTTTAAAAAATGAGTTAGACAAACGCTCATCAGAAATCRCTTAGGTACAGCTGTACCTGCCTTCAGGTAGAGGGATACACCAGACAAGCCCCTCACACTTCCTTCCAGACTGATATTTTGTCCCTCTATAAATTTACCCAAAAATGCAAATCGTGTGAAACAAAGACTCACTCAAAAACTTAATCCATTCCCCCCCCTAATTTTTAAACCATCCAACCTTTTTTAAGCACTTCCAGTTTTTTCTTTCAGAACATTTTAAATTCTAATCTAACCTAACAAACAAAGGAGGGGAAAATAATTTAAAAATAAAATGTTTCAAACTAATGTTCAGAAACCATGTATTACAACRACGCTTGGTATGACTCTTAGCAGCCCACCAAACTAGTAGCTCCACCATTCACAGCACTTTCACTAAGAAAACTTCTGCCTCCACTACTGCATTCCTATCAGAATCTGAATAGAGATGGTTCAAGTGCAGTATTAATCTTGGAGACAGTCCAAAATCAAGACTGTTATCACCAGGGAGGAGGGAAAAGGAAAAAAAAAAAAAAGCTGCAGCTGAAGAAATGCTAAGGAATTGGGGGGAAAGTTGTTTTGAAGAGCCACTGAAACTTTGGAAATAATGGGAGACTACAATGTTTTGCTCTTTCTTAATTCTGGAGACTCAGAAGTTGCAGCAAGCCCTGGGCTGAATTAAAACATATTTTGTTTTTATTACACACTGAACCTGATTCAGCAGCAAGTTTCTTTGGCTTCACAATAGCTTAATTCCAGAGGAACAAAGCAACACTAAAAAGTGCTCTGTGACTGTTCATGCCTTCTAATCTCCTCTGAGACTATTTTTAATGAAGGCAAGAATAGGTCTTTTTCAAGTAAAATAATCCATGTCACATTTGTCTCCAGATCTTTAATTATTTAGTGTGATTTCCCTATGAAGATGCTCAGTCTCATCTGTACAATCTTTTTTCCCCCAAAAAAACTGAACAGATACTATTTTGAAATAAAAAACTGCTTAATTTATAAGTTGTCCTAATTTTCCAAATGAGTCAAAATGAAGTTATAACAAACAACACAATTTACTGTGTTTACCCACATTCAGTGGATGTGACCTGTTATGAACGGTAGCTTCTGCCAGTATGGGACTTTGGCTCTCAGAGCAGTAAAATTTTGCTTTCTAGACTTCTTTCTTTATGTGCTGCTGGAGGGACTTGCACTGGCAAAGAATTGCCATGTGTACACACACAACTGAACTGCTAATTTATAGGGGAAGGCGGACAGCAAAAGCTTCAGTGCAAAGCGAAGGCAGACAATAAATAGTCAGACTAACAATGGCCATGCACAAATAAGGGGACTGAGAGCATGGCAAAACCTGTCAACTCTGCTGGACTGAAACTGCCAAGTGGTAGCGTTTCTTTAGTAATGAAAATAACACTATATGCAGGTAGAGTAAATCTGTAAAGGCAAGAGCATGTTTCAAAAAAGGGAGGAAAAATGCAATTCTGAAGAGTTCCTTCATATCTGTTCTCCGAGGGTTTAAGGAAACGGACACCAAGAGCTGGGAACGCTGCAGAAATGTCTTGAATTTCTTCATGGTAGGTGTCTTCAGTGTTTCGAGGAAATTTCTGCAGAGTCAGTCCCCGAGACACCACTGGAGCGTGCAGGGCCGCGAGGACAGCTTCACGCTTTGGGAAGCGTACACAGGTGTTTTGCAGCAATGCTCAGCCTGAAACCTGCCCTGTGATTATTATGGCTTTGGAGGCTTCCTGAAAAGAGAGACCTGACACCGGGCCTGAGCTTTGTTTAGAGAACGTAATCCTCCTTCCCCCAGCTGCTGACAGGAAAAGGCCGCGTTTTGCTTGAGTACAAAATTCCTTCCCCAGAACCGAGGGACCAAAGTGGTAGAGAAGAGCAAAGCAAATACCTTCCCTGAAAAGCAGAATTAAAACACCCGACAGCTGAACATTAGCAACATCAGAAACAGCTTTTTCTACTCTACAATATATATCAAAGTAAAAAAATCTCAGCCAGGCGGCATTAGGCTTTAAAGGGATAAGAAAACCATCCAAATAACAACCTGATCCTGGGAGACACCGCGTTCCTCCCTCCTATTGAAACGAATGCTTCTGCTAACCTTTTCTTACAGAAAGTCTTTACCTATGAGCGGGAGAGTTCGTACTAGGTGTGCAGTTTTTGCCGATCCTTTGAAAGTCCGCCGTAGTTTGACCAAATAATAAACTCGTAAAAACCCCTAGGTTGTACTAATTCAGACTCCACAGATCTGAAGAGTTGGATTTCCTGAAAACTTCACCCACAAAAGGAATATTCCAACTTTCCCACCGACTGCAATTCCTGCCTGCCCCAGGTGATAGCAGGTTTGAAACAAAGCAGCGAGCAGAGAGCACAAATCTGCCGTTGTTCATCCCAATACTCAGAAATACAGGCAGATCAGACGAGGAGTCAGGACGCGTAGAGAAACCCGACATTGATCTGGGTCAAAAAGCTGAGAAAAAGAACGGGAAGAAAAACTGCTAATGCCTGAAAGTGAGCAAAAGTGAGCTGAGAAAACAGAGCAGTGGGAACTATACAGAACTTGTTTGGGGAGGGCATCGGGTTTGGGACCATGAGTTAGGGTAGGGTAAAGAGCAGCTGGATGAGAAGAGGGCAAACTGGGCATGCTTCTCTATAGCTGAGCACAGCACTTCAGCGTGCTGAATCCCATCGCTCTGCAGAAAACCTTTCTGCAAGCCCCCGGCAAAATGTCTTATCCCTTCCAAGTGCTAGACACACCAAGATTTGTAACCTATTATTTGTGCCGCTTACTCTGTTCGCTCAAGGGAGAAGCTGTGCGCAGTGGCTATGCACGGTCATCGTGCGGCATCATGTTTTGGCATGATGGAGCTGCGCGCTACATGATGGGACTTCTATTTTCACTTTGCTTCTTTCAGATGTTTAAACAGTTACAAAAAAATCATACTATGTTAAAAGTACACTTATAAAATTGCCAGCTTACACATCCACCTACACAGGAAATGCTAGAATTAATATTACTTGTGCAGGTTTGTTTAGTAAAGGATATTTATTATTGTCTGTAGAATCCTTTTTCAGGTTTTGCCAGAAACATAAATGGTAGGTAAGAGAGATGACCATGAATAGGAAAAAGACTAAAGAAAAGAAAAAGAAAAGGAATGATCTCAGAGTAATGCAGCTCAATGCTTTGTTGTGTCCTATTTCTCCCAGCACTACTTGGCTGTGAAACTGCTAGAGCTGTTTAAACCAAGCTTTTCTCAGGTGATCTCTAATTCTTTGCCCCACTTTTCTATATGGTCAACCAGAAAACTTAGGGCCTAACTGGCAAGCATGCTGAGCACTCACAAGCACCACTGAAGTCAGGAAGGCTGTGCTGCAATCCTAGTAAGCRCTCAAGGACCAGGCCCCAGACACCTCAAACCAAGCACGTGGAGAAGGACAGTGCGATTTCACAAATGGTTTAAGCCAACCTAAGAGCACACTTCCACTGAAACAGTCCATCCAACCCAACAACAGGACAGATCACGGGACCAAACAAACAGACAACGGGAGAGAGTGATCAACAGCAGGAAGGGATACCCTCCTGCTTGCGGGCTACGGTGGGCTGGTTTCAGCCAATGGTGAAACCACGGCCTTGGTGGTTTCTTCCAACCTGAGCTGTCCTCTGCCTCAATGCTCCTTCTGCAAAATGGGAGTACAGATACCCTTTGTCTACAGGGAGGATCCGCAAAACTGCACTGAACTTAATGAACATGCAGATCCTATAATGATGGGTGTCTGAGGAAAAAGCACGAGGAAATTAATAATTATGTCCTCAGCAGGGTTTGAATAGCATGCAGCAAATAAGGCGATGTTYGCACATTGAACAATGCAAGTAAGACAAAATACTGAATAAGGACTCATTAAGCGAGTGCTGCCCGTCCTGTGGACTCAACAAAGCAGAGGTTCAATAGAAAAAACAGTATGTTATCATGTAATTAAAGACTGCATAGCAATGCATACGCACAGAGGTCAACTGAAGGTTGCATACGCAACATAAATACAGATAGTTTCTAATTTTCAAATGCAACTTCCATAATGGTATTTTCATGCAGCTTTGTGCTTTTGTAATATTACAGACTTTGGGTATAAAACTTACCAGACAATGTTGACGGATTTGCCATCATTTTAGATCTATAAATAGTCTTTCTAAATGTCATCCTTTATTTTCCTTAATAGTTTTGGTGAAGTGAGAGCTTGGTTACATCCTTGGGTCCCCGTGAGGCAGGAAACCAGATTAACAGATCCAATTTGGACTCCTGAGGTTGGGATATACATCTTTTCTCCACCACTTCCTTCCTACTGTGATAAGGCCAAAACACGGCCTCATACCTTCACTCTGCAAGGGAAGATCCTGGCTGTGAGACAGGCAAATTAATGAATAAAAATACCTCTTTCTTCCATTCTGCAGGGGAAATCTGTTTGATATGATTTTAGAATAAGCTGTACTGGAAAAAAAAACGATGGGCATGTAACATGAAACTAGCTCATAGCCTAAGTGGGCTGCCACAGGACTACAAAAATTTCAAAAGCCATTTGGTCCAGCATACGGAGCAGCAACAGTCTGTTGCTGTTTACATATATTTCTACACATATTTCTGTGGCCTTTGTCACTAGAAGAGACAGCTGCTCCCAATTAATGTCTCTCATAAACTACCCTAGGGAGTCAGACTTTATTATTTTTTTCATTTTACAGGAGGGAAGGTGAAACAGAGAGCAGACCAGATTCACAAAGGTGTCTTTGTGCCTAACTCTCATGGAAATCAGCTGAATGTGATTCAGCCAGGGAACTTTTATGGATCTGGATGCAAAAAACTGGATGTGGATCTAGGTGGCATTACACTAAAAAGCTGCAAAATGAACTGAAGATTTTTAACTCCCACTCCAGTTTTATGCCTTTAAAGGGGCATTAGGGGACTGAACACAAAATTGCATATTCAGAAAATTGGGCTGTATTATTTCCTTCGGTAAGGCTCCCTTTACTGTTACTGCCAAGAAGGAACAATAAACAAGCAAGTGAAATTTGGAGGAAAAAAAAAAGAAAAAAGAGATTCGTGATTTCAAATGGTTGCAATGGTGGGCTTGATGGCTCTTTTTCACACTGTTTGTCACTCSCTTTTCTCATATTGTCCACACATTAGAAGCAATAACATGCTGATAAACACCATAAATGTAAAACCCATTAAGTCTGTCACGCAATAAGAAAAATCTTGTCATTTTAGCCAACAGTTTCAAAAACACAACAAAGATTTGCGCATCTTCAGTTAGCTCTTAAAAAATCCTTTAGGCATCAAACGTAATACTTAAACCTAATTACAGAAGCAAAGCGAACATGTTCCTCTAGCTCTTCGGGTCTAAACATGGAACGTATTTGCTCATTAGCAGAAACGTATAGTTTGGAGAAGCAGTCAGAGTGGACACCATATGCAGCAATTTTCTCATGACTTCACAACTTCTCTACCTGCCAACTGCTTGCAAACATGTCGATGGCAAGTGCACGATGCTTCTCCAAACGCCACCCATGTCACCTCTGCCCACCAAAAGTATGAAGGTGCTTTTCAAAAGGGGCAATGTCATCTTAACACTAGGACATAAAAATATAAAGGTGCAAATATTCATTCTTAGTGGATTCTGGTGCCTAAGCCTGTAAAGCTACAGATTACATTCCCCACTTGCTCTTAAACACACAGAAGAATCTACAAACATGTCACTTAGTACTTGCAGGAAAATAGGAAGTTCTTCACCTTTTAAACAAAATGTGTTTTAACGACAGAATTTATTTTCCCTTCTTTCTGCACCAACTAGGCCTTTATTTCTGTTACTTAACACAGACATGAAATAACATATTTGGTACAAAAGGAACAATGCCTCATTAAGCTGATTTTAACGCATTTTTGGTGGYGGAATGATAGTTTAGTGTATAAACATATTTCAAGGGAAACGCATTTGGCAGCCACTTCTTGGAGCTAAAAAGAAACTTAGCTACAAAGGTTAGATTTTCACATAAATGATTGTCTAGGCACTTTATGAGCTTCCATAACTTTGTGGCATTCAGTTTTATTTGTTTATGAGATTTAGTTTGTTCTTCYTTGGTGGTACTGGTTTGTTATTAAACAAAAGACGTACACGACACAAGTCAAGTGCTAGCCATAGAGCTAACAACAGTCTAGGGTTTTCCCCCCTAAGGAAGAATTTCCAAGTAATTTATGAAGAAGGTACAAAATTGTGTTTAGAAAAAATACAGAAGTTCAATCACAATAGATATTCCAGCTGAAATCCTCCTCAACGCTCATGCTCAGTGCAACGCCTCTGCCCCAGAGAAAAGCCAGTAAGTCAGTTTGTATAAGTTTAAGAGAACTAAAAACTAAAAAACCTACAGTATTGTCTTAATACCATTCACAGCTGTGGTGTTGGTAATCATTGACTGATCAACCCCAAATGTGTKGGAAACACCCACTCTAAAGGGAACTGGACCAGTAAAACTGTCATAAAAAAATTATACTTCTCTAACTATGGCAGCATGGAGACAGTAATCAAAGCGAAATGTAAATGTATGTAAATTTAATATGGCCACTGCCAAAGAGGGATCATTATACCAACCTCTCTATTTCAAGAAGAGCAATAGTCCCATGTCCCAGTTTTCCTGCGCCCACAAGCCTCTCCCTAGCATTTGCTTCAGATAAGGACCACACTATTTCCACTGGAAGTGCTCCACTCACAAAATCTACTCCTCAGCATTGATTTCGCTCGACCGCTCTTTATTTGTCTTCCTTCCAGTGAGGAAAATGCACTTCTCCAGCAACTTCAGTCTGTAGCACCCTCACCTCCACAGGCAGCAGTATCTTTTTTGGTGGCTTGCCATCTATTCCCTTAATTTATCCACAGTTTGAATAGTGAGTTTTGTTGCCCCTATCGAACCCAGAGGGTAATCCAAATTTCACGTGGTAATATTCTCTAGTTTTCCATAAATGGGATCAAAATAAATGAAAAAAAATAAAAACACGAAAAAACACCACTTCTGTTTAAACTGACAAACCTACCACGTGCTGGGGGGACCAGGGGACCTCCTCGCCGCGCTCGCCCTGCGCCGAGCAGTGCTGGGGCTGCCCTGGTGGCTCCCCAGCCTGCCGGCTCGCTGCCACRGGAGCCCCCTCGGCTCGGGTCACCACCTGAATCCCCACTGTCCCGCCAAAACGCCCGCCCCAATGCACCACCTGCTGCAAGAAGCTTCTCACAATTTGCATTATTATGGCTACAGCCGAAGCTTGTCCCAGCTCCCATATTTTTTTAAAATGGAAGAAATGTTAATAATGACTGCATCGGCCTGACAGGCTAGCCAGAATGAGGAACAAAATAAATAAGTTGTAATTACTGAAGACAATTTTTTTTTTTTTTACCGCCCTTCTTTTTACTGATGCCTCCTGGTGTGTGAATTGGAAAATAAATAAATACAAAACAACAAAAATCATAAACATAACCACTTCTTAAGGCAGCTGGTTAGAACTGAACTGTTAGAAGAGCATAAAGAAAATTCCATTTAACAAATAATGGTAGTTATAAGACATTCCAGCTCTTTCACAACTGATCTTAAAGAATGCTCCTGAAGCCTAAATTTATTCACAAAATTAAAGTCATTAATGACAGACTCGGAAGTAAGGCAACATTTTTTGCCATTTTTAGCTGTATTTTCAGCTAGAGACTTCCACAGGCAGCTATCATTCATTGAACAAAATCTACTTCRTGGTCCATATTCAGATAAAACACATCTAGCTTCTTAACAGAATRTTGAGCTTTCATCTGTTACTCAATCACAATAGAAAGAGATTAGTATAATGTGATATTGATTTCATCAACAGGCATTCAGATTTAAAACCAGAGAAATACAGTTTTGTTCAGCTTCTAACTGCTAATCTGCATTGAAAGAGCAAATCGGGGCAAGTCCCAAGAGACCGCTGCCTTGCAGGGGGAAGCGGGGAGACACTCAAGCAGGCTACCAGCACGGCGCGTCGCAGGAGGACCCCCTTTCGGTCAACCCGCTGTCAAACACTTCTCCCTTGTACAAATATGCTGCCTAACTGATGCTGAGACATCTTAGCTTGTGAGCAACAGCCTCAAATATCACACAGGAAGCAGCACCTATTTGGGCAGAAGGAATCAAGACAAACTCGGGTAAAGCCAACAGTGAGGAAAAAGACTATGGTGATACTTGTATTTGCCTCATATTTCCAATAAAACCAAGTTGCCAAAAGCAGATAGAGCTGACTTACCCACGTCACAATATGTCTCGTTCAGAGGAGTGTGGGAATTGCATTTCTGTTCGCTCTTTACACCATGTATTCAACTATAATACATATGCTACTTGATTGCAACATATGTGAATGTAGAACTGAATTTCAATCATCCCATTTCAGAACTTCAAAATAAGATTTTTTCCCTTTTTAAAGGAAAACAAAGTCGGCTGTTGGAAAGGTTTGCTCACACAGAAGTTGCCATGGGTAACAAGAGCACAGCAACTTCTGCAGACAGTGAGCCTTAACAACAGCAAACTGGATGTTTTTAAATTTCTCCCTTTCTGATTCAAGGTGCACTTGCAAGGATTTCCCACAGCTTAATTTCTAGTCACTCCATTTTTTTGACACAGACATTCAGAAAAGTATAGTTGTCAAAAAACAGAATCAACGCTACTGCTGCTTCTTCTGCTAAAAAATAATAGTAGTTGCCTTATTGCTTACGCCGACCAGGCACAGAACAGGTTTGTCCATCATAAGGCTTAGACGGTAACTAACCCAGGTTAAGAAGAAACTAAGAGCATTTGTTTCTGAAGCTCTGTCCCATACGTTGAATTTCCCAGCGCTACTGCAAAGCCACCAAGACATTCTGTGGTTGGCAAGAAAGAGAAATTTGCTAGAAATCTTGTGCAAATGAAACCCAGCTGCTTAAGCACAATCCCAGATGTCTCCTACACTGTGTGGTTTTGACAGATTAAATTGAGCATAAGAAAGAGATGAAATATTTATGAAAATTAAATTTGCAGGATGCATGTCAGTAAGCCTGAAAAACACTTTTTCAAATGAAGACAGGAAACCACATATTTCACTCAAACAAGTTAGGCTATAGCGGCGGTATTCASATGAGCTTCTGAGATGCTTAATGTTCATGCACACTGCTTAGCTTTTACTCAAATCACTCATTCCAGAAACAGGGACCACAAATACTGACTCTGACGCCGGTATAGCAAACATTTATAAACAACATATACATATGGAGTATTATGTTTTACTGTTTCCTCCCCAAAAGTTTAGTATTTGGAAGGCTGGCAGAAAGCTCTAACCACATAAGGTACTCTATATAGTGATACTGTACCCTTGACACAGACTACTACTGGAAGGAACAAAAAGCCCTGCTCTACATTTAAAGGAATGCTGTTGGATATTTGAGCAAAACAAATATATTCTGAGACACCTTCAGACTACTCAGTCATCAAAACGTTGTATTTCCTTGCGTTGACTTCCTCAAAACAGCAATGAAAGAAAAAGTGAATGCAGTAAGAAAGGCCCAGTGACAGAAGTCCTAAATGAATTAAGATAACAATTAGAATTAAATAAAACCATGGAAGCACAAAATATCTCCATCTTCCAATGGAAAATGTCTTGCATAAAATCCACAAACACAGCTGGCAGCTCTCTCTCCATGGTCTAGGTCCTGCCTGTCTTAGCAGATCTATTTTCGCTATGCTAAGCGCTACTACTGCATACGATGAGGTTTTCGTTTCCTAGCTGTTCCCACCTTTCATCCTTTTGGACACCACCTCCTTAGGAGGGGTGGCGTTCTCTTTTAAGGTGCTCTTCTCTCTCTCTTTTGTATTGACAAACCCAGGAGTTGTTGTTGGTGGGTTTTTTTGTTGTTTTTTTTAGGGAGTTAATCATTGTGGTCATTTAGCACTCAATTATTTCAAAACCCTTGCTTGATACAAATATCCATACGTTTATGAAACTACGACTTAATTCAAACAGATGTGGTCTTCTTAGGATTTCTTTTGAAACAGAAATTAGAAGGACCTTGACTTCAACAAACTAGGAATAGAGACAAAGCAAACACTTCCCATCTCGCTTTGCTATTTAAATGCCTTCTGCTAGCATCGCAGGGTCATGGGACAAGCCGGGACAGTGGAACTGTTCCAGACAAGATCAGCAATTTATTTCAAGGAGCACAGCAAGCAACATTTCCCCAAATCTCTTTCAAAAGAGTAGCAACAAATATTCCATTTCCTCTTCACGGGATGTTTATACACTAAGAATTAAGTACACTTTACATGGCTAAACTAACGCAATGCCAGATTTCAGCAGAGAAAGAATAATACGCAGTCATATTGTATGCATTTTTAGTCCTATTTACATTCACTTTCTTCGTTTGAAGCAGTACCCTAAAAACTTGCTGATGCAACATCAGCACCATTGCGACAACATCAGAGTATCTCCACAGACCAACAGGTGTCATCAAAATCAATAACATTTGTCTCCTTACAGTTGGTGGGCAGCATAAAATACTGAAACACATTAAAGAGTTATTGACTACAAGTCAGTAAACAGATGTGCACTTCTTTTAATTGTTGCTCTTGATAAGCAAGGTGACATATAAGTTCTACTATTTTTAAAAAGGAGCTAAGCCTCCACTTCAGCAAAGTACTCAAGAAAAAGAGTAATCCTCTCAGTCTCCAAAGGACCATTTAAATTTGAAGTCATGTAAGTGCTATAAGTTGAATTAACACTTCTCAGTTACTTTGGCTAACGAATGACACCTCTCATTTCAGTCCACTTAAATATTTTGCGCTCTAGCTATGAATCTTCAGCAAATTCAAGCAGAAATCACGTGAGTGGAGCGTTTGCCAACCTGGGAAACAAGTCTGGCCTTCAAACCTGATATCTTTGTCAAGGCCAGAGAGCTGAGGATCAGACACTCGGCAGCGATAACTCCTGCGCTGAACGAGTGGGCGCCCAGCGTGCTTTACATGTCCTGGGCTGAACTGTGTCTTAGAAAAACAAGAAGGGAAGGAATAAAAGAAGAAAGATCCAAACACTGCTAGCTTCCCTCCAGGTATGACGCAGAAGAGATCAGATTTTGAGCATCTGTGCCGCTCACCGCAAGTTGCTTTTATTGCTGATTAATAGTGAGAGATTAATAGCGGGGGATACCACATAATAGCTGCAGTATAAAACTCCCGAACACACAGTCATGGTTATGCATTTAACAGCTGCGTCAGCCCTATCCGTTCATACTTTCAGTGTATTTTGCCATATGGTAACCATGATCATTTTACACTCAAAAAATTATTACTTTAAACGCATGCCGTATAACTACACTGTGTATCTACTTCTAAAGCAATGCGGCCCAAAGACCACCTACCCTTATGCTTTCTGATTCATCCTTCAGCTTTCAACAGACCAAATAATATCAGTTCATATCTCATAAGTCCAAGAATTTTCTTCTCAGCTTTAAGCCTATGAGTGTTAAAATACATTGACGAGCAGCAAATATCACGGTTGGGAGGAGGAGGCCTGGAAATTTGCCAGACGACAACTAGACCAGCAGGTGAACATGACTTTTTTGGATTAAGCCAAAGTACAGTACTGCCTGCTAAATCCCTTGAGCAGTGAACTGTATGACAAGTAATTATACCAAGGAATTTTTTTTTACATCAGGTTTATATATTCACCAGATTGCAACTATAATTAACAGTTGGGTCCACTCAAAGTCCCCTGCGGCTTGGGATCTGTTGGTTGTAAAGGCTGATGTGACACCCCCAGCATAAGGCTGAGCAATACCAACAGAGAGCACTGCAGGCGTAAGCATGGCACTGCCTGGCTACGATAGGACCGGCTCCTGCCCAGTTCCCCCATACCTTCTCTCCCGTATTTTTCACAACTACTACGTCCTTTCATTCAGAAAGGGATTTCTCTATGATTTCCAGGTATTAGTTTAAGAAGAGCCTGTTGGAAAGATGCTTGTCTGCAGCTCTGCTTGGGATACCACCACCAGCAGTATGGGAAGGAGGTATGGGAAGGTGGGGAAAAACCCTCTGTCAAGCCAGTACCCTGCCTATATCCCACATGGGTGAAATGGACAGGAGGGAACCAAGGCTCGACCCACTGCAGGGCTCCATTTTTACAGTATGGGTAAGGGTTGTACTTCACTCCACATAGAGGATTGATACAGCTATGCACTGCCATATGCAAGTGATTTGGGTCAAAACTACAGTTTTGTTTTTGTACAGTTTTGTTTTTTGCAAAAACACTTGTCTTTTTTTTTTCTTTTTTGAGCTGAGCTTTGCCAGGATTATTGGATGGAAGAGAATTTTCCAAAAAAGAGGAGGTGTTTTGGCAAACAGAGTTTTTGTCATCCGTTTCCTCTACAGTACAATCCTCTAGTTTGCATCATCCAGCTCAGCAAGCATTTCTTCTAGATGTCCACTTAGATTAGCTTTTGGCCTATTTTATTTATGCTTCACTTTTCAAACAGTGATTACCTTTTCTGACTTTGTTTTTGAAAATTTCCTTCAAAAATAATCTCCTGAAGTCTGGATTCAAGCATATATAACTTATGGCTTAAATAACCTAGATATAACTATAATACAATTACAGCTACATATACTATATGTTATATACATAATGCATCTGTGTGTGTGTGTGTGCTACATAGAGAGAGTTAAATAATTATACAACTTATATAAGTACTACATTAAATAGTGCTCAGTCCAAAATCCAGAAGACAAGATCTGCAGTTCAGTACGACTGAATTGCTCTGCACTTCCTCCTTAGGTAGGACGACAGTTTGCTCTCAAGTTTAGAAAGGAGAAAAGAAAAAGATTAAATTCAGCCAACCAGCATCTAGAAGATAACAAACACATCAGTAGTTACCTATATAGGTTTGTCAAGAACAAATCATATCAAAACTATTTAAATTCACTTTAGGACAAGATATAGGGCTTGTGATCARAAGAGAAGCAACAGATGTATCAAGTACTTTGACTTTTACTAAGGTTTCTGTCATAACACTGTCTCTCGTAAAACGCTCCTGAGAAATCAAGAGAAACACAGCTGAGATGAATGGGCTGTAAGGTGCATGAGTGCAAAATGAGCAGGATACTCTCTTTATTCAAAGAGCAGGTCTCAATGACTTCTCAGCAGAATGAGAGGAGGCAGCATCAAGTGCATTTCTGCAGGGGACTGCCCTGGGTCCAGTGTTATGCCATATTTTCACTAATGATTTAGGTGTTGAAAGGAGAGCTGGCTTATAAAAATTTCTGCTTCTACCAGGCTGAGAAGACTGCACGTAAATTGGAGGACAGGATTAGTATTCAAAATGTTCTTAAGCACTTGGAGAAAAGACTAGGGCTCTACTCAGGACAGACCAGTATAATAGAATATACAGATCCATAAGTAACTGCACAAATAAAGAAACAATTTGCTAAGTAACCGTTCTTCAAAAAAGAATCCACAGATTAAAGAGGCTTACAAGCTGAACGCGAAAAAACTTGTCAAGCTGCTGCGAAAAAGGCAAACACTGCAGTGGGGTGTGTAAACAGGAGCTCAGCCTAAAGAATCTGCAAATAACCCTTGGGGTCTTGTACCCTGGTGTGGCGTAAAAGCCTACACTCAGATCTGGGTTCTGCGTTTTGAGAAAGACATGGAGAAACTGAAAAATGTGAAGCAGAGGTCAGCAAGAATAATCACAGACATGAGAGGTATGACCTAAAAGGACAGGCTGAACAAGCTGGTGGTGGTCTGCCTAAAGAGAAAAGCTTGAATCTTCAGATATGCAGAAGAGGTAGCGAAGAGCTTAGCCTCTGCACTCACGATGGCTTGCACTAATAGATCTGGGCTTGAACCGGAGCAAAAAAGATCCAGAGAACACTTCAGAATTATTTTTCTAGAGGTGAGACTACTGAGACACTGGGACTGACCGAAGGGAAGTCAGTTATCAGCAACAGAATAGGCATGCCAGCGGACCGATTAAACTGAACTTGGTGTTGCCTTTCTGCCCAGCATCCACTGCCAAAGTGCCATTACGTTAATGACATAACTATCTTTGATCTTAGTAACAATATGGAATCATCAGGAGAAATTTTAAGTTAGAACGAATATTGCTTTAGAAAATGCTACAAAAAGGCCACCGTACTCGTCCTGAGCTATGGACTGAAGGCCTTACAAGACCTCTTTATTTTATTTTAAGCTCTTTTTCCAAGCATATCTTCTGGTCTCGGCCTTGAAACTGCCTAGAGCAAAGGAACTCTGACCCATGGCCCAAAGGGCAGGAGGAAGTTAAGTGTTACAGTCACACAACCTACTAAAAAAAGACATATCGTTGAAGAATGCATAGTCCTGTGCATTTTTTTTTCAAGGATTTCTCTCCTAAAATTTTCCTAAAGCACTCACCCCTTTAATTGCTCTCCGCTTGTCTTTCTTTAATTGCTGAAAGGTTTCGGGCCAGATTCTGTCTCCCTTTGGCTATTCAGAGGAAGATGCCGAGCAGGCGAGAGCACCTGCAGCATTCCCCAGCACAAGCCTCGCTCCCTGTGAGAAATACACAGTCCTCAGAAGGCCAAAAATCCCATGCTCAACAGGCCACTAAGTTTATCCAAGTGCTCAAGTATCAAGAGAAGATTTGACTTTTAACTGGCAAGAAGTCGGTAACGCGATTCAAATGCAAACTGTGAGTTCACGAGCAACTATATTTTGAATTAGGTTACTGGGAGTCTCCTACCGACATAAGACATAATAGCTAAGGATCTTATCTGTTGGAATAATTTTTGCATGCTAATTTTGGTAGTTGGAATTCAGCTGAGAGGCAAAAATCTTGGTCTCTTATGGGCAACAGAAATTTTGTGCACATCTTGCAGCAACCTACTGCATTTCCTCCATAGATCTGTCTAACGCCCTTACAGGTGCTCATACCTCATAGGACATCTGATTTCCTCGAAGGTCGGCCATGGCACCAAGATTCCCAGCGTCTTTAAGAGCACATCTTTCACATGTTATTTTAGACACATCTGAAGTTCGGTATCCATGTTTCTGAACTAAGTTAGACATTGACTCATTTATTCTGACATGAATAACTCTGAGGATAACCTAAGAACCCCTTGTTTTCCGAGGAGTCACACAAGGGAAGTGTCACAGCTGTTGGGCGTTTACCCACCAAAATTTTAGAAGGGAATGGAGAAACTAATAAAACTSCAGTCATAGCCAGAAATATTTCTAGTCCGCTCCTGGTCTGCGATGAGCCCTCCAGGAGGAGCCCCAGCTGCACCGCGTGGCTCGGCAGCAGAGGGAGCCAGCAGCGTGCCCACGGGTCCCTGCCAGGATCTCCGCCGCCAGCCCGGTGCGCCCATGGCGTGCCCTTCACAGGGGCCTCACTTTGCCAGTACAGAACCAGCAAACCATTTTCAGCTAGGTTTTAAATTTCACCCTCGGTCTGCAAGACCCGCTCACGCTGTGCTGCACTGTAGAGYGTGCTCAATCCTGCGCCTTCGAACCTGCACATGGGTGTAGACACCAGGTCAAGAGCTCAACGCTGAATGTCTCAGCGGTCCTTTGGGTCCCCAGAGGAAAGGACCCACCAAGCTCTCGGGGTCTGCATCTGACCTGGGCCAAGCGGCTCCTGCTGTCCCCCGGGGCCCGGCGGCGCGCAGACGGCCGCCCCAAGCGCCCCTGCCGGTCCCACCGCCACGCTGCGCGAGCCCACAGAGCAGAGGGGCAAAGCCGGCGCCCCAGGCCCTTCTGCCAGGCCGCAGCACCCCACGCGCCCTGCCGCCGCGCGACGAGGCCGGAGGAAAACCCTCCGGAGCGACACAAAAGCTCCCGGGCAGACTGCGGGATTTTAGGTGAGGTCACCCAGAGTTTAACTGTTTAGTAAACGGAACTGACTAATTTAGGCAGAGAAACAAAAACCTTCCTTGCCTGGGCATATTTATTTTTCTTTGCAGACGTGCTATTCAGCTTGCGAACTAACTGCTTCGCGATGAAGATATCCACGCCAAAAGATCAAGAGTATTTCCTGAAATTATTTGCATCTTTCTGGAAGAGACTATACCTAATGCAAAAATGTCTCTTAAAAARCAGTACATAGTTCTAGTAAGTGGTTTATCATTCTTTTAAAGAACAACAGTGCATGAATGAAGCACACCACTGCAAGCAATTCATAAACTACAAAAAAATACTGACTCAGTTACTGCATACTGAAGTTTTCAATTGCAATTATGTTGTAAACATACATTTCAAACTCATTAATACATATTCCTTATTTTCAAATACCCCATAATTAATAAAGCTACTAGGATTTTATTGCCAGTCAAAATTCGACCTTATTGCAATCTCTGTTTACTGCTAATTAGTGCCTCCTTTTCCTATTACCTATGGCAAATTTTTGCTTCTTGATGGGTAAATATGGCATTTTTATTTATAATTAGCATGATACTTCCTATGTTCTCCTGTTAAAACCAAAGCATGACCAAGTTCAGCCTCCTGCCTAAAGCAGCACAATATTTCCTAGTTTACAGTTACTACTAAAAAAATCCTGCCTGTTTAAAGGGGTGGGGTTAACAGAGAAAGTTATAAGATGCATAAACCTAAAACTACTCAAGATTTCTAAMGGCAAATTTAATCGAATGCAAGTGCTTAAAAAGTCCTTCTTTTGAGCTGTGTAAAAAGTCTCCAGTTATTCTATCAAAAAGAAAACAGCACCGGCAGCTGCTATTTATGGCATCCCCAAACATGCAAGCTGTTTCTGCAAACCGTGCGCATCGAGAGCATCATTTGCATATTCACTCCAAGCACACTGAAAAGTGCCCTAGAAAATGTCACTCTCRRWAAAAAAAAAAAAAAAAAAGGAAAAAAAAGAAAGAAAAGACCCTTTTACTTCACCCGTCTGCAAATGCCTCTTAAAATCCTGCGTGCAATGCAGACACACTGCTAAACTGCAGCAGTAACGCTTTACTTCCAGCCCCCCCACCCGCCCCCGGCGGTTTGCACATTTCTAAAGTCCGCTCTCCGAGGCTCAGCTTCGCCGCCGAGCCGGTACCGCGAGCGACGCGCCGCCGCCGCCGCCGCCCGCCCCTTCGCCTTACCTCCGGCGTGCGCGGAGAGCAGCAGCAGCAGCAGCAGCAGCAGCAGCAGCAGCAGGGAGACGTGCAGCTGCCAGCCGCCCTCCTCCCGCCGGCCCATCGCCGCCGCGCCGCTCCTCTGCTCTCCTCTGCCGGCTGCGTGCTAGCCGGCGGCGCCGGGGGGCAAGGCGAGAGGCGAGGCGTTACGGAGGGGCAGCGCGGCCCATCCCCGCGCGGGCAGCACGGGCGAAGGGCAGCGCGGCCGCCGCCGCCGCTCGCCGCCCGCTGCCCGCTGCCCCCGCGGGGCTTTAGGTAAACTCGGCCGCCGCAGCCGGGCGAGCGGCCGCTTCGCGCGCGGAGAAACCCCAAGCGCCGGAACGGCACGTGGGGGCTGCACTGTGCTCCCCCCTGGACGCAAGGAAAAAACCTCTCGCCAAGCTGCTTCGGAGTTGCTCTGTAAACTAAACGCTTCCTTCGCCTTTAAAGAAACCACGCCAGCGCGCGCGGGAGCTTCTGCCCAGAGAAGAACAAAAACTGCTGTGCAGCAAGAGCAGAGAGTAGCGAGGAAAGGCGAGAGACACAAAAAGCGCTGCCWGAGCACTGCGTTACTTAAGATAAGGCACCCTCCCTCCAGCATGAACTGCGTTTTACTGGACAACTGGTATAAACACTTTCTAGCTTGGTGTCATTCTTCAAGCACTAGATGAGCGCCTTCAGGATACGCGCATTTCAGGGTTTTCCTGTAAGTGTACTGGTGAATCAGACCCGCAGGCAGATTTAACTTCAGCCACTGACAGTGACACTGGTCACAGCAGTTGTGCTACCTCTCTGCTGGGTGCCCAGAAAGAAGCTACCCAGGCTACGGCCGGGGCTACCACAGTTTCGTGCTATTCATTTCTCGGCATTCAGTCAGATAAATACTCGTTTCAGCTGAAAACCCGTTCTGATCTCTTGTCCAGAGAAAGGATCCTCAGGTGGTGCACAGGGCTGCAATGGCACTAGTTCCACAACAAGGTAGCCCAGCCACACATCTGCTCCTTGGGATAAAAACAGACACCAGGGAACACTGGTATGGTATCAAATAGCAGAAGCCTGTGGTCTTTGTTCCTGAAAATGCAGGTGAGAGTCCTAAAACRCTGAATACAGGAATAACAGGAATGTTACTAACTGATGTATGAAAACACCCAGAGTTTCAGCTACCGTGTGAGCAAAAATACAATAGCAAAGCGAACTCTTATTAAGTATTCACAAATAAACTCTGTATCAATATATGGTAATTTTAAATGAAATTGCTATTATTTTTATCTAAATGAATGAGAAAGTAGATTTTGTGATGCAAAAGGCTTTCGGGGAAGATCCACATCTTCGGTGATGTTTGACTATCGCTTAGCGAAGTGACATGGAAGCCATGAAGTGGCCCCTAGCAGTTGTCATACAACTAAATAGTAATAACGGCATAACATCCAACTGATTGTGMCTAAGAATAATCTGGCTTAAATGCTGATAAAGCAGACTTTGACCAGCCATCATAAACGTGGCTAGTGTCACCCACACAGTGCTGTATTGTTTTCTTTCCTCATCTTTTTTGTTTAATACTTTACTATCTGGTTGATCACTATGCCATTTTACAATGCAACTACAATGCAAACGTGTATGTCAACATCCACGTAATTAGAATACATCACTTACATGAATATAAATTTTTAGTCTTTCTCATGTGTTTTCATGCAACACTGGAATATGTAGCAAGAAAGCAACATGTTAGTTTTTAAACTATTTATTGTCTATTTTGAGCCCTAATTGCAAATTTGCTGCATACTTAACATCAGTTTTCATGGGAAAAAATGATCTTAGTTGTTAAATTCATATTTACTGTATCTGCTGTGTTCAAAAAGCACCTTCGAAGCTTCCTTCTCAAGCTCTCATATAAGCACAAAAAAACTTAGAGCCATGATTTATCATCTGCTGACACCATTTTAAATGTTTCTATTACTAAAACAAAAAATCCCAAGCCATCATATATCACGCATCCTTCATCAAAACCTTGAGAGCAGGCCACTCTTTGTACATCAAACATAAGATGACACTCCTTGTGCTATTACAGGATCAGCCTCTTTGACTGCAAGATGCAACAGGATCACTAATTTGGCACCTGGGGCTGACACCATAACCCCCAGTTTTGTGACCACAACGGACTGGATGAATAAATGCTCTGCGAGCCACAGCTACGTCAGCCGCAAATCTCTGCATTTGAAAGACTGCCGTTACCAGTAGGGGGAATCTAATACAGATGCTTTTAAGAGGCCAGTGGAATGGACTCATCAAAAAAGGAGTTTCTTGTGCAGACTAATGCAAACAGAAGTGCCTAAAAATCAGTGTTTTACTCATGTTTGGATCTGTCCGCAGATGCAACTATGGGAGTGCACTAGCGGGGGATTCTTCAGGCCAAAGCTTTGGGTCGAAAGAACCTCAAATAGGGCTGCAAAGTAGAACCAGGGCAGGGCTCCAGAGGGCCATTTTGGCCACCACGTGTTGGGATGGCCATGGTCAGCTCTCCTGGCTCACTGGGGCAGATCAGAGACCCCAGCGCAGGGGTACAAAAATTGACAGACGCAGAGCACTACAAGCACCTCTGAACAGTAACTTGCTCCCATTGATTTTTTTTTCACTGTGAACCGCCGGTGTCTAACTGGCATTTGTTTGGGCAATGATGGTGGAAGGACTCCTTCAGACAGAGAGTAAATGATTTATCTGTTTAAACCGGGTTTCCTTGCATGTCCATTAACATAATATATAGGTTGTATTCCTCCTTGGACAGTGTCTTGGTGCACATGAGGGACCTAGACAGCCAGTGGCCAAACAAGAAAGCATAATTTACTTTAAGACATAGCCTCATCACTTTTTGGAAGAAAAAATATAAATATACACACACAGACACACACACATATATATGTATGACATGCTTGCTTGAAACATGATGGCAGTGGATTTGATGACACAGGAGATTTCCCTCCTGTCCCACAGTTCCAGTGCTTCTAACTCTAATATGAATAATAGCATCCCATTCAGCAGAGCCAAGACGTGATAGCTCAGCTGTGGGAAGCAAAGGAGAGAGAGAGATTGTTTGCAGACGCGCATTCTGCTCACATTTTCCCGATGGCTTCAGAGTTCAAGGTGTTAGCTGCACCTCAGGAATCTGCTTATTTTAYTGTGCATTTTTAATGAGGAGCAGGACACTCCTGCCATTACTGGAGCACAGAGCAAAATAAATAAATAAATGAAGTAAGTGCAATAATGTGCTATAATTACAGGATTTGTAGGCAGGCTGTTAGTGTTTATGGATCTTCCATTCAGTACTGSGGGATAAGTCAGTATTACACATTTATTCATTATACAAGATGCAAGCAAACAAAAGTACTGCAAATTACTGTACTGCGAGGGACATTGTATTTCCAAAAAGGGAAATAAAATGTATACGGTATCATAAATGTGGACAAAAATATTCCCACATCATAGAGGATGACATAATTGTTTCCGTAGTTGTTAATGTCATCAATGAGGTAACCATATCTTTGATTTCCTCCTGCTAATTAAGCTATTTCTTGTGTTTTTTGTACTCTGTAAAAGCTCTTCGCCCATTAAGATTTCCAAGCAAACGCACAAACCATAAAGGTCTAACAACGTTTCATGGCTACTCTTTTCTTCTCTTGTTTAGAAAACACTCAAGCTTGTAAGCTGCAGCCAGGAATACCCACAAGCGGGAGGCTGCTCCTTCGCATCAGACCCGCTCGCTGACCACGTCCCGCGGAGGCTGGCGCCCACGCATTCCTGAAGACGCCGGTCCTCAGCACTTCCTACCCGCTCTGTGGTGAGACCCCGCGCCCCGTTCACGGAGCGCGAACTCCGAAGGAACAAAAAGATGCTTTCGCTCCGCTTTGAAAAATCGCCGCGTTCAAGCCGGGGGCCGCTCGGACAACAAAAGCGGGGACGTGCTTAGAAATCTCTGCAAAGCCCCTCAATGTTCTTTTTTTCCCCCAGAGATCTGCCAGAGTTTGCCCTCCCCTTTGTCACCCCCCAGCCCCCTCGCCCAGATCCGGAAAGGTGAAAGCGGGAGCGCAAGGGCAGAAAAGCCCGCAACCCGCCCCGAGCCCGCGAGCACGATGCGCGCCGGCGCCCGGCACCACCGTCCCGCTGCCCCGCCGCCAGGCCGCGGCCCCCCCGGCTCCAAGCGCCGCCGCCCCGAGCCCAGCGCCCCCGCCGCCTCCCCGTCGCCACCCCGGGCAACTGCTCGCCCTCAGCGAATCCGGGGGAGCGGAGGGGGCGAACGCAGGGCCGGCCACGTCCTTCAGAAGAAGCGCAGCCAGCGCCTCTCTCTTATTCCCCRGGCGTTTACAGGCAGCCTCAGAATTGCTCCCCAAACGGAATAACCGGCAAACGCTTCCCAGGGCACATCGCATCCGTGACAGCGCGCGGGCCGGCTGCTCGCCACGCGCAGCCTTGAGAACACTTGCGTCCGCTCCCTCGAATAACGCGCGCGTTCCTAAAGAAGATATTATAAACATAACTAACCACCACAGTGCTTCATCTGCGGCAATGACTGACACCTCTGATTAAGTTTTCCTGATTTCACAAGGATTACAGCTAGGTTTTATAAACCTTCCCTTTCAGTCCGCACATTTATTTTAAATTATGATATACAGACAGTAGGAAACATGAGCACGTAGCARATGATGCACGTGCTGTTACAAAACGTACTTACCAGCAGAGCTCAACTTCATTTGTAAAGTCTAAATGCTGGTTCGTTATCATCCTTACGGACAAAACAGATTCTATAGCCTCTAAACTTTCACATGAACAAACAACAAAAATCCAAGAAACCACCATATCTAGTGCTCAAGTATTTTTATTCCCCATATCTGCAGGCAACATGAAATGACTCTTAAAACAAGGTATGATTTGCTTTGCTAGTACATGCTTGTTAACTCTGAAACCTAATTATGCCATATAAACATTTTTTCTTCCATAGCTGACCAGCAGTAATAATGAGCTATTGCACTTTTTCATATAGCTGGAAATAAATAGCAGTAAAACTGCAAACACTCATTAACCAAAGCCTGTGACAAGCTGTTCTGCACACCATTGGGTGTGTTTTCTCTTTTCCAGTTTCAGATGCTCTGCATGAAGCTGTCTGCATGGCTTCAGTTTGGGGGATCAGTCCACAGTATGACGTGTCGCCTCACGCGGAAGTTCTGCTTTTCCAGAGATTATTACTATTTTTTCAATACTTAAAACCATTAATTTCTCACTTATATGTCCAAAGTGACTGATCCTTGAGAAAGGAAGGAGCAACCCCGCCTAGGGGTTCCAAAGAGACCTTTGGATTAAACCACGGGGGAAGTATACTGAGAAGGAAGCGGCTTTCAGGCACAAGAAAATCTAGCCACATCCATTAAGGGGACAACATCCAAGACGGTAGCATGGGAAAAGGCAGGAGACAGCAAGCAGATAGGAAGATGAAGTTTCGTTGGCTTACTTCCCGGTCCTTTAATTTGCTAAGTAAGTAATGGGTATGCCCACACTTCAGAAATACAAATGCCACGGCACCTGTAATGGCTTCATGGCTGCCCACGGCATGACACAACTGAGTTACCAGAAATTTGCTATCACAGCTTTGAAAGTGTGTGCACATACCAATGGCCCCTTCTACTTTTCTAAGCCTTGATGTCAAGCTTCAGGTGCCATTTATCAATCCCTTCATAGATACTAACGTACAGACAATACAGAAACTTTCATAGCTGGACGGTACCCTTAAGCAGAACTATTTGACTCAGCTGCAAGCTGGGTATAAAAATAAACTCCGCTTAAGTATATCTTGGAGTTGTGTCAAACATACTACTGGCTTCTCTAAATTTTCATTTAAGCCATTCTCAGCAGTAGTTCAGACACTCACTGCCTGCAAGAGGTACGTTTTCTAAYGAGGACCTGCTGGGGCTGGGTATCACGCGTTGCAGTATGCTCTTTCCAAAAAGACAAACAGCAACCCCTCAGCCTCGTCGCGTGTGGGGATCACGATACAGTATGCCAGAACGCTAACTAAACACTGAGAATTAAGTCCAAGTGTTCTGCCCGTAAAGCAGAGTTCAGTCTTAACCAACGCATTCATTAGAAAATTTTTGGCTACAGAGCATTTGGATTATCAAGTTTTAAAACACAGTCATCCAATAAGAGGTCCTACCCAGCCTAATGTGATCGGATTGGGTTTTTTCTTGGTTAAAAACTAACATATAAACACAAGTTAAAGCTTTTGTATATGCTTGTAATATTTTAACGAAAATAAACCAATTCTTTTTCCCAGTGTGAGCATGCACACAAACGTACACATGTTCACCACATTAAACCTTCATTTGTCCATTTCAAAAGCATTCCTGTTTTATAGAATAAAAGCACATTTTTGAGACAAGATGGACCACAATCTAAATGCACAAGGAAAAAATTCAACTTTAACTTTACTAAACTAAAGCTCTTTGCTAGGCTGACTGTATTGCAGTAAGAAGTCAGGACCATAAAGAGTGTCTGTTTAGGAAAGTTAAAGCAGTTTGGACAAGACTCTGATTTAATAAACCAGAAACACAATTATTTATAGTGTTTTGTCATATTTTGCCTGATCTTGCAATGAGATTTACCTGCCCTGAACTTAATAGCACTCCAACCTAACATGGTAATTTTCTGGTTAGAGCTGTTTGGAAATCTTTTTTAGATTTTTTTTGTTCGAAATGTTAAATCAATCCAGATCAAAACTTCTCAAATGAATTTATCAGGTTTAGATTCCGGTCCTTAATTCTGGCTGACTTACGACTTTTATAAGAGGCAGTTGCTGCATTAAGAAAAACAAATCCTGAAACGGASATCTGGGAACAGGTCTGTCCTCCTCCACCAGGCATCCCAAACACCACATGCTGCCTTTCTCCTTCTGGCTGCACGGCTCCGAAATTTTCGGCCGCGTGCCACTGGCCTGATTTCACTGCACAGGGAGCCTCGCCGCCTTCGCCGGAGACCGGGAGCCCTGCCCCGGGAGAGGAGGACGAGGGTTTGAACCTCCTGAGGCCGAAGCACTGCACATGCAGCGGTGCCGTTCCCATGCCCCAGGGGCTCTGGGGAACAAAAATCAGGGTTTGGGGTGTCCCACCTGGCTCCATCCGGATGTCTTGGACTACGGCAAGACAAAAACACACTTAGCTACAAAGGTTAAAGCCGTCCCCAAAAGGTTATGCAAAAGAGTAGTCTCAGGACTGACACACTAGATCAGACCAACCCTTCAGCTAGTCTATATTCCTGTCTCCAACAGAAGGTATTTGCTTTTTATTAATTTTTAAACGCATCGCTTTTTAATTTCATTGGGATGTCTCCTGTCTTTTATTATGTAAAAGGTTAAATGGAAGAATCCAATTTGCCTCCTCTTTTTATGTGTATTATTTTATTTTCCTTCTTCTGTCTCCTCTTATTCAAGTCCTCTCCCAACAGCCACCAAACTGTCTCATCGAGGAGATAGTTCATCTTGTATTTCTGTCGCTCATCTCAGCCTCCTGTCCCTTTCTGCCGTACCTTGTTACGGGCTGGGATGGGCACATTTGAACGCAGCGTCTCGAGGGACGATGCGGCTCGGAGCAATGTCATCGCTTTTGGAAATCAGCTCCGTCTCCTGTTTGGAGTCTAATGTTTGATTTGCCTTCTTCACTGTGCAGAGCAGACGATTTCATTGAATTGCTCAAGAATATAAGAAGGATTTTTTTTKGGGGGGGGTACTTGGAGTTAATTCAGCATTCAGGAAACACACCAGGATTTCATATTTGACAATGTGCATTTGGCAAAAATACTTTAATCTGCCCATTTGTATAACTTTAGTAAATCTCCCTCAGCTTTGCCTGATTCTTTCTGATCTAAATTAATTTAAAAAATTACTTTTTCCTTCTTTGAAATCACTCTTTCCTCCAAAGCCTAAAATATCAGAAACCAGTTACAGAAGTCGTTCACTGCTTCAAAAGCACAAAATTTCAAAGTTCAAGCCTACATCAGTAAATTGTAAATTTTGTCTCCTTTTATGAGAAAAAGCAAACTACACTAACAAGTTTTAATCATACGTAAAAATAATAGTTAACATTCTAATAAAATACTTTGTTCTCACCAAGGAAGCTATGGCAGGGTCTCTCAGGACAATATTTTAATAGCACACAATTTCTTACCGCACAACTTCCTTTCAACATGGCTCACATTTCAGCATCCAAACTGTTCTCCCAAGCCATAAATGGAAAAAAGTAGTAGATTTTGTCCCCCAAAATACATGTCTGATGAAATTAAAGTGTCCTACAAATTCAAGATCAGCATCTGCCAAAATAAATCCAACACAAAACTCACAGAGAGTATTTGTTTCTTAAACACCTCTAAGTTACTGGGTAACAATTTTCAGTTGAAATCACCTCTTTTACTGAACAAATCATCCCATGACTCTGCTTGCATCCAATTACTCCGGCTTGGATTTCACAGCAGATCACCCAAAAGCAGCGCACTGGCAAACACACTAGTCCTGGACACCCAGGCTGCCACGCAAGCGAACGGCGGAACACACCACCAAAGAGAGTCATTTCCATTCCATACTACCTTCTTGTCAAACCTTCAGACCAACCTGTAATTCAGCGTGGACTGTACCAGTTTTCTGAGTCACTTCTAACGAACTTTACCGTCGAACTTGAATGCAAGAGGGGCATGCGCACTGCACCGGGCTACTGAATTTGCTAGGCTAGGAGTAACTTCAGTATCACTTACTTCTGCAAAAGGAATACACATGAGATAGGATTTAACAGTAACCCCTGTCTTAGTGGAAGCAGTTTTTTGCTTGTTTGTTTGGGTTTTCTTAGGCAAAATGCATATTAAACACAACCAAACTCAGCTCCTGCCTCTTTAAATAAGGAGACAGCTTCTTTATTCCTGCAAATTCCTTCACCTGTCCCCAGTTGCAGAGCACAGCTGCTTGGGGCTTTAAGACTTTTTGTGAAGTAACAGTTCATGATAATCTCATTAAATCCTTTCTAACACTTTCCAGCCCATGAAGGATTTCCTTAGCCCGGGCGAGCGGAGCGCGGACTGGCTGTTTGAACTATCTCCTCGCAAAAGCGAGTGAAGGCCAGCCCTGCTTGCAGGGCAGAGCTCGGCGGCGCAGGGAAGCCAGAGCTGCGCATGCCACGAGAACCCGGGAACCAACGCGCGGGCAGAAGCTCTCCTTCCCGCCTCTCTCCACGGCTAAAACACAGCATTAAAAACTTAATCCCCAGTATCTTCTGCATGTGAAGCAAACTAGGTGCTAACCACATATTCCCTAACCTGCAAACCATTTTGTTTAAATGCAGAACCCCCCCTCCATCTGTCAATTTATGAAGTACTCATCCCCCAGGAGCCTGGGGAGCTGCACTTGCTGGGGGAGGCGCTCAGGACAGCTCAGCCATTCACGAGAACAAGGGAAAAGCCTTCCTGAGGGCCACCGAGACAGCAAAACACAAGAGATTAAAAAATAAAAAAGGTTCTTTTATAGATATGGCTTTTATCAGATCTTACAAATCATGCTGGGGGTCTCCTGAAAGCATTTGCGAGGGGAAGGACCTCCCCAGAGAAGATCACTGRGCCTGAAGGCCTCGGTGATGAGCAGATGCAAGCGAGACATTTGGAGTGACAGCAAGAAAAGCTGGGATGTCTTAAATTGCTCTAAAAGGAAACACGAACAATTTTTAGGCTCCATTACAAAAATTTTGAGAGAGCCAATGACTTCCATCAAAACAGTCAGTTTTCATTTCACTGTACAACATCTCATCAATCACAGGTTTATGGGTTTTTTTTCCCTATTTACATGCACTTAAATTGCAAATGCACATTTCCTGTTTCAACTGCCAAAAAATACTTTTTCAACTTGCCTGTCTAAATTCATCCAGAATGAGCAACACAAAACATGTAAGGCAGCCTTTAGAGTCTGTTAAGAGCAGAGAGAGGGGCTGGCCAGCTCAGGTATCCGCATAACAAATATTTTTACAGTCCTTTCAGAGGCTTATATCCAGGACAGCTCTGCCGAGATTTATTTGTCGCCAACAGCTTTAGGGCAACCTGTGTAAAACTAGCTGGCAATCACAACCGAGGTTCCTGGTGGACCCGCCGCCCGCAGAAGCCAGCAGGATGCGGTGCTCTTGCCGAAAKCATCAGCAGAAAACCGGGGATGGAGGGGGGACGCCGCGTATCTCATGCCACTGGAAGGAGGAAGAGGCTTAGCAGCTCAGCGTTATGCCAGGATTTTGCAGGATCAAAGCACAGACGATACTCTTTAGGCTATAAATATAGGTGTCACTCCTTGTGATTGCCCTTCTAGCCCTCTGGGTAAGCACCAAGCACAGTTTTAAAAGGCTGCGCAGAATTTGTCTTTTGAAAACAGGTTTCCTTAAAAGCACGCAACACAGGCTGTGTGCTGTATAAGTGGCTACTGAAGTTTGTATTTTTTTGTTTGATAAGGTGGAAACTGTCCCTCTATCTCAGGCTGGAAGGGAGCAAAGAGTAATGGCACAACCTGTGTCGTCACCATTCAGAACAGTTCTGATCTTAGAGACCTCACTGATGAAGGATTTCTGCGTAATTTAATGCCTTATTTAAGACAGAATTGGCCAAAAAATCTCAGCCCCTGAAAGGCTGCCAGTCTTGCCACCACTCTTCTGCCGTGGGGCACCAGCACACTGCTCTGGCCTGCAGGCTGCAGCTGTACCGTACATCAAACATGCTTCTCTAAAATCACAGGAAATACAAAATTGGCTGCATAAGCTTCATTGTATGGTGCAGTAATATATATTTTTAATTCTTGTACTCTCTTAAACTGAAGATTGTAAATCTATGTCTTGAGCTCTCAACCACTCACTACAGCTGAAACACATGCTCGTTTGCATCAGGAATAACGAGCCCGACAGCTATCACAGAAGCCATCTGATGCTGACCTAGGCTCAGGCAGCCATGGTTTAAAGGGCTGCTCAAGTAATCCAGGCTAATTGCTTGGCCCTTGGCAACTCTGGTACCACAAAAGGAATTTTGCCCAGTCTCTGTCTAGGACCATGCACACACACCACAAATGCCGACACATTTCTTCCATGCAGTCATGCTGGACTGGCACCGGCTATTCCGCGATGCACTGGAGGAGGCTCTTGGGAGCTCATTAAACTACTACCACTGAACTCCCAAAACGTAACTAAAGCTGTAGTGACTTTTCCCTGCTTCCACTGCAACTTCATCCACCTCTGCCGAAATACCCGAGCAAGACAGAGGCTACGGCGTAACGCGTATAATTGTCGCTTGGCTGGGATGATGCAGCAACAGCCACGCAGCCAGCGCACACGCTGATGCAAGCCTGGATATCTCCATTGACTCCCAGGGACTGTACGCCACCATTGGAGCAGGGTAATTCTCAGATTCGCAAGTGGGAGCCTCCCAACTCTAATGCAACCAAAACATAAACACAGAAACGCTGCTTCCTTGCTTGAATGACCCGCCTCACTAACTTTAAGAGATGTGATCTGAAAAGACATTATAGTTTTATGCTTTCACCTCCTGTTGATTTTAATTCACATCTAACATAATAAGAACCTCATGTCTACATTAAGTTTTCCTACATTTTCCCTTTTGTTTATTTTTATATATTCTCTGTACGTACCTTCATTAAAATGGGTTAATTTAGTTCACTGGATATAAATAATACGTTAATCTCGGCATTTGCAAATATTCAGATGGCAAATAAGAACTAGACGCTAGAAGACACGTGCTTATTTAAAAACTGTAGCTGGACAGTATCAACATGACACAGGGTTAGTAGATTAAAATTAACCTACAATTCTGTAATATCATCAAATAAATAGGCCAGCAAATAAAAGGAAACACATTTCCATAAGAATACGAGTGGTATCCAAGTAACAATTCCACAATGATACATTTTCAATTAAAGAATTACAATAGACTACTCCTATATTTTCTCTCTAATGTTAGGTTGTAATTCATTATTGTACAGGGAGCTGAATATTAACTTGCAGCTTCTGTTCTTTGTCTTTGTAGTAACTAGGAAACGCTTTCAAGGTCAAATCCTGATTTTGTTACAAAGATATCTACAAAGCAAATTTTTGAAGTTGTTTTGTTTTCCTTTATCTGTTGCTCGTCCTGACCTTTCTGTCATGATACAGCAATAGTAAGAACAGACCCCGCGAGAAAGTGACAGCCAGAGCGGCCAGGGCGCAGCGGGGCGGCTAACACACCAGCAGCAGAAATAGTTCTACGCGCTGCTACTCTGGAAGCAAAAAGGCTCATTTCCCATAAGGCCGCAAGGCTTGGAAAGCAAACACACAGTTATAAGGAAGCAAAGACGCTGAAACAGTCAATGTTTGCACGGGGCAGCCGATTTCTTGTTCCGTGAAAAGGAGAAGTGGGTGTTGCAAGGTGGTCTCTCCCGGGAGAGACACGGCGCGTCTCGGCCCCGCTTGTCCCCCCTCCTGCGCGCCAGCTTCGGAAGTGTCTTTTGGAAGACAGAGCTGTCATCCATAATGCCCCGGCTCTATAATCCTCATCCTCCACCGTTAAGTGACTCCCTGCTCGTCCAAGCTTTGATGATTTCAAAGCTGCTGAGTGCTCCAAATTCTCCCAAATCTAAGTAAAGTCCCTGTTCCCCCAACTCTGGACTTCAAGCATTTTATATAAGTATTTAACTATCAGTTTATGGTGCCAACCCCATGTACAGGGGCATGAAAATTAGGGAACTCATTAAAAAAAATACAACATGATCTTTCATTATCATTTTACATGGTCACTTCACATCCCAGTCTATCATACAACACATCACACATGTTGATGTTGTTACTGTATGATATTATAAAATGATAACATATAATCAAATTTCAAACAAAATGAAATAATTCTAAAAATGATTTCTCACAGGTATTGACTTCTGTCAATAGTTACGTTTCTGTGAGTTTTGGTCACAATATAACAATGTCTGAAAGAAAGCAAATAGCACCCTGTATTGTCAAATTCTCCATGAATGCTTAGAAATTACTGAATTTAAAGGTGGCAAAAACCCTACCCTCTAAATTTGAGAAACCTGTTTATCGCTAAATTTGACAAGGAAAGTAAGAAAAGAGGGGGCTAGAGGAAGACAGAACCAAGACACTGTTCCCATTATACAGTATCTGTGGAAGGATTATTTCAAGTTAGAAAGCTACCAAGAAATGCAAAAAAATACTACATGCTGAACAGTAGTTCCTGCTTCCCATGAAAGCCATCTGTTCTGTGTATGTACATGGTTTGAAAGACATTCCCGGGATTGTGTCAAGCCAAAGGAATCCCCACTAGAGTTACAGAAATATAAACTCTCTTTGCGCTGGCAGGACGGCTCGCAAATGCAGCTCCAAAGACACGTACACCACCAGGCTCAGCACCACGGCGGTTCTGCTGACATACCATATGTTACGCAGGATTTTCTCATCTGATATTACATTATGAGAACTGAAACCTTAGCAGGGATAACATTGCGATACTCGGAATTGGAAATTCTTCGGATGAGGATAATGCGAGTTCTCTGCTCCTCTCCATTGCAGAGGGGCATCATCACCCTTTCTCCCTTTTGCAGCTGACACGAAAAACGCCTGGAAAATATTTTCAGAATAGGATTCATTCCATAACACAATGTTTGCCATTACTGATTTCAGTGGGAGAGGGATGTGGCCCAGTTTGAATTAAATCCTTGTTCCACATTCATTCCCAAACTCATCCAAACACACTGGGGAAAACAGGAGCCTGAAAACAGAATTATAGTAAATAATGCTTATGGAAGAAGGAAAATCCTTCCTGTCAGTACAGCATTTTAGCACCCCCTTGTCTACACTACAACCGAGTTCAAATCGCAATTATTTTTCCTAGGGAGCAATTAAATGCTGCTACCAGTGTTAAGCATAAACACAACTCTAACTACAAGCAACGCTCAGATGACCAGCTCAGGTTCAAGGGTTCACTGCACATGAATATCCATAAATACCACTGACAGCCTTAGCAGTATAATGAACTTTGCAGCAACTCGTGCAGGCAGGCTACACAATACATGAACATAATGCCTCTAATCTTAAAGCAAGAAACCTCCAAAAGCAAATCTGAGCCAGTTTTACAGTTCAGATTTAAGAACTATTTAAAAAATAGTCCAACTCCATTCTGTTTTTTAAATGTTAGTGTCTGCTATGTTAATGTGTTTACTATTTTCGAAATAATCTTGTGGAATCAAACAGTACAATTTAATAAAACAGGAGCTGTACATAAAGATGTTCAGTTCCCCTGAACTGTCACACTAATTAGCAGTGTATTCTTACCTCCATCAATTTAACCATGCAACATTACAAATTAAATACCTTTTGCTTTTTAAGCAAGCACATAATATTTTATCTTTAAGATGCTTACATTTTTTTCTTGCAAACACTGGCCACAATAACACACATTCTCCCATAAGTAGATATTTCTGGCATCTCTTGAAATATACTCCTCACTCCCAGTTCCAAACTCAGATCTGTACTAAAGAAACTCTCTCTACGTGAAATTTAGGGAGTATTTTCTAAGCATTGCTTTTGTTTCTTTAACTCAATTAGTTATTTTTCTTTTTTTTTCTTTTTTTTCTCTCTCTCTTAAGCACTACAGAAAGTTACCCCACAAGTTTCTGCCCCTCAGTTGAAACATTATCGCTCCTCCCTGAACGCCAGAGAAACTGGATAGTGCGAGATTCCTCAGCTATTTCATGGAAAAGTCCTCTGGGCTTAGTTTAAACAGCCCTCAGCAGCAGCTTAAGGTGACATCTCTGAACCTACAGCAAAGCAGATGAGAAGCCCTCACTGTTCTTGCCGTCTCCGTTTGGGAGGAAGGCAGCAATCACCAGCAGATAAGCAGGAAGGTACCGAGGCCAGCACATCTGTTTCAGCAGCGAACATCTGTCTGCATCCTACATTTGTCAGCGTGCCAGCTCGTAACTCAGCACTGTGCGCGAGCTCGGTGTTATCTATGACATCTGCCATGAAGACTAACAATTTCAAGCAAAGCTTAGGGGTGTGATATAGGCCAAACATAAACTAGAGATGCAGTCAATTATTTTATTATTAATTTATTTTCTGATAACAAACGACGGATGAGTAAACTACTGCAGTCAACAGACCTTTCCGCTTGCGAGCTCCCGTTAGATGTTGATCACTGATGACCGCTGATCACCGAGTCGCCACGAGCATCTGCGGGAGCCCGATCAGCTCTCCTTGCCTGCACAGCCCAGAAGGTGCACGCAATAATGTCACAGCATGGAGTGAAAAACTCCCTGTTCCTTGTGTCACCGGAGACCCTGCGTTGGGGAAAGTGCTTCCCAGGTTGATCATGCTGAAAGGCAGCTTTTGACATGTCAGCTTTTTCTTTTTGCCCCGTACATCGGTCCAAACCTGCCTCTGAACAGACAGGGAAGGCTGCTGATGCAGTCTGTCCACCAGCACACTCCGGTATAGCGACCAGAGATGCTGCACCTGGCCGTGGCAGGCCTCGCCTGCATATGGAGACCCCTGAAAACCTGTACGATTTCTACTTATTCCTCTGTGACGTGATAGGGCAAGCGTGTATTTATTCAGGCGAGAGGTGGGTGCCTCTCCGAGAGCCACCTGGGCCCCCAGGAAGGGGACAGCTGGGGACTGCATCACGAACCAGGCAAGCCGGCCCACGCTCATTGCAAACTTACAGTGAAGAATGGCTTTGTAATTTCAGGAAAAACAAATCAATATAGTAACTGTGCAGGCTGCATTTGCTGTCTCCAGTGTTTGCCCCTCTTTAGTGCTTCAAATTTCCAAGGGTGGCTTCATAGTCCTTTTAACATATCACCTTACCAGCTGATTACAATCTCTTTAAAAACTCTGCGAGGGATTTTCCCCAGATAGATGGGGCAGTAACCACAACTCCATTCAGTGGCTGAAGTAACATGACATGAACAGTTTAGTCTCATCTTTTCTTTCTTGTTCTTAGAGCTATTCAACCATGCTCACAAATAGCTTTGTAAAGAGGGACCTGAACGACGTATTCATCATTCATCTTAGGCTGAAAAGCCCTCTAACCCTGGCAAGACAGAAGCTAACATACAGAAAAGAGGGCTACTTATTTCCTTCACACCTATAAGCTTGCATGAGTTTATAATACAAGTCTAAAAATTAACATAATGAAACCTAGCTATTTGAATATCATATTTGCAAAGTTATAGGGGATTATTGTAATTCTTTGATAATTCTAAAAACACTGAGTGCTGCCCTGAATTTTTTCAGTGATAGGCAAATATAACCTGAAAGCATTTATTATAATCCTTCTCTGATAACTAAGAGGCCGTTATTCCAGTAAAAACATTCTGCTTTCAGGGATGAAGTGCTACAGTAGTTAAAAATATACAGATTGGGACAGTACTTCACGCATGTGCCTAGGATGCAACCACGGTCTCAAGGCTGGAGGCGAAGAGCAAGCTATCGCAAAGGGAGCAGCAAGAGCTGGCCAGGGAAGGGCCGCACCAAACCAAAGAGCATGAGAAAGGCCAGGCGAGGCCTCGCAGCAGCGTGCGAGCGAGGACGGCAAGCAGTCCACCGGCCAACCGTGGTCACCCTCCGCTGCCGGAGGGGCTCCACGCTGAAGCTTTGCCAACTATTGAGAAGGCAGTAAGTCTACAGGAACAGCAATATATGCGATAGGCTCCCAGAATTAACTAATAWCGCTTTTTTTTTTTTTTTTTTTTGATTTATTCAGCTTGTTAAATGCAGAGACACTGAAGAAGTATTATTTTTCAGAACAATCACCAAATTGGGAAGTTATTTGCACGTTTCACTAGAAGTAATTGTTTACTTTTTAAAAAGCACTGTTTGAAAATATAGTCAAAGGACAAAACTGTAGTCACCATAATGTTTAAAAATTTTACTACAACAAATGATATTTAGTTTTGCAGTTATATGCTGGTGCTGACAGTGCTGACAGCATGCCTGTAGGAAAAAAAAAAGAGTATGCTAAATCGCTCCTAGGAGAAAACTGATATGCTGAGTATTTTGMTTCAAAACCTTAACGTTTTATGAGGCTCTTCCTCTTCCATGAGGCAAATAATCTAAAATGTGCAGTACTTGTTCAAAACTCGTATGGATGCATGATTTGGTATCTTGATTACTCCAATAACTTGATAGTTTTGATCTTAATTCTTGAGGTTGTTATTTTGAGAACTAAGATTTTATTTTTAACAAAATCATTACTGAAGCAACCAGTCATAATTTTAAGGGGATTATCCTACAAGATCCTGAGTAGTTTCATTCTCTAATGAGGCTTCAGGGCACTCAGACCTTAAAAACAGACAACAAACAAATAAAAATCAATATCCGGTAACATTAGGAATTCAACTCAATATATTCAGAGAGCAACAAAAAAGTCACCAGGCTTTCACATCTAAGCCCCTATCCTGAATCAGCTCCAGGCAAGTTGACAGCCAAGCTGGAAATACACATGAAATATTGACCTTGGCTGAATATATAGCTCACAGAAGTCAGCATCAAACAGACACTATATACATAAGGCAACATCAGCATTCAAGGGGTCAGAGATCTTCTTGCAAGAAAGAAGAGGGAAGTTTTTGCACTGTGAGTCTCTGAACCAGTTGCCCAAATAGACAAATCTCAATATCACTTCAGAACTTTATTATTTGCCATCGGCTACAATGTCACTGCATTTGCCAGCTCCAAATATCACAGGTATTGACAGGCCATAATTCCACTACCTGTGAACTGGACAAGAAATGGACTAAATTAATAATCTAAAATGTAATTTGTCACAGTTAATGACTCCTTAATGTCCATCAGCTGGGGTCACTGGCTTTGACAAATTACTTTGTCAGTAAATAAAGAAGTTACCATTTTTATTGTTCTAAATTAATCTGCAGAATTTTTAATGTGGCCTCTTCTGTGCCCTCCCCGTATAACCTAATGAGTCTTTCCCAGTGTTCAATCTTTCCTCCCCTATCAATTACGTGTTCAAGAACAGATATTGTATCTAGATAATATGTAGCTGATATAATTTTTCCTCTGAATTGCTCATTTTATATGATAGGCACTGGGGGCAGGGGAGGACAGAACTTCCTTAATATCCATTTTCTGGGCTGGGGGAGGGTAATTATAACAAATGTTTCAAACCACTCCCCAAATCCCCTTGTACATCATAAGCCTCAACTTAAAAATAATTATTCATTATTGATATGGGAGACATAAGCAGTGCAATAAAAATGGAACCATCTGAAAGCAGGAACTTGCTTTTATATGAATAAAGCTGGCTTCCTTCTAAAAAATGCACACAAACCATAGAAATGGACTTCAGTTATCATTTCAAGGCATGAACAGAATTGTGTTTCAAATACGGAATTCCTTGTTCCCAGAAGATATTTAATCCTTTACATACATGGTGGCATGAGTAATTCTGAATCAGTTTCTAGCATTCATGCAATTCTTTCAAATAATGCAAGATATTCTTTGCCACTGAACTGCTATTCTGCTTTTGCTAACATTTAGCAGAAGAGGAGGATTACTTTGGGAGCTACTCAGGTTTTGCTATACTAAAACTTGGACAGAAATTACCATATATGATGATTCATGCTCAGAGTTGGATTTTAAGAAACTAAATGCAGGGTTTTAATAGTTTCCACAGCTATTCTACAGAGTAACAGGAACCATATCTACAAATAACTGAGTCTGCAACCAAAAAAACCTACACAAGCCCAAAGACCTAAAATGCACAAGACAGGAGGAACTGTAGTGCCAGGTCAGTTATCCGTATTATTGTTATTATATTTTGTGTATATCACATACATCTCTCAGAAAGCTACCATCAGAACTTGAATTGTGAGTCTATTAATAATTATTGCAAGCACATAATAGTGATAGCAGGAAGATATTTGTAATGAAACAACAAAATTGCCTGGGAAACTGTTGCCTAAAACCAAAGGGACAGTAATTCAACTAGCTCCCCAAATAGGAGAGCTCTTCACACACCTCGCACGTTGCTTCAGCTCCTGAAAAGTTTTCGTTTAGATTCACAAACACACAGAGCTCATCAAAGCTGTTAACACCATTGGTACCATGTAAAATGTACTACTAAGAAGGCAGAAGTGTGGGGGGCCCCACATACACCTTTGAAGATGCACCTTCACACAGGGGCATCATAATAACTCTTAATTAACAGGAAAAGGAAACACACTGTAATCACCTGTGATGGACACCATCTGTGAGGGCCAGATGCTGCTGAGTTGATCCCTAGTTTTTATACTCAATGACAACTTAAAGGAAAATATTAGTTTGGACCTTTTGAGCTTTTCAGGATTTCAAGTTTGGACTTTTGGTTTTGCACTACAATGCAATGAGGTCTTTTTCTTTTATAAACAACTGCATAGTCTTGTACCTGAGAGGCATAATTTTACAACAGCAAGAAATTTAACTGCATCTGTGGCACATCCCCAGTTCCAGAAAGATTTGGGGATACCACGCTTTTTGCTGTGTTGCAGAAGTTATTATCACTATGCAGCTCATCAAATGTCAGGAAACAGAACTGATATTTCCCCTCCCTTGCCAAGAAGGCATTACACTGCCCTTTCGGCAAAGGGCAAACAGCGGCTTATGACTATGGAAATAAGTTCCACGTTGCTATACACTAATGCTTATATATTTGGAAAAGTTCCTAAGTCTCTGCAGGTTGGGATTTTCAGAAGGGGTAAAAGCACATTGCAATCCTTTGGGCGGTATTCATGAAACAATGAAAAAACAGGCAGTTTTACACTTTCACTCTAATTGTAGAAGTCTGTTTGTAGCCTCAGATATATTGTTAAGAGAACAGATGATTCGAATATAAGGATTTCTTGATTTTTTTTCATGTTAGTCTTCAAGTCTCTGGGCTTGAAGGTTTTCAAACTTCTCCCCGACATCACATGAGAACTGGAAACTCAGTTTTGCTTTTTTGCATGAAAGCAGAAATTTTCATTTGATCATTTGACTGTGGACACTAGGGGTATCAGACAAACAGGAATTATTGGGAGGCTAATGATGAGATTACAAAAGCTGGCAAACCTGGGCTTCCATTCACAGCACTGCAGGGGAAGGCTGACCCATTTGCCTGCTTATCCTTCAAACCCCCACTGAAAATGCTAATTCTTTGCAATCCATTAAAAAAAAAAAAAAAAACTTTCAAATCAGACTTTCTGAAACATTCCTCACTGTAACTTTAGGACCTCATTTCTTGCATGTGAGTTGGCTTCCGTGGTGTGATGATCACTGACAGATGACAGGAATGTTGTTTGACCTTAACCACTTACACTGAGCCACCAGCTGCTTTTTCAGTAAGAGGGAGGACCTCAGGGAGATGGTCCAGGAAAGAAATGTGTAGGAAAAAAGGCATGAAACACATTCTGCATCGCAACACTGGCTGGCATAATACAACTTTTAAACAGATACAGATGTTAAACAATTGCATTTACTCTCATTGCTTTGGACGTTTAATACGATGCTTTAGTGACCTCCTACCAGCTAAACTCTGGCCAAAACTGAGATTCTTATTTCTGCAAAGCTCCAGCATGCCTCTTGTACAAGCACAGGAAAAAACAGGAAAGCATATATTCTATACCCCTTCAATAGCAGCGAGCAGGAATGAGATGCAGACCAGTGGAGAAGATGAGCACGTGATGTGAAGTCTCCTCCATGGCTTAGGAAGCCTTCATCTATCCTTCACCTTCCTACCACTGTAATGTATTTGTAAAACAAATTCTGTATTTTGTTCTGACTTCTGCAACTTTATGTTCTCTGGGCTGAACATGAAGATTAGCTAGACAAAACAACAGAGTGAGCCCTCAGCGGAGGAGGAGATCTTTGAATCCAGACTACCTCCTCTGAGATGAAGTTCACAGTTCAACAAACAAGGCAAAAGTCAGCTTCTCTCCTTTGCAGAGAAACAACTTCCACACGTGAATATTTTGTATCAGGTGTGTTTTCTTGGTCAAAGAAACATGCTTGGATAATACTTTATTGTCTGGTCCATCATCTGTTGTTTAAGGCATTTGGGTTTCAGTATAACTGCTATACCATAGTTTCACCTTCATCATCATCATCCCTGTTTTTCCTTCACAGGAAAGACACTTTCAAGTATCTTTGGGACAAACAGCTATCTGAATATTATTTCAGAAGTGTATCATTCAAGCTGAAACATAAACTTCCTGTAGGTAGCCATACGTATTTCATATACATTTTGAAAAACACTCACAGAGAAAAACTTTATCTAAGCAAGTGTAAGTTTTGTATTTGCAGTGGCATAAGTTTTAATAATCACAATAAAAGACACATTGAAACTGTGTATATTTAGCCCAAATTTGAATTTTCTGCTCTCCATTTTGAAATCCCTCTTCAGCGAGCAATCGTTAAATACAGCCGACCTTGCTTATATCGCCTAAACTGACTCACTTAAGATAGGCAATGCTTTTGGCAATGTTTTTTTGTTTGCTTGCTTAAAGTATTTTTGTCAGGGCCATGGTGATATATGAACAATGATCCTTCACCTATTTAGTAATATTACTGGAAACACATAAACAACTGCAAAGTACATATAAAAGTAAGCATCAGGCTAAAATTGAAAATGTTTAAAACAACCTCCTTTAGTATAGGATTATTATTATCAGGTAATGCAGAACCGAGACTTGCAAATACTTGATTAAATTATCTCAATTCATGGTTTCTCTTCTTTAAAATTCCCCCTCAAGAGAAAACATCAATGTGTTTCAACTGTTAAATATCTTGTTTGTAAACAAAGTCATTTTAATACTCAACTTCTCCTTATTTTATTTTTTAAGTAGGAACAAGTTTTTAATTCTCTTTCCAGATATGGTCTCCATTTTCTAAAAAAAAAGAAACTTTCAAAACAAATGGCTCATGGTGTGGGGAATCTGAATGAGGCGAGCCGCTTCCAAAGAGGCTCCGGGGTGACAAGAGCATTCAGAACATGGCGGGGCTGCGATCACGGGACCGTCCCTGAGCACTGAACTGCCCCTGGAACAAAAAAAGGGAAGAAAGAAACTGTTGCAAGTTCATGCACCCCTATTACAAACACATTTTAATTAAACAAAGAGATTATACAGACATTGCTGACAGGGATTATCAAAATAGAATGGCGCCACCTGCCCCTTACAACCCAATTAATTAGTGGAGAATCTGAGGTGCCAATTATCATGAAGAAATGGGAAAGGATCAGTAAGCACAGCTCAGGGTGAACTTGGAAATTAACCCTTTCAGGCCTCACAGCTTCACGCCCAGCTGGTTCATCTGCTACAACCCTTCAAAGCTCCCATTAAAACGCGGAACCGCCTCCTGCAGACCCCCGTTCCATGTGCTCTTGTGAAGGGTGGCAACTTCTGCTCTTCTCAAAGTCACCAGCTGGTTTTCAAATTGTGTTAGGAAACTTAAAACAGTATTTCTACCACTGAAGTTTGAAAGGGTTGCTCGAAGAAAAAGAAGGACTTCTTGCTGTGCTGAGGTGGGTCAGGAAACTTTAAATTGTTTTCCCAGCCATACCACACAGTTTGTCTGATAGTAAGCCCCTGAAGCGGAAATCTAGCTATTCACATAAATTAGCAAAAATTCTGAGTTTACGAGGAAGTAGGTTTGTCTCTAAAGCACTTGCTCTCTTCTCCCRCTCCCCTTACAAGAGGAAGAATAACCTCTTTTCTCTCAAGCTCTGGGGTAGAAGGCCTCCAGCAATAACATGCTTACTGAGAGAGGAAAAATGAAGGTCCACAGCAGAAATCAACATCTATTTTATCAGAGAATCCAGAGTCAAACAGAGCATTCGAGACACTTTGCATAGGTCAAAAACCAGGAGCAGGTCCCCTTGGCTTGCCTGGTGCATGCACAGGGCTCTGGTATTACTGCACGGGAAGGGAAGAGCTCCTGTCGCTTGACCGGCCCTGGGTATAAACCCCATGTCTCATTGGGTAACCCTTTCTCCTCCTGCTATGAGACTCAAACTCGTACCTCCCCCTACCTCTGTGGCCTTACAGATGTGTCGGAAAGAAGAATTAGTCAGTACTTCACATATGGGGCTTCYGTATTTTTTCTAACCTTTGGAGGGCAGACGCTGTGTATTGCACAGACATTTTCAACTACCTCCGCAGAGCAGTGATCCACTAGCTTCTTTGGGAGACAGCGCTAGTACGTTTTATGCAGGCATACAGACAACACTTAACCCTACCTCATGGTTTCCTGTAGGTCATAAAAAACAAATGAACAATCAAATGTAAAACCATCGAATCAGAAGAGGCAACTGGTCTTTTTTCCCCCCCCCCATTTATTTCCCTGAAATACAATTTTAGAGAATGTTAATCTCTTCACTAAGCATATATTCATTTTATGATTACACTGACAGCTGTTAAAAGTATGACATAGAATGATAAACCCTTATAGCTCTTCAAGTCAATGGAAAAGGCTGGACAAACCCTCAGTTAGCTTGGTATAAATTCAGTGCTGCTCCATTGTCGTTGAAGGATTTGACTGGCACAGCTGGAAGCAAACAGCTCTCCCAAAATTTGTGATACTTCTTCTTTGTGGTATTTAAAATAAAATAAAATAAAAAGTTGTACATGACACCAAAGCGTGTCATGTATAGACTTCAACGTTTCATGTTAAATGGCAGCCAGGTGAAAGCTCTATTGATTCAAATGTACAAAAAAACAAAACTCATGCCAGAATTTTGTTTCTACGGTGAASAGTTTCCAATACCACTATAAACATAAATCACAATGTGGATGTTTTAAGCTTGGACAGAATAGCCTTCAAACAGGTATTGCCATTGGATTCAAATTAATCATACAATTTCACATTATATGATTCATAATTACATTTCAACATCTATCTCGAGAACTGCTCAATGGCAAAACGAATGCCCAAATATTTCAACACTGGCAGAGTCCAACAGGACAGATTCAGAAAGTGAATTTGCTTGCAATTCCAACCTGTTCTTCCCAAAATGTCTGCTGATGCTTTACCCAGCAGCTTTTCCTGTCTGAGGACCAGAAAGTGAGGGGCTCAGCTCTGCAGGACGAAGTTTGTCCTCTTTTTCTAAAGGCTAAAGAAAAGGAGAAGTGAACGAGAAGAGCAGGACACACTTGCATTTACTGCTGCGCACCCCAAAGAAGCAGCAAGGCCTAGGGAGTGCTGAAATAACACCTGGCCGCGACGTCTAACTTAGTGAGACTGCCACGTACCTGTGGGGTGTGAAAAGGCCACTGGTGCTCATCGCTACACATCAGGATTGAGTTCATCTTATCAAATAGGCCTTTGAGTGTATTGTGAAGTAATTTACCAACCAAAAAAATCATAACCATTTTCCACTTCATTTACTTCCACAGTAGCTACGTAATGTCAATAGTTTTAAACATTTAATTAGGCACACCACGTGTTTTATGCTCTACTAATTACATAAAATTGTGCTCAATAATTTTTTTCCCATAGAAACAAACCTTAAGCAGCTGTTAAAACACTAATTGGGCGAATGCTTCCACACAGTGCACTTGAGCCAGTGCCAAGTACGTTTCTCCCCAACGGTGAGCAGAGTTTTTCCAATGTCCATGATGGAACTGTAAATGCATGTCAATCCRTACAGCGCGGGTTAGCCAAGAACCAACTCAAAACATTTACTTTGGCCGTCACCTTTAAAAACCAACATAATATATAAAATGCAACAGTTCAGAAAGATGTTTAATTATACTGGGCTCTTAATTTTCTCCGCTTCCATTTTTACCTCAAAAGAACAGCTAAATTTGACACAGACCTTGTCATTTACAATCTCATATGAAATCAACACTTTTTATTACATCTGAGTAACCTTACAGACAGCATCGCAACGTGGGCTAATGGAAAYGGGCGCTTAACCATAGTGCTGAGCCTACTACAGATGAGGCCCGTAGGACTGTTAGGTATATTTTGTTTGTGTAGCATTTGAAAAGTTGAACCACAAACAAATATATGAATTGCAGTAATCTGTGTATACGGTGGCAAGGGAAGGGAAACCTTTTTCTCAGTCTTAAATGAAAAGAGAATTCGGAGTGCTATATTTGTTTTAGATATCCTTACAAAAAGGGCACAAAATCTTACCACTGTCAGCTTTTCAGCAATCCTGACAGCCATCTGAATTGAGCCAGTACATCCGAATCCCTCAATTGGCTTCATATGGAGTTTTAACYTCAGAGGAAACTCCATTCAAATCAGGCTCTCTTAATTAGTAACTAAGCCCGTACAGCTGCTGGCCTAATCCCGGCGCTCCGAGGAGAGGGGAGGGAGGCCTCGGGGAGGGAACCGCGTTGCCAGTAATAGGAATTGTCACCAGCAATTCCTACCTCKGCCATCCCCCAAACCAGCCTGCATCTGCCTGCATCAGGATTTTAGTYGTGATCTTGTCGTGACGACTCCAGATTCCGTATTACAACTTTTTGGCAGGCTTCTTAAAAGAAAAAACTATGTGCGCTGGCTGTCTTCAGAAATACACACTTAGACTGCTCTCTARATTTATTCTTTAGACCTTAGTAGAGTGTACATAAATAGTCTAAAATTCAAAACAAAACAGATTTTCTCTGTCTTTGAAACATTTTGCCAGATTTCTGAACATCATCGCCTGTATATGATTGTTACCTCTAAAGTACCAAAACTACGCCTGGCATACTACATACAATAGGTGTATTTTTAGTTAACATCAAGTCTCACTGAATTACATTAGCTCTACAAACTTTTATCACTTCCCAGGATCAGTGATCCAACCGACAACGGGTCTTCTAAAACGCATTGCATCTGGAGACTTTTTTTTTTAAATATATATATTACTTATGTTTATTCCGTATATATTAATTATTGTTCACAAAAGAATTATTTCATTTGGAATAATTATAGATTTACCTTAAAGGCTGATTATAAACTGCCACCATAGCATTTCTTTAAACAATGCATCAGTTTATGATCCCTTATTTGTGTGAAGCATTGACTCTGAAAAGAAAAGGAATCACACAGTTTTCCCCTAAGGTCCGAATACTTGTGGAAATCTTTCCAAAACACATGTGGAAAGTGGAGAGGACACGTCTCAGCTCCTTTTTCTAGTGTCACTGACTTCTACATCAAGCACACTTTTTTTTTTTTTTTTTAAACTTGCATGCTCTGAAGTTAGGTACATAACTAAAAGGGTGTAATTTTAGTCCACATACCCCTTTGAAGCATCACTGAAAACTGCAGGTATGAATCTGTTTAAAAACACTCATCTGATTTGAAAGAGACTGCATATACATAGTTCCCACTGACCTCAGGTAATCTGTATTATAGGAAACCGACCTTTTCTTTAAAAAAAAACTTAAATAACATAGTGTCTGCATCTAAATTCAGACAGATTTCCTTTTTCTGCCATATTATTCTACTTTTGTTTTACTCACACACACACACCCCCAGCAACCTCCCCCGAAATGATCAGAAGGCARATGACAGTACCTACTCTCCATACGCTGGGCAAGCGAGAGGGCTAAAAAGGGACTCGCGTGCAGGCTTCGTGTTCTCCGCTACGTTGCAGCACACCTCACCTCTGGGTACAGACTGCAGCCTACACGCAGACAGTCTAAACTCCACCAAAGCCCTGGCCTGAGTGTTTTCTTTTGCCAGGTTTTTGGAGGTTCCCAGTTCAGCACTTGCTTAGGCCCTTTTCAGAGGCAGTAAATGCCTATCTGAAGTAGACAAAGGCAGGTGTAATTGAGGCAGTGTGAATATGAGCCAAACAATTTTCATCCTTTGAGACAGTACCATCATCTAAGATGCAAAGTGTGAATCCCTATCAATAAATTATACGACATAATATAAGAACTAATGAAAGCTGTGGATATAATTTCAAGGACTCCTACACAAATGAGCCTATAATTTCTTTCCTAGTAATTCAGAAGCCATGTAGTCTTAAACTCTTGAGCCTCAACTCAAGAGTTCTCATTCTGAGCTCTTTATTTTACAAATTCAAATAGAAGATCTAACATTCAGTTGTCCACCTTTGCAGACACCTCCATCCATAGCTCAGGTCTTGTAGGCTGATCCAGGACAAGGTCATCAGAACAAGCTGGTTACTGTCCAAGCACCATTAGTGTAGGACAAACAATTAATGGCAGATCTTTTTTGTGCTGTTACAGATGAGAACCTAAGTCCTCTTTTCACAAATAAGTCAGGTACTTGCATACCTGCGGAAGGGATGGATTCATCTACATTGCATTCCTGAGATTTATTCAAGTGAGATGTGCATGGGCACTTACCATGGATTTGGAAACCTACAGCACCTTGTCAACACTCACGAGGAGTGCTATGCAGCAAGCAGAGCACTTACTAGGAAATAGAAAGGTCCAGTAGTTTAAAAAAGAAAGGGGGGGGGGGAAGGGGAAGAAAAACAAGGAAAAAAAAAGAAAAGCTTGATTGAATAGCCTGCTTTCTTACAGAAATCTGATTTATATTACTGGGCTGTTTTTCAGTGCCTCTACTTAAAACATTTGCATCTATGGGTCATTTAAAGCAGATTTACCAAAGGAGTTGGGCTGCTGAGATTCTCTGTTAGATATGTTCATATTCCTGCAACATGAAAGAAAAGGTTCAGCAAAGTATGTGGATCGACTGGTCCTGGAGGAGAGAAATTATTCAAGGCTCAAGGGCCTGGAGAGCTTAGAGAAGGCCAGAAGAGGCTGTACATTCAGCAGCACCACATGCTTCTTCAAAGCAAGCACTTGTAAGCCTGAGAGGACAATGTAGATTTAGCCAAAAGAAAGCTTACATTGAAAGAGGACAAAGCAAGGCAGCTTGTATGCTTTCAAACTGTATCTGTTCATCCCCTACTAGTAGCAACCAGAAGAAGTAAAGCATACAGTAAATATGGAAATTATACTCATAAGGTTGTACAAGGCTATGATGCTACCAGCAAGGAACAGAGAAAGAGAAGCAGCATTTGCAGGAGGAAAAGTTTGAAGAAAACATTAGAAAGTCTGTCCACATGCACATAGCTAGGATGTGACCTATAATTTGAGTGCATCTGTAAATCCTTCTTGCATAATTGCCTAGATTATCTTTATTGGATTGTGTCTGTCTGCACTGGTGTTTGTATGCTTTTAAGTATATAAGATCTTTCGAGCCTCAGTATTACTTGTTCTGTGTAGCTGGAGTTGAGAAAACAATCATAAGGCCTGACTGAAAACACTGAAAAAACGATGYTAGCTCTCAACTGTTGATGTTCACAAGAGCTTTCAAACCCGATCAGCCAGACACAGTTAGTACATGATAGCAATGTCCCTTTTCTCCTGCTTTTGCATGGACTTGTTTCATGTACTCTAGGGATATCTGTGCTGTGCAAGTCCTTAAGTTTCAAATCAAATGAGAGTCCACTAATAAATAAATAAATAAATAAATAAAGATGCAACGCCTTCTATACTCACGACTACAGAAAAGGTACATTCAAAGTAAAACACATGAACCAAGCTAGCACATGGACTTTCTACTTTGTGCACATATAAAAAGCTGTGAAAATTCTTTTACCTCAGTGGTCTTCCAGAAACTAATAGCGGAAACCACACTAGTGTAGAATAATGACATTGTAGGTAGGCACAGTGCACTCTTCTGCAGCCGCCCTTGCACAAGCATATGGACYGTAATTCACATGGTCCCTCCCACCCTGAACAGTTCTATGATATCTGCAAAACATTCATAATTACATCAAGTAGACATAATCTCAGTATCTTTCATATGCAATTAATTTCCTAATTCTTTCATTTTTGTTGCACAAAACCACCGTATTCTCCCCTCTTGGCTGGACTGACTCAATGACTTTCTTTTTTATGTACGATGTGCAGCAGAATCCAGGGGCCACAGGGTCATCGTCCCTTTCCAGCTTCCTCCTGTTCTCCATATTTACTTTAAGAGAATTTCCTTTATCAGCCACATTCATATTCTTAGAAATGTGTTCATCTCAATAAAAATGACTTACTGCTTTCTATGGAAGTTTAAGGCCGATGACCCAAATCCTACAACTCATTAAAAATAATTTTTCTCATAGAATTCTAGCTATGTTGCTTTTTTCTCAGTAGCAGAGAAAGCATCTTATTATAAACAGTTACATTTCTGCGCACACTAAAAATTCTGCATTAAAAATATACCAAACGAGGGACAGATGTTTAAAATAGTGGACCTACAATGAAGTATTAAATATTGCTGGCACAGTGAGTCCTTTGGTACAGTTTAGTCTGTTTTCGCAACAGGCATGTTTTCACAGCTGTAAAAGCACCAGAAATTACTGTCTTTGCTCCAATATTAATACAGAAATCAATGAAAAAAATACACCAGACTGCTGAACAGATTAGACTATTGTTCACATATTCTTTCATTAAAATCATTTGCTTTTAAAAATTAATACTAAAATAGAACCATTTGCAGTTAAGTGTTTTAAAAGGTGTTCAAGAGGAACAGTGTCACTTTGAGGAGTCCATGGATTATCTATACAAAACCAAAACAATTCAACTTTTTGTCAAAACAAAATTGCAAGCCTCATTAAGAAGTCAAACCAACTACTACTGATTTTATGCTCAATGAGAAAACCTGGCCCATAGCAGCACAGAGAAGATGCACAAGTGTGCACTTCCTGAATAACCAGGTTGGGCTAAGACCGAAGCCCTTTTTCCCCAGGTACAGGTAGACTTTTTGGAGCTACTGCAGGAAGAAGCTGAGACAGGGCATGAAAGAGACGTTTCTGTGGCACATTAAATTCCGGTATTAATGCATGCTAAATAGAAATATGAAGGTTAAAGAGATACTGGCTACAACAGAATGGTAATACTATAATCTGGAGACCTTGATCCAGAAGCTGTGGGGAGGTACTCAGCAAGATTATAACTAAGGCAGGACCTGCCCACCACCAAACATTAATKTGTTGCTCCCACAGGAGGGGATGAAGGGCACACACCACCAGCACTTTGTTCTCCATCTCCTGCTACGTTAAAGGTTTCATTTCTGTATCCCAGTCTGGTGACTCAGAGCTCCACAAATCAAACATTACAAGTTCATGCTACCAGCCAGATTTTGTCCCRGCCTATGCTCCATCTGCTTCAGCACTGAGTAAACTGTGACCATCATGCTCCTGATGGAGTGAGGCCTGTTTAAGTTGGGAAACAAACTGGAATAATAACAGCTATGGGATGTCAGCAGCTCTATTTGTTTCAGTGGGTCCTACTTCAAATACCAGTAAGAAACATTAGCAATTGTGACATGAAACTCTCCTACTCCTTAAAGCACTAAGCAGAGGAAACTATAAAAACCTGCRTTTGTTGTTACATGAAGTGTGGAGGGTGAAGGAGTAGCTTGAGTCTTTGAGGGAACTGGAAACGAATGAATAAATTGAAAGTGTAGGCATCTAATAACCTCTGGCAAGGTTCCTGAGGGAGAAGGGATGGGCTGCTGGGGAGAGACAAGGCTTGATCAAAACCTAAGTCTGGAAACACTGTTCTAAAAGCTGGGGGGAAACAAAAAAACAACAAACAAACAAACAAACAAAAAGGACAGGACAAGACRGAATACAGGCAAGGACTCTCTAATGTTGGGCAGTCTGACCAAGATGCAGAGTGCTAATACATACAATAAGAGAAACAAAAACCTGTAAGGCTTGTGGCCCAACAGCACAACTCATCCTCCAGAAGTGAATTCCTTGGACTGGAGGAGTTTTTTAATTATTACTGTTTTTTTAAGGAGTGTATATGGCACACAATTTTTTCYCTCTCTTCTTGAAACACAGAATGCTGAGACTTGTAAAGGGCATTTACCAGGAGTACATTTTTACTCAAGTAGAAACAAAAACCAAAACAATATGCAAAAGATACGCACACACAAAAGCCAAACTGAAGATACAAGCAATCCTAGCAAAACATTATTTTCATCTTCTAACAAGTCCCTCGCTCTCCATCTTGAGTAGATTCCTGAGGGTAACTGCGAACGCAGAGACCCGAGTTCAAGCCCTGCGAGGTAACTAAGTAATTTGTGCCTGGAGAGGATGCCCAGGCATCCCCATTACAACGCTGGGAGCCCAGCGCACCACAAAAGCAAACAGAGCTCTCACCTTCTGACTACAGAAGAAAAACTCAGGGGCTATAAAACACAGGGGTGGGAAAGAGGCAAGGGGGGGAGTAAAAACATTCTCCAAGTAGAAAAACAGGATAAATTCATTGAATAAATTATTTACTGGAATTATTCACTTAGCTTCAATTACAATCTACCCATTCTATCCACCATCTACATTAAATTATAATAAATTCTTCTATTATAACTTGGCTTCATGCCTGTTGATTTACAATAGCTTATTTATTCAGAAAACCAAAGTCAAATGCTGTGTAACCTTGTAGAGGATTTAGATGTGCACACCTGGACATCACTAAAGAGACAGTACCTTTTTGAGAAACTCATTCTCTTTTCTAAATTATAGAGAAAGAGGAGAGCGAGTGAGTATATTCTATTCAGATTGCTACCAGAGATTTAGAACAACAGAAAAAGGCCTAAGATATCAGAATGACCTTAAACAAAAATATCCTGCTGCTTCCCTGAGGACTTTGGCATATGTCCTTTGCTAAATACACAAATGCAATTCTGAGAATATATATGCTCCATCCTTCAGCCATCAGGTCTCTTTACTGAACAGATGTTTTAGGGTTCTTCTGAATGAAAAATGTTCTTCTTCTACTTTACTAGATCATCTTTGACATTTATAAAGGGCTGCACTTGAAAATTAATTATACTAGGACAGAAAAAAATACGAAGGTTGCTTTTTATGCAATACACACAAATAAGTTTGGTTTCTATAGCAACACAACGATTATTTGTTAGGAATCTCAATTTGCAGCTGTGATCAAATGAATGTAGATGTTAAGATTCTGACTAAAAGCTCTAGTTACCTTGAAAGAATAGCAGGGGAAACATGCAATTAAATCAAGGATTTCCAAACTTGAAAACACTGGTCACTTCCTCCCCTCATTCTTGCACTACTACAACCACTATTCTGATAAACAGAAGTAATTTGATTTTACTGCAACACCATATTTTTCACTGTATATGCACTGCAATTTTTGCATCTTCCTTGGATTCAGGACAGCCTATATTATACTTTGGAGGAAAAGCAGAAATAAATAACGAAGCAGTGATGAAAACTGACATTTTGAATATTTTAATGGCCCTCCATGAAGCAACACATAACCAAGGCCTTTAGGGTCCGCTTTAGCAGCAGCAGCAGCTGGAGCAGCAGGACATGGGCTAACCTTCACCCGCATGGGGAAGCCTGCAGTCACAAGTTAAACCAGATTTACAGGGCAGGTTGTGCTACAAATCAGATGGATTTGGTCTGTCCCTGGGGGAAGATCACGGACAATATAGAAAATATCAGTGCAGAAAAACTCCACCATAAATTTGCACACACATTTCGAGAACCTGAAAACACCTCTGACGCAAGTGCTTCAGATCCTTAATGAGACAAGAAACCAATGTTTTCAAATCTGAGTCTTAGAGAAATCACTATAGAGCATACCAATAAAAGGAGACTTTACGTTCTTTAGGTTTTTTTAGACTTTACTGTACTTTACGTTCTCCCTTATTTCTTATAGGAGTAGCACTGGGTTTTATTTTTCTTTCACTGATACAGACATTCTTTCATGCCAGCAGTGCTTTTGAAATCCTCAAAAAGCACTAGCACTACCTCCATGTAGTTTCTTTGCTGATGTCTACCACTATTAAAGGGTAAGCATATACTTCAAAACTATAATTCACTTAGCTAGTTACCAGAGCCAGTATTATGTGGATAAGCTTGATATATTTCTGTTCCTAACCTATCAGAAAACAATTTATGGAATCTAATAAATTAAAAATGAATTGTCTCCAGCAACCATATATTTCACAATAAATGTATGCTCTTTGATCACAACTGACTGTGCTATGTTCTAATTAATTTTTATACAGAACTTTGTTATTGCTCCTTAAATAGATTTTATACACAAGACTAATCAGCTAACATTTTTGGCTGTGCCTTTTGTCTTTTCACCTTCCAGCCAAGTTAAAAATTCACAGAATCCTAGTATTTACGGCATAGCTTTCTACATATGCACCATTTGAGTTTATGGAAGCAAAGACCCATATTTCTCCTTTGCTTTCTTGACCCCAGCAGGCATATAATAAATACATCCATATAGCTCAAGGCCTCTAGACTAGATGGTCATGGAAATGAATCCCTCTCTAGCTCTCAGTTACATTTTTATCCAGGGAAAAACAGAATCACAATCACAAACTGTACAAGCCCTGGAATTACGCACTCACTGTGTATCCACTCAGCAATGTTTTGAAGCAAGAATATAGCTGTTGATATTGCTATTTGATACAGCAGTACGGTCAATGTGTGACCCTATTTCTGCTCGTAGGCTGTAACTTCCTCTACAGGGTGCATCTCGCTGTAGCCATCACCAGGAACCTTCTTTTTAACACCTGCACTGCCAGGAAAAACACGTCTACRAGCCTAACACAAAATTCAGATTGTGGATGGTCTATATACAGGATATACGATGCAGATGTCCTATAGATCCTGGCATCAGATTTAGGGAAAGAAAGTAAGGGCAAGCAGTGGTGTAGAAGAAAATAGTCTGTGGAGAAAAGTAAAGGAAAAAAGAGGTGCTTGGCCATCGACGCAAATTACCTTCTGCTTTGCTGCGGGACCTAGATTCTGTTCACTTATGGGACTAGGATGTAATTAAAAATTCTAGTTAGGCAGAAGAGAAGAATATTGTCTTGACCATCATTACCTCTATCTTTACACATTTACGTAGAAAGATCTAAGACGTGTTACTGCATAGCACTATCTCTGTACTTATGTACAATTAATAAACTATTCCTATCTACCTCATTATTCTATAAAATGATTTGCAATATGAACACTGAAGTTATGAAAGATGCTCCAGTATGTTTTTATATGTGTATATGCACATATATATGTACGTATGTTTAAAAACACAAACATACCCTTGACAAAATGAAAAAAAATCCCATAAATTCCAGCAAATTCCCACTGARAAAGTGAATGGCAAAATAAGCTTCAGCATGAAGCACCACTGCACAACACAAAATTTTTGTTGCATACCATGTAGTCTAGAGATGCCAGTAAAGTTGGCAGAATATCTATTTTAAAAAAGCCTGGAAAAATATCTCTTCAGAATGGCTTAAGYATACAAAGATGATGCCTTCAGATACCATGGTAGGCCAGCTGACCTTTGGAGATCTCGTTCAGGTATTTTTCTGCAAGAAAAAGATTCAGTAAGAACTAAAGCTGTGAGATTTAAAAAAAATTGGTATTTAAGTAAAAATTTTTTGTACTATGGAGTAACTGTGACGAGAAGTATTCTTACATGTTGATATAGGCTTCCTAAAGGCTGATGTTGCAATGAGTAAGTAGGAATATACAGAAATTAAATGAACTTTTTGGATTATGTGTTTTTGGTTTTTGTTTTTTTTTTCCACATACGGCCTGTATGTGTATAAAAGACCTGTATAAAAGACCTTTTATGTTAAATGCTCAGAAATTAAAATCAATTCTGTAATACACACAGGAAGTCAGCACAATGGGAACCAAATGGGAATAATGGGACCCAGGTGGTTGGAATGGGTACAAAAACCCACATAGATGGCCGTGTACAGCACAAATTGAAGCCTGGAGATGATTATAACTGGAACCTTCCAAAAAAAAAAAAAAAAAAAAAAAAAAGGCCATAAACCGTAAACTGTATCAATGAAAATATCTTTGTATCTTAACACTGAGGAAAGGGTGGGGAAGAGGGAGTGCATAATTTACTTAACTAATACAACCTGATGCATTCATGCTGAAAATATACCACATTAAGGAATATATCAGTATAGAGCATCACATGTATATATTTTAAATCTTGTTTAGGACAAGACCTGAGCATAACGGAACTGTTTTTTTCCTCAGGTCGAGATGGAAGTTACTTCAAATTTGAATGCTGGGTCAGGGAATCAAGTTACAAACAGCCATACTGCTTCAGAAGTCAAAGGATAAACTTCTCTGTTTGGTATAATTAATGATAATAAGCAAAATCAGAAAAAAATAAACTATATTTCATTCATGAGTTGGTAGGGCAAATACACTTAAGGTTTAGTAATATAATACAGTTTGGGTTGCTGAAATTCCTTCATTTACTTATTTGTGTATTTATTATAAGGCAGAGGACTAATGTCCCCGTACAAAAATGATCTCATGTACAAAGTACATCTACATGTTGTTCAAAGCTCTCTTGAATGAAAAATAAATACCTTTAAGAGAAGAATATCTACAGCTAAGAAAAGCTAACAACCAGGTTAAGAGGAAGAAGCAGGGGAAAAAAAAAAAAAAGGACATTTCCCCAGGGTTTGGTTTCCAGCACTGGATGCCTAAGATTAATACCCTGAATGAATACAGGGAGATACATAAACTTTATGAGCCCTAACTAGCCCCACTGATTGCAAAAAATACACTGACCATGGGTACCTATAAGCATATGCACAGCACTTTGTGGACTGGCATTTTATCAAAGTGCCCAGCTGAATACAGGACATAAGGACAGTATATTGGTTTAGTACTCTTTAGCCTCTGCAAAGAGATTGAGAAAGTGGACACAATTTTTCTTGCTACATTTAATAGAGCAGTAGGGCTTACTTGGCCCCTCTGGGATTCTGGATAGTTGAGGTCTGCTTTTGAGCATTTTTTTGGTTTGGGKTTTTTTTTTAGAAGGAGGGAGTAATTTTTTGGCAGCAGAGGGAAGGAGAGCAGGAAGACATTGCTGTTGTATATCAAGGTCCAGTCTGAAATCTTTAAAAACACTTTATATGTATATGCCGATGTTGTACACTGAAGAAATATCATTTTGGCATCAGTAGACTTGTGTAGCTACCCTACCAAAGAATACCAAACCAAAAATTAAACAAAGAAAGTCCCAAGTAATGGGGAATTTTTAACTTAGGCAAATCTATATTGACAAAAAAAATAGATATTATTTTTTCACATTTAGATGAAGCATCATCCCAAGCACAAAAAAATTTGAAGTGCATAYAGTTTTGAGGTTTACTGTTTTCCCTTGTAGGGCTATGGGCCATTCACTTGAGTATATTTCATTGTCTGTTAATTTTATCTTTTTTTTTTCATATGAGAATCAGAGCCTTTGTGGCATATAGCATAAAAAAAATAAAAACACAGAAAGGAAGCAGTCAGAAATTTTTAAAACGATATAGAATGTAAACAAGCAAAGACCCAAACACTCTGGACACCAAAAGCAAATCAAAGCAGAAACTGCTGTTTCGAGATGGTAACAGAGTAAGACCAAGAACCAGAGCCCACACCAGCAGGCTGACCTATAATCTAAAACCAGTCAGTGTAGAAGACTTATTACTATTATTATTAGAAGGTTAAAAATATGAAATGTCAAACTTCTGCAAAACAGAAGAATAGGGGAAAGGAAAGGAGTTCATAGGACACAAAATACAGCAACATTGTGCATAAATAACACTTATGTAAGTTTGGTGCCAGTAACTCAGTCAAYGTATTTTCTGATGGTAAACAGCCTGAAAGAGCTGGCTGGCATTTACTTTAGTGAGAGAATAGATCTAAGTAAATCCTACATGACAAAGAAATCAAAAACATCTGCTGAAGACACAAGTGGTTTGTTAGCTGATGTCAACCATGGGAAAGCTTCCAGTATATCAGCTCCGGGCTCACCAGCAGGTGCTGCTGCAATTATTCAGAACAATTAGAGGTGATATTTCCAAAAGCGTGGAGACGACAGGSCCAATAAATAAGGCAAGCAAGACACTGTCAATAACTGAAATGTAAGTATTTCTCATAAATCCTTCAAGGACTTGTGCAGCAAATATTTCAAAACCATCCACCAGGGCCTCATATTTTAGCAGTCCTACCCACATGAAATACTATCCTCCTCCATTAAAGGCGGCACCGAAGTCTCTGAAACAACTTGATTTCTGATACCACTTACTATGGAGTAGAATCTCACCTTGAAAAGAGAAACCTAAGCTAGAGAAAACATACTGGATAGTRTTTTCAGATAACACATATTTGAGCATATATATTTATTTTCAATAAATGTGAACTTTAGTTAACGTTGAAGTTCATAGTTGATTAATTTATTACTTAGATTAACTGATAACTTGATTAGTCCCATGGCATTTTGTCCTTTCTCTTTTTCTTCGCTGAAGATTTCAAGTATTCATATTCTTTCACCATAGGTATCCTCCAGCTAATAAGAMGACATAAAACTGGGCTCTCAGTTTTAGACGGCATTTAGACGGCGAGTTTCTCAAAATATTTTGGCTATTTGGTCACACTGACTATATGTACAATATTCTCCTGCTAGACATACAAGCTAGCATCATTTTGTAGATCAACAYCTAAAAACATAAGTTTAACTAGTCYGAAGATCTCCCCTTTCTTCCCATTAATGAACTGTATCATGCATATCCAACAACTCTAATATGGAGTTTTAGGGAATGTTCTCAAAATTGTATTCACTTCATGACATGCTCTCCAGCCTGATTTAAATTGCATTCTTAATTCATTCATCAGTTTAAAACAAATCACAGCTTGTTCTGACTTTTTTGAAACCATTCACCTTTCTAACTACCTTGAACTCTAGATGAGGAAAAAGTCTATTAAAAACCCAAACTGGACGTTATATGACTTGCATCATTTTGAATCCCTAAATTGTTGCTCATGGAAAGCAACCAAGAAGTTTATGAACTACTTCACATTGAAGTACAGGATGACCCTGCCTCCCTTAATTTGCTATCTTGATGTTGTCTCAATGGCGTTTTACAGCTGACTTTAATGGACTCTGCCAAAAGTATAACCTTCCATCATTTAAAGCACACCCTGCATTTGTGGCAAGCCAGAACTGAACTGAGATACCAATTCTTATTACCACTTTTGAACTAGAGAGTCAGGCTGGTGCCCCAGGGCAAAAGTAGCTGCTTATTTCAATGCTCGCTTACATTACAGAGCCGTGATCTAGCTGCCTGGCCACCGGAGCAAAAGCCAATCACTCCTCCCGGGCACATTTCACGAGGCAGGGACCGACTTCTGGCAGTTGTAACGTGGTGAAACCTATCACAGCAGTACAGACGAAGTATTTACGCTGCAGCTTTTTTTCTTTTTTTTTAATATATAATTGATTTCCTGTCGTACATATACTTAAATCTAAAAGTTAATTACATGCTGAAGTCACTTATTCTGAGGTTAAATGGCACCAGTTCCTGTCGTACCCAGAGCAAGTTTCTTGACACACTTTCAGCTTCCATCCTTGAAACATGTTACCATTTTCCTACAGGAAAGAAGCACTAATGAAGGCTTCCAAAATGTTCTCAAGATGCAAATAACTATTTAAGTGGTAGATATTACTTTATTTTAAAAAGCTCTGAGGATGGAAAAAGACGCTAACTGGCATAAATATTCAAAAGTCTTCATGAGAGAAGTAAGACCTGGTAGTACAAGTATATGATGAATAGTGGTTTGGCAGAAATGACATAATGAAATTCAATATTTGTTTTACAATGACTCCAAAGTACATTTTCTCAATGTACAAGTTTAAAACAAACAAAACGAAAAATAATAAAACAAGTTGTTCTTCTAAGAGTTTGCTCTACAAACCGCACCTGGCTTCTGACCTGAAGTCAGGCTGTATTCTTTCTGGCTCACGGTTAAAAAGCAATTAACAATTTTGTTGATGATCAACAAACCAGAATAGAATCCAGCTCATTTTCTCATAACATCAGAGAGCCAATAAGAGGAAAAAGTCATCAGCATTTATTTTTGAACTAAAGAAAGCAGCTATTTCTTGGAACAGAGACAAATTTTAGATCTCTGGAGAAGGGCGATAGCATTTGTACACAGTCATTTTCTGACCATATATGCACTTTACAAACAATTCCTCTATCCCACAACATCTTAGCTGAGCTAGTTCAAAACTGGGAAAATGACTGCACCTCAAATAGCGCCTCTTTTCTGTCACATTCTGTAGGTGTGCTATTTACTTTCCTAAAACTATTGAAAATGGCTGCAGAAAAACTGTTTGCCTAGAGACAGATGTATCGCCTGTAAAAGTACCTGCTGTGCGAAGCATCTGTTATTATCACAAAATAAGAAATACCCTTGGTATAATGAGTGTGAAGAAGGGGAGGGAGCTGAGAGTCAACCTTAGCGGCACAAGACAGATACAGGCCACGTGTCCAAAGCAGTCTGAATTAAGACACTACGCATGCATTACACTTGTTAAACATGCATTCACTGAAGCAAAAGAAGAAGGAATTAAACACGTGCACCTCCACTCTTAGCAATTTTAAACACACTAGAATAAAACCAGGTGCTGGATGTGCAAAATCCGCTGGCTCTCATAGCAGATGAGTTCTCTGGGAAACGGTATTGCTGCAGGCTCTTCTCCTTACTACGATAATATACAGAGGTGATAAAGGCACTTCTTTTGGTTTACTTTTCCAGCCCAGCGGTATCGCCAGCGAAGGGCATGGTTTAACACGTCACCTTGCCCTCGCACCTCATCCACCCGAGGGCCACCGAGGAGCCCCTGCGGCCGCGGCCACGGGACCGCAAAGGGCCCACAACGCGTCCCACTGCAGCAGCCCAATTCCTACATTTACCGGCCACTAGAGGGTGCAGACAGAATTAGTTTACTTCTAACAAAATAGCAGCTCAGGCAGTTATCCCAGCATTTGGACCAGTTTCAAATGCACTTGCTAAAGGCACTCAGCGTCAGGAGAAAGCAAAATCTCGCGCAAAAAAACAAGGAGCACAAGAAGGGGTTCCCAGCCCCCTAATCCGCAGGCGCCCATTACCGATGAGCATGCATCACTGCACGACGAGCCTCTGCAGCGGTGAAGTAAAGGAGATGCAGTGATGGACCATTTCTTTTTTTGGTTTAGCAAATGGCACARCCTTGTTCAGCTACCACCCTTCATTTATTGTACCTTGGTGATTAATACTTCATATGTAACTACGATTGCTAAAACTATGCAGGAAAACATTCCTGGGAAGTTGAAGGGTATTATGTATGGCTCTGAGGGAGGAATGAATGGTCTGCTAAAGAGCGTTGATACTGATATGTAATTTTCCAAGTCAAAGCATTGGGACAATGTGCTTGTTAATTAAAAAATCACACTTTACACTTATGCTTTCTGAGGTGGGATGAAATACAGTACATAACTACGATTCACTGGCTTATTTTAATTTTTACAGAAACCTTGGTCCCACTTCAGTGCTCTGGCACATGGAGCAAAGTCTAAGTAAAGGGTATCCTGACCTCAAGAGACAGATTTCAAACACATGGCCTGTGCGCCAAGTAACAATCTGGACTGTAAAGGTTTAAGAAAAATCACARTATTTTGTCCCCTGCTGAGAGAAATGTATTCCTGAGTGCCAGCCTGACATGGGAGGCAACAGGCAGGAGCCTTTTTCTTATATTTTGGTTTTAGAAAAGAGGGTAGTTGCCCGGTTCTTTCTCTGCACCATTAATATTTGAAGTCTGTATTTTGCTGAGATTGTCCATGGTCAAATCTGTCCATACCAGCCAATATGAAAGATAGCATCTAAACTAAAAAGCACATTAAAAGCTTCAGCTCTTACCCTAAACATTTCTTTCTGTGTAGTTAAGCAGGTTTTGTTCTTTTGTAACTCCTACTGTATGAGAATTTCAATCTAGACCAGATTTCAAGATGCATCTTGGGCTACCAGTACAGTAGCTTAACTCCGGACCACAAAGAAGTGTTAGCATCACACAAATTTTAGGCATTACAAAGATAAATTAGAAACAGCAATAGGTCAAAAATTCATAGTTCTTAGTGACATGAAACCTTGAGTTTTCCTCATGCTGTAAGTACTTGCATTTCATGGAACAGACTGAGAAAAACTCAGCAGGTTTGTTTACACTATGAACGTTATTTCTAAACCAACATTAAAGACTGACCATGTGTAATTCTCTGCATTCTTGGTCTGCCTAAATGAGCACTGGTTAAGCAAGTAGAGTCTTACGCAGATAAGACTGGACCTCCTCTGTGCAGGAAAAATGATAAAGGTCAGTGACCAAGAGACTTGGTGTCCAGAAGTACAGTCTTCTGCAAAGACACATGTTATTAAATGTGCACCTGCTTTCAAGCTAAGTAGTGTTTCACCTGGACAGTAAGTACTGTCATGGCATCCATACATAATATTGTCAATGCAACCTTTTTACCTAAAGTTTCCATTTGTTTCCTCACCAAGAGGGGAAATTCAGTGATAAAGAGGAGCTGGTAGTGATTTACAAATACAAAACAAACTGCAAAATCAGATACAGCTACTCATTGAATGAGTAAATAAATCTCAACATTAAGTCAGTTTCTAAATATCCATGGCCTCACATCAATAACTTCCCCATATGGGACACCTGCGGACAGGGTTCAAGAGTTCTGAGCTGTGCCTGCCTTTCCGATCAGGAAGAGAATACGGGCAGCCATAAATTCAAAACTGGAAGAGCAGAAAAGGCTGAATCACTTCAGGGCAAGATGGGAGCCAGGGCAGAGCTAGGTTGCAAAACAAAAAGAGCAAAGCACCAACTCCCAAAATATAACAGTTTTCTTTGGTTGCATGAGCCTGTTTTTGCTTTTTCATTTGCTCTCATTACACAACCTGAAGAGCTCCCAAAGTTATTAGCAGCCAAGCTATGGAGATGCCAAAAACAGGTGCCACTTCTCTGACACTGAAAAGCATCGTGGTTGAGGCATAAAAAGTAAATTATATACCCATTTTTCCAGCTCCCCATGAGAACGTACAGAAAAAAAAAAGAACTAAACATCGCAGAAGAAACCAACCTGAAGACGAAAATGAGTACTGCAATGCATATCACTAAAACAGTTTGTCCCATGATGAAATCTGGATGGGGAAGCACTTGGTTAGTATGGCTGGCCAGGAAATCATGCTCATATTTCATAAAATTTTTGAAATTTGAGAAATTTCCCTCTTCTATCTCTAGATGAAAGCAAGATCTATCAAAAAACATTTCCTCAAAAATCACAGAGGGAAAGAGAGAATATTATTCCAGAACACCAAATATCCTGCTCCGAGTTATACAATTTGCACAAAAAATTAGTATTTAAAACAGATCATAAGACACAGAATGACTCAATAGTATAGATGTTAGGGGACTCATGTAGGATATAAGAGATCCATGTTTGAGTCCCCAATCCAGTGGGAATCCCAGTATATGTACAAAGAGAATTAGTCTCAAGCAGAGAGGCTTGAGAAGCTCACAACATTTTATAAGCTACTGTGGAAAGTGCTCAGCTAGAGTGTGGGAAATGAAGCCCCAAGTCCCTGACCTGAATCAGTTATCTTCACATATATACACGCATATGCATTTCTTAACCCTATTCTTCACATGAACTCTTGTGGTTAGGCCATAATCTCATTGACTGTATGTACTGGACCTTTCCTTCCTCTTTGTACAGTGCTTCGTGTATCGCAGGGGAACAGCACACAGTGCTATTAACACGTAACACACTGAATGGAATTCCAATCCCTGGTATGTTCTGAGAAATGGCTCTACTGCTGCACACAAAGTAAAAGTAATCATGGGCAATTACCCCGAAATTCCGTATTTAGTAACCAATGGCAATGAGGTAAATAACCACAAAATTAACCTATGACATGTAACAATGCCGTTTTAGGCAACACAGTCTAGTTGACAGGGCTAGCACTGTTGAGCCCTGCTCTAGACTAGCTTATTTTAAAATGGTTGAAATACATTAGCCAGCATCTTTTGTATTCTTGGAATTACAAGTACATGCATAGCAGGAAGAAACAGCAAAATTACTGTGAGGGAAAGGTTGCTCTTTGCTGTTGTTGCCAAACTCTATGCTTTTCTCCCATAAATGCACGGCATGGCTGAAGCTGTTCTTGCAACCTGATTATCTAGTTATGACAAGGACTGCTCAAATGGAACAAGAGAGCAAGTTAAACAGCGAGTGCTATTTAAGAACATTAAACAAAACACCCAGATTTACGCAATCCCTGCAAGCACAGCTGCTAAAGTTGCTGAAGTTACGATGTTCTTCAGGCTCCCAAGTGACCAAGCAAAGGGGGCAGGCTGGCCTTTGGCATTCAAGAAACAATAAAGATAACCCACATCCAACCCCAAACAAGACATGGCCATCGAGGGACAGAGCCATGCCCTCTGTGATCCACTCACGATCTTACCGCAGGTCGTCTGGTGTTTGTTGTATGATTGATTCCTGCAGTCAGAGAATCATCCAGCCATCCCTTATGGTGTTCTGAAGGTTTGAAAACAAGATTGCCCCACATAACTTATTCTGTGAGTGACAAGATACTAAATGGGCCTGGGAGATCCTGGAGGCTGAGCTGTAAGTCATGAATGCTGTGAGGGGTAACATTAAATTCATTACGCAGGTTTTGGAGCTCATCTTCACACATTTTGGGGTGCTAGACAAGCTGTAACAGCAAATGTAGATTTYTGAGTGGAATAATTGCAGAGACAACGGTGGTCTATTTTGAAGGAACTAATTATAAGGAAGGACTTTGATTTCAAGGCATGTCTATGCCTTCGCTCCTGCTCCAAAYATTAATGGAAGGAGTGGGGGCATCATTACAGAAAGAAGCTGTCCCTACTCTCCTTTCCCTTGAAGCTCTCCTAGCCATCAGCTTTGGAAAATCTCTGGAAGAAAACTTCACCCTTGTGCAGCCTTGGAGTTCCTCCTGTCCTAAGAGGTAACCACTCAACCACCCAGATATACCGACAGTAATCAGAAAGCCCCCAAATTAACCCCTGCAATACGCTGTGCTGTCACAGTTCCTACAGACCCACGGGCTAAAGAGCCAGTGTGTGACTCTTCTCACCCCAGGCCCAGCAGGTAATTGGACTTTACACAGATAATCCCAGCTATCAGAGAGAAAATCTCTGCCTCTAAATGACCCATTAGCACAAGAGTTCACTAATCAGTAGGTTAACATGACATTAAAACATCTCTTTGTGGGGCTTTAGGAAGCTTAGAAGGGTCAAGAAAACTCAGTCACAAAGAACAAAATTACCAATAGAGCTCATACATGGTTACGCCAAGATCTCCATGACCAGGTCAGATTCAACTCAGAGGTTATTCTCTTCCCTCAAGTGAGATATCGGCAATGTCAGCAGTCCTGACACCCTTCTCCATAACTTCATTTGAATGTCACTTAAATACACAAAATAGAAGATGCTTTCCTAAATTTTACAGGAAAGTAAACAACCTACCTAACTGCAAGATTGGGCAGGAACTAGCATGCATCAGCTACTCAACAACATTGTACACACTTGCAGTTTATGATCCCTGGCAATAAATAAGAGATCTTTTTACCCCTTCCCAACAGATAAGCCACCTTAACACAGGGCAATAATTTAAAGACAGGCAGTTACTGAAGAATAGCTAATGCGCTGTACGGTCCATGCAGGTTTGCCAATGGTAAATCATTTGCCTGCCTACACTAGATGCCTGTTAAGGCTGCAATCATGTGAGGATGTACTCACTCGTAAGAGGGAAATTCTGAAGATGCTGACTAATGCCTATTAATCTACTCTGTCCAAATACACTCTGATAAGTCGCCTTTCAACAACCATGCTTTGTCTCACTTCTTATTAGTTGCCTTTTCATGAAGTTGCTAGAGAAAAGAACATCTATATCACCTTCAGACAAGAGCACAGATGAATTTTGGGTAAGGAAAAGGGAAGAAATGGGAGTTTCTACCTTGTATGCATCATTTATTTATAAATCTCAAAGAGGTGTGACAGTGCTGCACTCTATAAAATTCACTGGTTGAGACAGCTGCTTCTTTAAACATTTTTTTTTAAACGATGTCCATCTGCTGGGATACCTCCGTAATGAGAAAATTTCCCAGCAAATTAGTTTTGTTAGTGTTAATTGTCCATATACCACACATTTCTGTCTGGCCTGTTGCATTTCCCAAAGCAGTTTCTTAATGTTTCTAGTGCTTGTGACAACAAGTGCTCTAACAGAAATGCAGACTATAAGATACACTTAGGAATTAATGATCATTACAATCATAAAATATATACTTGTTTTTCTACAGGTTCTCATATAAACTGCTTTTCTTATCTGGAAACCACTGTTCTTATGCTTTCCTTGGTAAGTCTTAAACCAGTGGATAGTGGCTTATGTCACATGCCCTGTGCATGCAAAATGATGGTGTTAACAAGCAAAGTTAAGGATCTAATGTGAGTCCTATCTTGCATTTCATTGTATTTGTTAGTTTGAATCTCAGGCTTAAAGTTATTTTAACACACTTTTGTTTTCAACACATATTCAGCATGTGTCTAACACCCTCTGGAGTTGCAAGCCACCCTCCCACTCACCCCCAAAAATCTTCAACCAGTGCCAAAGTCTATATTTTCTTAACTTAAAGAAGTAATTCCAGGGCTGTCAACTGATAAATTTCATTCAGGGAAATGCTGTGTTCTTTAAGCAACACATTAATCTTCTCTGAGCTAACCATAGTAAACATAAATGTTGAATTGTACAGATTTCACATGTTGCTGCCAGGAGAGAGTTTTAGAAGAATTATCCCCTTTTTAGGTAACCTAGCTTTTAAAATTACACCCTGGAATATGCAAACAAAGAAGACTAATGAACTCAGCAGCCTGTATGCGTTGAGGAGGCTGTTGAAAAAGATACTGTGAGTAATGGAAAAAGGTTCATTTTTCAAAAGCTGTGTGTAGCTGCCTGTGTGAAGGTAGGAGAGAGTGAATCTTTCACCTGGGTTATAGCAGCCTGCTGTAAACACTCATTTCCCACCGGTTATCAGGGCACATCCTGCAGGGGTGTGTGTTCTATGTCACCTCCCCAAAACCACTCAAAACGAGGGAGAATTTTTCACTCCTAATAACCTACTCCCTCCCCACCTTTCTTTCTTTTTTTTTAGACTGTGGTATGTAAGAACATCCATTAACTACCGTCCTGCTCCTCTTAGAAAAAAACAGTAGTTGCAGTACTGACTCTGACTGCCTAACATAACAGCAGGCAGAAGTTTATGAATATAATTTATTATTTTGTTTGCTGCTACCAGAAGTAGCCCATTCAGGGCAGCAGGCTTGCCATGCATGTACAGCCATCCATACAGCAACAAATGGATGCTTAAAATGCAACCTAGATACCACTGAGAAACAGTATTTTAAATGACCAAGACTACTTGAAGCTTTGAAGTGGAAGTAGGCTCTGTTCATTTTGTCTCTGATGCTAATTGACCTTTCCAAGCAAGCGGCTAAATGAAGAATCAACTTGCTATTCCTGTAGACAACATCCCCCCGCACAGAAGAACATCCTTACACAGCCGGCAGCACCGTTTCCCAGGCATAGCATGAACAGAGCTCTTGCTTGCTGATGCACAGCCCTCGGAGGGCAGCGAGCCACCTAGGACGCTGGGGGTAAAAATAACACTAAATCAATTACTTACTGTCAAATGTCTCGTTTTAAATCTGTTGCTTCCACCTGGTCCTAACACAAAGCTGGGCTGCTCTGATTCACCATGAGAAGATTAAACTTGACAAGGGGGATTTTCTTTTTTTTTTAAACGTTGCTCAAATAACAAAAAATAAAACTGCCTTCGGCTCAGCCAAAATTTCTCTTTCACTCCCTCTCTGTCTCTCTTTCCAGGACTGCTATGTAGTGGTCTATAAATATTGGCCCCAACACTTGCTCGGCGCTGGACTCGCTCATGGCACAGGTCTGTGTTACCGTACACCGCGRCATGGCTTGCTCCGAGTTCTCAGCTGCTCGCACAAAGCCGCGGGCTGGCTCCGCACCCGCCTGGAAATACCGGTCGGCTGCCAGCTTTACAGATGCTGCTGGCCTTTCCTGGAGGCCCAAATCAGGCACAGAAGGGCAATTATGAGGCTTGCCTGAAAAAATACAGCTTTCTGCAAGCAGGTGGAAAAAAAGGGGAGGGGGGAGAATAGGGAAGAAGCACTTTTGTTCCAGCTGAGCGATCCAATCTTTCCCCCTTTACAGCGCATATCTAAATATTATCTAGCTATGATCACAAAATTTAATTACTGGATAATGTCAATGTCCAACAAAATCTGAAAAAGCATTTTCTATAAAACAAGCTTTCCAAATTGAAAAAGGTATGTGTCTGTCATAGAATTCAAGACAAGAGCATTAAGAATACACAGGTACGTGAAGCGTGGTGGAAACATACACATCAAAGCTGCCTCTCAACATTTCTGTCCACGGGCAGGTATTTGGTGCCCAAATTCCAAATTTGGAGCTATGCACAGCATGACAGCAGGCATGACCCATCACTGGGGACAGGAGCCCACAACCCTGTTTCACAGTACATTTGAGTTTCAACAAGAAAATCAACATTTAAAAACCCTCCCAAAAAGCGGAATCACCATTTCCTGCCCACCCCTCCGAAACCCCTGAGAAACTGGGCCGCTAAGAGACGGGTACCTAGCAGTGCAAGACTGCAGCAAATTGAAAAGAAGAAGTCAAAACTGGCGCAAACAACTTTGTGTTTGCTGCATGCCCAGGGCGAGCACCGTGGAGCAGGTACCACAAACGCAGACAAACACCTTGCGTTTCACCAGAAACTGAAATGACATCACTGGGAGTTTTGCCCAAGTAAAACATCAAATGTAGCACAACTGCACGAAACCTTAAGAGCTGCAAGAATTTAGTTTATCTAAAAATCAGGGTTATAAGCCGCCTTAAAAAGACAATGACGTTTTGGTTGCCCTCTGCACTTTCCCCAGGACATTATCTGTACATAAACTCAGAAGTCTGTCCCAGGGCTTAGAGGACTGTCAGGCTTGTGTGATTAGGACAACGCGGTGCCCATGGCCATCGGCACAGCCTGCCATAACGTGGCCAGCAGCACTGGCACCTGTGATGCTCCCACCGATGTCACATCCAGTCGGGTCAGCTCAGGTCAGTCAAGGGGAGAAGCTTTTATACAGAATTTGGATCAAAACTGTAATTTCATCTCCTGGGTCGTCTCYTGTAATTTTATCTCCTGAAAGACAGGTTAGCTCTTTTAGCAGATCAGCAACAGCTTCTGGAAGTGCTCTTTGTACCTCGTTCACCAAGTTAGTGCTCCCTGTCATTCCATTTATTTATTTTTACTGTACAGCATGACAACCTGAGTTTATCATTAGTCACACACCAGTACGGAAATGGACATTGTTTTTATTCTTTATAAAACCTTGGTTTAGATGCTTTTCACAGATACCACAGAAACCATAGACATCTTTTTTCTTTAAATGGAAAAACGTTTTGATGCCATGGGTAATTGCTAAGCCTTAGTGAACTGCCAGATGCAAAGTCTTCAAGCTAATTTGCTCATTATAAGTTTCGCAGTGATAAAACTCCTGCATAGAGCTCTCCTCCTAAATGCACTTAACTGTACATGATAGTGTCGTTATATCATTCCACCAAACTTTAAGCTGCCACAAATAACTCCCTGGATAACCAGAAAACAGACAGAGTGGTTTAATAAAATTGAGCAAGCAATCTAGGTATTTAGCATAGCTTTCTGTGTAGAGTAAGGCTGAAGCATATTCTTGAACATCTACATCTGTAAAACATAGGTAGGAGAAGCCCAAAATTTTAAACCGAACAGGCACAGTCCTCTAGCTCTGGAAACCAAAATGCAGCATCACCAAGCATTACCGTCCCACACAAAAGCAGGAGGCGGCATACAAACAACAGTGAGAGGAGGGAACCACAATGGAAATACTTCTGTCAGCAAACACTTGGCTTTTAACAATACATTCGTTTGGCATTCGGCATCCTGAGGAGTCCCAGCACAGTTCATGAAGCACACAAACGCAGCAACACTCACATCAAATGACACATGAAGGGCAGCAAGCCGGTAAAAAGTGAGAGGATAGCAATCTGAAAAAGTGTGACAGCACTGAGAGGATGAGGGTTGGAGGGGAGGGAGGGGCACAAGGCAAGGAGGAACAGCAGTGATAGCCAAACATGCAAGAAAAAACCCTAGTTTTTTCACAAACTAGCTGTAGAACCTCTTAAAAAACACACAGGGCATAAAATATCTCATCAGATCTCATCTGTGTTGGAAAAGAGAAGGAGGAGTTATGTTTCTGACTCCAAGCAATGGTCACCAACTCGCCAGGACAAGAGAGATTTTCCTAAAGCAAGGTCCATTCTCCACCATCATGGGAACAACAAAGTTTGCCTTGAGTTTGAGAAACATTTATCTAATCTTACATTCTTGTTTTGCAATAAGACCGCTTATTATCCTGATACTTCTCACCAGAAAAATTAGCCCAATACCCCACATGGATTAAAATCAAATTATTGTCCCTCATCACTTGGAGAATGTCATGATGTGTCCATTCACTTCTTTAGTCAAGTAAAAAAGGCCTCCTGTGTCTCAGGGTTAGAGACAGTAACATACATTAAAATCTCACAGCTAGAGTGTCTGTGACCCAAATCAATTCCAATGGATTTGATTTGGGTCACCCTAATATTTTCTAGAGTGGCTGAATGCCTCCAACAAAATCTTCAAAACAAGTAGTTTGGAAGATTCAAGTTATCTGGGAAGGAAAAAAGGAATGTTTCCACCAGCAAGGAAGGTATTATAAGGAAAAAATATTTCCAGTAATGCCATGAAACTAGAAGATTGTAGCAGACAGCAAAACCTGAATTAAGCCCAAAAGCCTGGATTTTTGCAACTATAAACCAGTTTAAATAGTCAAAAGCATTCCAAATATTCTATGTATTTTTAAAAGCATCTTATTCTCTTTTCTTTTATTACATTGGTTATGACACAGTAAATCATGCCAAAAGTTCTGAAACCACAAAGTAATTTTTAAGTTCAGGAAGACTTTTCTTTTTTTTTTTTTAATCTATTGAAAACTACTTTAGCATACTCTGCTTTTAAAAACATTTAAACATCCTTATATTAAAACCCCACTGCCATATGAGATCCTCCCTTTGTGTGTTCACTGTACCTTGTGTTCGTACTTTCTATAATGAATAAATTTTATTCTCACTTTAATGAAGACTCCTGCCTTGGATATTCCTGTCTAATAGGAAAAAAAAAAAAATCTACTTTGAAAGTCAAACACAGATTGTGACTTGATCCTGTAAGTTCAAAAAGCTCTAAGCCTGTGAGACTTGCAGACTTAAATCTGTCCTGAATTATACCTACAGCACCTGTTACGGAGAGGTTTGTTTCCGCCTCTCAGCTGGAATCTCTCTCCCCACCATTATCGTACATCTCCCAGGATATCTCCTGTATTAGTCACAAATACCCTGAAAACAACCTTAAGACACCACGTGAACTGCCTGCATGTTTATGTGCTTCGGTTTGTGTAATGGCACTCGCATGCTACCAGCTACAGCTCCTATTTCTCTTTTGGGAAAGCCAATGCTTGCTGCTYGGCAGACACAGGGTTATTGTATGGATGTGGTCACCATGTAAAAAAATGCAAAATTAGCAGTTTTGAATTTTTAATCCCGATTTAGAGATCCTGAATTTTAGCACCTTCAGAGAACTTCTGATTTTGGTTACAGATATCAGATGAAAAACATGGTAAGTTCACAATAATTCTCATCAACCTCATAAGCATGGTTGCATGACCCACTTGTTTTTCTTAAATCTACAGTCTTAAAACTAGGAGGAAGTATTGTTTGAACAGGCTAAAATATAAGCACGTAATTTCACACTGCCTTGCGTTTTATCTTGTCAGTACTATGTCAGGAAAGTCACAGAAAAGTATCATAGTAAATGGCAGCATTCCTTACGCAGAAAAAAATGACTATATTAAATAAAAGACAGTGAAGCCCTGGCTGTCTTCTACCGTCATCTGATACAGTAGAATTGAAAGGAGGCATTGCTTCATCTGACTTTATAGTGTATATGTAGAAAATTTTACATTGTTTCAGAATTCAGTGTCTCCCAAGAAAGAGTGTAAACTACAAGCCTAATAGAGCACTCAGGACTCATCTAAAGACATCTGTTACATTACAAGAGAAACTACATTGCTAGATCCCAACATCTTGGTATGGTATGAAAAAAAAAAAAAAAGAAAAGAAAAAAAAAGATGGAATTTTTTTTTAATGTATTTCTATTCCCTCTTCCTGAAATTTTTATCAACTCAGTTTTTTTCCAAAATTCTTAATTTCTCCCCCAAATTAGAAATTTAAGGCATTCTATAAAATGCCTTCTCAGAACTAAACTTTATCTGCACAGGCAGTAGTTGCATTTTGTAGTTTAAAACAGGGAGCTAACTGAAGACATCATATATATTGAATTTGGCTACTATGTGTCACGCATTGTAAAAGATGGCTGATGTTCCCCTTTAACTGGGAAGCCAAGCCATAAATCCTCCCCAACTCTTTTGGCTATTTTCTCTGATTAACGCATGTTTCAGAAACTGAGTTAGCTCTCTGAGCAGGCCACTGAAGCAATAAGACCAAATGCTATGGCATTCTACAGTGTTACCTTGCAACAGGCCAAGAAAAATAAGAAAATACCCCCCCACACACATTTTCATAATGTAGCAAAAACTTAGACAAACATATATTAACCACACAAGGATAACAACATCTGCCATCTAGACTGATGAATTTTCAAGTGCAGTGTATATGGAAGTGTGGTCCTTCTGAGTTTGAGTTCTCAGTCTTCATCATAGCTTACTCTTGTGCACACTGCACAGTAAGAAAGCGTATCAGCTGTGCAGACACTAATGAACATGATTTCAGTTTCTTTTTTATGAAACCTGGAGAATTTAAAGACAAATTGCTGGACGTAATCAGTTCTTTTGAAGGTTTTGCGACTCACTGCAAGGAATCTTTCAATGCTCCACGTTGCATATCATCTACAGAACAAYGTTAACTATATATGTTACTAACCTGGACCATGAGTTCGAGTCTAAAAGTTAAGCTTAAAAATTGCTTCTTCCCATCAGAAGGCTGCTGATCACTTCTAAAAAAAAAAAAAAAAAAAAAAGGATCTCACCACCCACAGTAGTGTCACTGTCATTTCTGTTGGGGCAACCTGTCCTGAAGTGACCGGCTCTCTGTCTCTTCGGTGACTAAGAGCCTGCTAAGTCTGTAGATCAGCCAAGAGAGCTAACCTGTGATCAGTCACAACCCTCCAGTTGAGGACAACTGGACCATCTATTGATGACTGCTGCTCCTGATATGTTACAGGTTTGCCCAATCCTCAATCTGTCTTCTCGAAGAGGTTCCTGTGGTCTCTGCCTCTCTGCTCATGTCCTTGCTTTGTATTCTCTTGCACATTTGTATCCTTGCATACTTGGCTTCTCAAGTTCCTGAGTTCAGCTCAAGTTCAGTTTATCCTGACCGTGTCTTCCGGCTCCAGATCCAGTTCTAGCTTCACCCAACTGCCTTTGACAAGATCAAGACTTCCTGAAGGCTTTCAACAATAACTTTTTCTCTCTGCCTTCCCCAAAGTGACAGGATTGTATCTGGAGTTGAAACGAGAAGTGTGCCAAAGGAACAGAACTTCTCAAAAAGCAGTCGAGCACTAACCCCCATGCTATTCCTAATTACCACTGTCTACCCTACTGGCATCCCTTTCCTGGAAGTTTTGCTTCTAATCACATTTGAACCAGTGCAGCATGCTAGGCTTATCGTAACTGGTAATAGTAGAGTCTCCCCCCCTACACATGCCTTGGCAAGGTCAAACCACAAAGATGTTCAAGGCCAAAGACATGTATCCACACAAATTCGAATGTACCGACTTACCAACACCAAGAAACCATACATGCAATGTGTGTTTATGCATACAGCTGGCTACTTCTCTTTCATATGTTGCATTCTCAGTCAGATCTTCAAGAATCTATCACAGAAAGTTTAGCAAGTATATAAGTAATTCCTGGAAAACATCTACACCTAGAAATAATGAAAGTGAATTATGTTACAAATTTTAAAGGGCAAGGTCTTAAACTCAGTAAGCCAGAAGGAATCATTTGGCCTCTGATGATGTCATTTTTTTCACTTCATTGACCACTAAAATTTGTGGAAATTATAGCTGGGATTTTTTTCATGCAATATATAACTATCCAGAAATTGTGAAGGTTCACTTCTGCTTCATGGATGCATTCCATTGTAAGAAAATTAATTTAAACTTGGTGATCTCACATGGAAATAAATGGCATCTGTTCACCCCTTGCCTCCTTTCTCTTTGATGCCCAGACGGATCAAGAATTCACATTAGTTTAACCAAAAAGGAAAACGGACATGACAGTAATGAACCAATTGGGCAATGAAGCATACCTTGGGAAGACACTGTTAAACAGCATTTGGGAAGAGAAGCTGTTAAGGATAATTCAATTAACCATTTCATGTTGCGTTCATTATAAGGATGATTAATGGAGGATACATCACAAGAGTAATACTGTTTGCTTCTGGAACATCCAAAAAGATAATTTTAAAAGAAAACAAATTTGTTTTTTCTATCATATACATATGAAAACGATAAAGAAAGAGTGAATTTGCCTAAGCAGACAATTACCAACAGCTTCTATCAGCTTCAGCAAAAGTCCATAGGGATTCTGCCACTGACTTCAAGAGCAAAAGCGATGYATCCCAAACGCTTCTTTTTTTGATTTAAATTAGATATCTTTATTCTTCTGCAGATTCCAAACTTAGTATTTAACTTAGGTTAATTAAGAATGAATGTAATACTTCAGTCAAAACCTTGACCACGTTGCAATTTTTAAAAAGCAAAACAACACCCTGAAAGCTCAAATTAGAAAGCCTTGATTTGCCAAGTGACCATTATGTTTAACTTCAGTTTACAAAACAAGACTTCACATGTCCATGTGAATGGATGCTTACATGCCATGCCTAAGGTCATATAGTTATTTTATACTCACGTCTGCAACACCACCCGTCATTCTGATTTCCAGGCACATACAACAAAGTTTTCAAGGAAAGCAAACTCATAGGAAATGAGTATGTCAAATGTTCAAAAACTGGATTCTGAAGTTAGCTTCCAAAGTCTACACATATAATTTGGCACTTAAAATCAATCACTTTTAAAAGCACATACAACCCAGCAGCTTCCAACAAAATGAAGTCCAGCTGACAAATTCTGTCTGTTACTTGCCAGAATTCAATCACGCGTCATCCATCCCTGTACTATATGGTCATAGGCCACCTTAAGGGGGCCATGGATCAGGAAAAGTCAGGCTTTAAACTGTGTTTACCCTTCTGGATATATATATATATTTATATACACACACAYGGAATAACAGCTTGAAGGTATTGCAGAAAAATATGGGAGAAGTCAAATCCACGTCCGATAGGTAAAACAATATAAACAGATCGCCGGTTTAGCTTAAGGAAGCCCTTCCTCTAATGCAGTAGTACTCTGCCAAACAAACCCACAGCGAACGTGAGAGCCTTCTGAGGCTGTGCCATGGGCCAAGGCACCGCAGGAAAGCTAAGTTATGTGCCATATCACTGGATGTTCCCTTCGTGACAGCCATCATGAAGAGACACTTGAGAACACCRCAGCCGGCTGTCGCTGTGCCTCAATTGCAAACTCCGCTGCTGGGCTTCAATTTCAATTTCAGAGCCTGCCAGCATCAATTCAAACACAACAGATCACAGCCTAAGGATCTGAGCTAACGAGTAACAGGTAATTCATCGTTGTTGCTTTTAACCTGCACTAATGCATTAGTCTCACTATAGAAAAAGAAAAAAAAAACATTTTGGAGCTGGACTTTACCAAAGCCAAGCAGTAGCTGCTGTCTCATCATTGGACACTGTCTCCCGTGACTGCAGTTGTCCATTAGGAACGACTGCTTCCCTCAGCAAGGACTCTACTTTCGCAGCACATACTTGCTCTCCCAAACCAGCCAGAAATTCTAGTCAAATAACAGGTCCAATCTCTGAGAAGACACTAAGGGAGAGGATTTGGTAGTTGAAAAAAGCAAAACAAAAGGAGATCTAACAATTTGTGTAGAAAACTCATTATTAGTCCTTCTTTCCTGGGTTCATGTAACTGAATAAAGGACCAGCTTTGTGCTGGATCATGCAGCTTTGTGCTTTAAAAGGCGATGAAAGCACCAAGCATAACTACCTTGATTTTCTGAGAAACTTCAGCATTTAGTTTTCACAGTGAGACACACAGATAAAAGAAAGATTTGTTTTATATCATGCATTACGTTTCATTCCACATGTAAATTCTAGCATTGAGTATTATACTTCACTAGCTAATAGGYAAAGAAACCACTATTAAAACAGTACTTGGGTATCTACGGCAAGTTCCAAAATTTTGGAAGGTTGAAAGTCAGAGAAGAAAGATTCATAGTAAACATAACAGACATACACAGGTCTATTGGAAAACATTTTTAGTGCATCATGGGAAAAGTTGGTGCATACATGAACTTTTATGGCCTGAGGTCAAGCATAAAAAATAGTTTTTACCACATCTCATTGCAGCAGGATAGCTCTTTACACTTTACAAAAATTACTTCCTCATCGCTCAAAATCGATGAGCAGCAGGTCAACGGCTTAATGATAGTTTAGTATAATGATACTTTCTGATTTACTTATTCAGCTTCAGGCTCCTTTGAGATTAATCTATAAAAATGAAGTCAGTCCAAATATGTAGTCCTAAATTTTCTTTAATCTAGAACTAATGCAGCTGTTTAATCAAAGATGTACTTAAGAGTAATTCAAGAGTAATCTTCCAGCTACGTCACGGTGCTTCCTTATTCATAACAGCTTAAACAACAGAACACACAACCATGGCAAAAGAGACACACTGATATACCATTTGTTTGGACCATCATCCTACTGACCTATTTCCTCTAAAAGGTCAATTTTAACCTAAAAAAATCTAAGCATCATTATTATATCTATTGTATAACCAAAATCCTATACCAATCCTTGCCCTTTGGTATCTCTTCCCACTCCTACATCTCTTCGACTCCGATTCTGTCCAGCAAAATCAGGAGATGTATTATCACAAACAACAGCTGGTTTCATACCGTAATGCCGAGGGTAGGAAGTTTTACAGTGAGGAACAGATAACGTGACAGTTCTTTCTCACTTAACAAAGCTAGTCCCTAATGCCAAAATTTCAAGCAGTARGTGACTTGCATTCATTTATTTACTAGAAGTGGCTGCAGAGCTAAGATTATACAATCTACTCTTTACTAATGAGCTCTTCTAATAAAACGTGTCTTTGGCTGCCACGTGACTGAGCAGTGAAGTAAAAGCTARCTGATCCCATAAAAGATCTTAGCCGAATTTATCAGACACGCACATCTCTCTTTCCTAACGTTCTCATACGAGTTTAAAAGCCAGTACGAAAGAGCACCTGGGAAAATGCTGGAAGGCGGGGGAGGAAAGGTAGGACAGAGTGAGCTGTTGCAGACCTCCTGCAGAAAGGCAAATGTGCAAAACAGGTTAATTAGTACAGACCATTTTCAGCACACTAAGTATGCGATACATACTCCTCCATACATGTTTCCTTTCTGAACGTACGCTGACAGGGGAAAAGGAGATGCTGCAAGAAAGGGCACTCTGAGACAGGCCCCTGGTTTTGTACATCCTCCCCTAACCCTGCAATAGAAACCAGACCTCTCCTCCCCTCATGGGGCTTATAAAAACTCCTCATTGTTCATACATACATGCGTGTATCATCTATACACCTAATATAAACCAAGGAAAGACAGTTGGTTAGAATACAGACAAAATTATATATATGCAAACTCATTTCCAGCAATTCAACACATGTGAAACAGTTTGAACTGCACCTCATACAAACTTTACTTAAAGGATAATTCTTCCTCAAAGCTTTTCCTTAAATTTTCCTCCCAATATCAAAAATACGAGTTTATTCATAACTAAAATATCACCAGTTATTTTCAAAGTTTAAAGCATCTTTAACAAGAAGCTCAGATATTCATTAAAGACCGTATCAATAAAATAGCTATCACTGAAGAAAGCAGCTTGCAACGTGGTTGGAAAAGAAATAATAAAACCACAAAAGATCCCTTAATTTACGGACAAGACCACAGGATTCTTCACATCCCTTCAAGGCAGAATAGTGCTATGATTTTAACAATATAATTTTGGAAAAAACGCAGGCAATAAGCTGCACGTGGTTGCACACGCTGTTCTTTTTTGAAAGATGAAAATCTAAGTCAACGTTTGTGAAATCTGAACTTCAGGCTCCTATGATTCTAGTTTCCTAACTTCTTCTCCCCTAGGGCCTCAATGGTTAGTCTGTTTTCCATTAAAATTGCTATTTTCTTCAGCTAACAAACCATTTCCTTTTTCTCAGGCATGACAAGAACGATGTACACTGTTACCAATGATGCTGATTATGGTTTTACTTAGGTGTGTTGTCTGTAGTGTGCATACAACTGAGCCATGAAAAAGAAACTCTAAAAGGAAGATGATCTCATGGTGTTGTGCATGTTGACCATGAAATTGTTTTAATTAAACATACCTCAAAGAGGAAGTATTTAAAATGCCAGGAGAAAGAATACATACATTGCAGTGAGATTTTAATATATTTCACTTATCCTTACGTTATAAGCCATTCTAATAGCCTTTACTCATCAGAGTGAATTCCATTTAACTTTAAAGGATTTATCTGTAGGTAGTATGAAGTAAAACAGAATTTGCATTTTTCAAGTTCGCTGAGCTCTGTAAATTCTGCACTATAATATTTGTTAGCCTTTGCTCATAAAGTTAATGGGAAAAAGAGCAATTTAAATCCTAATTTGTTTACATTATTTTCTTATCCATCCAAGACACAGATTTGTCGCATCTGCAGAACTGCGATTTGGAAAAGGGTGCTCACACACAGATTACTGGTGTACGACACAGATGGGCTGTATTGTAACGAAAGCTTTACGTATTTAAGGAAAGCTTTTATCCAAATGCAGTTTAAGGCTCCAACCCCACAGAATACCAGATCTACTCAGAGCAATCGGCAATGTGCTGAGGACAGGCATTTGCAGAACCAAACATGATGCATTTGGCTAAAACAAACGTGCAGCAGTGTTACATTCCTTGTAGACTAATGAATACATGTAAAATATACGACGATGCATGAACTCACTCTATATGAGCGCGGCTACAGGGAACTGTGCCATGCAGCTAAAATGCCTTGCAGGGGAGTGGGTGGGAAGGGAACACTGAATGCATAGTGGGCCCTGCTAGAGGGCCATTATTAACTGTTTTCTACCATATTGCAGTTTACGGGCATGCTCTTACTCTTTCAGCACGCAGTTGCTTACCTTTGACTCTAAGGTTCTTTGTTTCTAAGTAATAAATACTCTGGGCTCCGGGGAGCAGGCAGGAAGATCATACAGGACTCCAACAAACTTTACTGTTGACAGATTATTGTAAGTGCTTACTCGTTATTAGCTGAAATAGCATTGACCGCACACTTAATAAATAGACTATTTGTTCTTTTCTACCGGAGCAATACTGTAAGGTGACTTCTGAAGAGAAGACCATTAAAAATACAAAGACATCACAGAGCGAGTAATTTGGAGAATGGGGTTTCAGGTTTCTGTGCATCCCMGCACAATTGACAAATGCTGCATCAATTACAATTTCTGCTGCTTGAGTAAAAATTAAGAGCAGGTCACTCGTGCGCTGTAAGAGTGAGCCAAACATTTTCAAGAAACGAGCCATTTTTGTAAATTATAACCACCTTGATACAGAGAAAGCATTTTGCTCTTCTCTGGACAAAAAAGGCAGTCTTGGCTCTGCCAGGGAATAACCACTGCCCTGACACCAGACAACGAACCAGCGGAAGAGCCGACTTTGCTGAAAAGCACCAGCAAGAAGTCAGAGGAAACCAGAAGGGTGAATTTTTTTCCGTTTATTTTGTTTTAAAAAAGGGCCTGACCAGCGGCTCATGGCCCCCCAGGAGCTCTCTGGCCCCGTGGGACGTGGTGGGGGCAGGCAAATGGGCACCCTGCCCCGGCACTGCACAGGCTCCCCCCTTCCAAAGCAGTGCCTTCCCCGTTAGGCGGCTTGTTGATTCAAACAGGCCGACGGCTCTTTTCCGCTAGCAGAGGGTCGGTGCCGCCTGGGAGAGCGAACCATGCCCCTTACCGGCAAACACCCCGGCTTGCGGTGGGCCCCGCGTCCCCTCTGGGCTGCGGGGCTTCCCCCAGCAGCTGCACGCCTGCATGCACAGCTGGCTGCCGGCTGCTGGACAGCTACGCGCCGCCCGGCAAGAAGCAGAGGTTAGGATATGCACTGAATCAGCCTTGCTTGAATCAGACTAAATATTTGGGTTAGAGTCAAATTCCTTTTAAAACACATATTGCATGCATATGAGTCAGAAGATGAGTTCATTGGAGGGGAAATGTAAAATGAAGAAATAASTAAGAATCCAATGCATAGGAAGGTGTTTCCAGGACAAATTTAACAGATTTATTTCTTGCAATCCTGTAAGAAATAGTTTTTTTAATACAGTTAGTTTTTGTAGCCTGGCATCACTCAAGTATACGTGTGTAGGAAAATTCAATTCCCTTATTTCTTCAGCTATACTTTACTCAGGCACCTTCCTTTTCTTCACATGCAGAGTACAATAATCCAAACATCAGCACAATACATTCTATTAAAATGTAACAGAGTCTCCTGATTTAAGATTTAATACTACTGGGTCAGATGTTATCTTTGGTTATACCAGCAGCAGTCCCACACTAACGCTGCTACTGAAGACAGCTACAGGACTGCACTCAGTTTATACTAGTCAAACAGTAATTCTCTCTATGACCTTGTTGTAAATCACACTGACAGCACCAAAACTTCACAGCAAATTTTCCTACTTTCAACGCTCTCATGTCTTCTTCCTCTGGAAGCCAAGATACCAAACAGGGAAGGAGCTTGAGGCATGCCAGGTCTCACCCTGGTACAAAATCTCAGTGGGGTAATTTTATTGCCATCTTCATTACTCACCTAAGTAACCACATTATCTTTAACTAGGAATGCATAAACAGCACACTATTTAAGGAAAGGCTGCTCTTACTGTTGATTAGTTTTTACACTGAAATTTCCATGTTTCGGGTCATTATAGATGGAGTCTGAAAATAGGCTGTATATTTCCTTACTACGGAAGGAGAATTACATATAATATCTTCAGACTAGCCCAATAAATTGTTAGGTCAGTTCCAGTGAAAAATAAGGCATCTACTTATTAGATGAGTAAGTAAATTCAATGTAGAGTCACTGCGGTGTTTATTTCATCGACTAGTTGGGGTTTGAAGGCACCTCTGGAGATTGCCAAGTCCAGCCCCCTTGCTCAAGCAGGGTCAGCTAGAGCAGGTTGTCCAGGGCCTGTCCAGGTGGGTTTTGAACATCCCCCAGGATGAACCCTCCACAACCTCTCTGGGCAACCTGCTCCAGTTCAACCACCCTCACAGGAGAAAGGGTTTCTTATGTTTAAACACAATTTCCTGTATTTCAGTTTGGGCCCACTGCCTCTTTTCTTTTCACTGGGCACCACTGAGAAGTATCTGGCTCCGTCTTTTATACTCCCCCCTTCAGCTACTGATGCACATTGATAAGATCCCCCCTGAGCCGTCTCTTCTGGAGGCTGAACAGTCCCAGCCGTCTCGGCACAGTCTTCAGCATTGATTATATGAATTCTACGAATTTGAGTGTTATTTAGGGCCATTAAAATTCCTCTTATTAGTCAAAAGTTCACATAACTATTTAGTCTTGCAATTCAAAGAAGCTTTTAATCCATTTTTTAGTTGTTTGGCAAAAGCCTGACTTAAAAAAAAAAAAAAAAAAAAAAAGCTACAGGAAGAGAGCAGATGGATCGATGACTAATAAATCCACCAAAATAAGTTACATAAAGATCTTGAAAATGCATCTGATCTAAACAATGGACTAGAGAAAAGGTAGAAATAGTAAGAAATGACTGGAAAAACTCTCACTGTGTACCAGAACTTTTTGGTTAACCAATGATCATAATTTATTCAGTCAGCTACGGATGTTTCCACAATTATTCACAGTCTTGGTCTTGTTTCCCGTCACTCTTCTCAACATGTTTTTGGAAAGTGCTAATATGTAATGATCAAGAGCCCATGCATCAAAGTGCTAAATTATTAAAAATAAGACTTAAAAGCCTGAGAAGCCATTGGCTCTTTCCTTTAATAACAATCTTTCGTTTAAAACTTCCCTGCCTTATGCCTATCATGCTTCCAAATCCTTGCTCCATTGGCTACCAGCTGAAAAGAAAACAATAACAACAAAAAAGGAGAGTCTGTTCTGAACCCTACCCATGCAGTTGCAAACTGATTTTATGACTACACAGCAAGGGTGCACAACACGCGGCAAGAAAGCCAATTATGGCCCACGGAGTTATAAAACACAGCCATCAACCATCTCTCTCCCTGTAACTGTATAACTGATTAAAAGTTGATTAACTGTATGTACTGCTTGTTAACACAAGCAGGAAAGCAAATTTTGTTCAGCTATCCAAGAAGCTGGCAGCCTAGGAAAGTATGGCTGTGTGGCTTTCGCGTGGCTTTAAAAAAAAAAGTAAATGCAAAGGGAATTCAGAGTTTTGACAGAACCAACCTTTTATACATGGGAATTCAAGTGCTCTTTCCTAAGCAAAGGAAGCCCTGCAGGTCGAAGGCCCCTACACCCAAGCCTTTACGGGATCCTCCCGTTCCACACAAACTACTGCAGCCCTTCCGGTGGCACAAAGCTGAGTATCTGCAGCCTCGTCTGGAGCCCTCCACCACCTCCGGTGCGTTGCACGCTTGCTCCTCACGGTGCGCTTGGTGGATTTATGCTCCATGACCAGACTGCTGCAATCCCCCATAGCAGATCTCTTGGCACCCTCCTGCGTCCCCTAATGGTGTCGAATAGCAACATATATTTTTGTTGGTTCCAAACCGCCCTTGAACTAACCAGTGGCCCAACTTGCATGTGATGAATGACCAGCTGGAAAGCAAAGCATGATGAGGAACTCCTGAGCTGATACTGCAGCCTTTGATTCAGAGGCAATACTACCCAGTCTCTCTCTCTCTTTCTCTCCCTTCCGTCTAATTTCCAGTTTTCTTGCAGAAACTGTGGGTCCTTTTACTTCCAGCCCTCCCACAAGTTAGGCTGAAATTGGCCAATGAGATTAAACATTACTAACACGCAGACTGACAGCTGGACAAACAGTGCGGTCACAAAATCTTGGTGGGAAACCAGTCTCAGAGGAACTTTGCATTAATACTTGAGAAGCAGCCTTTGGGAAAAGTTCAAGCTGTAGGAGTCAAAAGAAATCAGGCATTCAAAAGTGGGTGCCATTAAAATAACTCTTTTCATTATCTGTTGTACTGCACATCAGCTTCAGAGAATCTCTTGCTAAAAAAAAAAAAAGTCTTGTCTTTTTCCTTCTGCATGTCCATGACAAGTTCTTATTTGCCAAAGTTAAACCAGTTTTCTTCATTCTTCATTAAGATAAGCTACAATTAAAGCAGCTCAACAAGCAAAATTCTGAATAAGCACAGTTCAACTATGTTGTCTAGAAAGATATGTTCTTGTTTTGCTGATGTGTTATACAATGCGTAATAACTCCTGCATTTTTAAAATAAGACTTTTTTTTTTTTTGAACTTGCATTTATATTTTTCTGCAACCAGGAGCTGAGGCAGAGAAAAATAATCATTTTAGTCATAATAGCTAGTGATAGAAAGGTGTTTGGAGTTTTTATGTCCTCTTCCAATGAAGGAAAGATATGGAGACCAATGAAAAATGTCAGATATATAACCTAATCTGAGTCAGAAGGGTGCAAACCTCCAGAAAATGTCACTGATTAGATAATATATGACTAACAGAGCAGACGTTAGACAACAGCTCTTCTATCTTCTTTAAAATAAACAGAGAGAGAGAGAGGAGAACAGAAAGGAGGAAGCTCTTGAATTATCACCAGTATAAAAAAGGGAAAGATTTAGTTACCTAGTTGTTGTGTGCAACACAAAAAGAGGAGGCTCTAAGCACTGGAGGCAGCTGAAGAACAGGGAATTAACAGACTTATTGAAGAAAAGGGGAAAGACCGATCTACTTAGCTGAAGATAACTTAGGGAAACAGGAAGGAAAAAGCATTTAGATCCCAAGCAGGAGGAGGAAAGGATGCCAGAGGAGAGGGCACATATTTCACAGCACAAAGAAACACCAGAAGAAAGCTGCTGCACTGCAGGGCCTTGGAAAAATGATGTGTAGTGAGGCTCCTGGGTGCATGAATACATAAGGAGGGGAAGGATGCACCACTATGGGGAATGCTATGAGAAGGAGAAGAGGGGATTTTCCTTGAGGTGTCTGCAAAGTCCAAATACTAAAGAAACAAAAAACAACCCCCCCTCCCGCCCCCCCAAAACTAGGATTAACGTATGTATACTAAAATAAGCCACAAATCTCTAGATGCTATAAAGTGCCTGAAAAGTCCTGGCTACTAATTTTTGTGGAGAGGAGAAAAGAAAGGCATTTTGCTGAAGTAGAAAAATAAAACTGTTATCACCCTCAAAAGAAGCATTTGTAAAGAGGATGCTTACTAAAGATAAGGACAGAGACCACAAGAAGTCCTTGCTACAGGACTGTTCTTTGAAAAGTTAAAAAATACAACAGTTACATTTCCACTACATTTATTGAGGAGAACAAACCCAGTGAATTTAATTTCTCTCATCACAACATCCAAGATAGTTAAGTGAAAACTAGTATGTAATAAAAAGTTATTCCATATATYGCACCAAACAGAGATCCCAGTTCAATCTCACTGCTGCCTTAATTCTTGATGCTGGAATTTTATCACAAAGTTATTTTACAGGCTGGCTTCCAAACCTGTGACATCAGCAAAAATATTAAACATTATTTATTATTATTAGCCTAGATTTGGAAAAAGTAAACAAGACTGCACTACAAGATACAAACATTAGAAATTAGGGCAAACTAGTGTCTTGGAATTATAACCACATGTGCCTCAACTCATGTTCGGGCAGGCACACGTTTCAAGGTTCAGAATCATTTTACAAATTGCACTGAAGTGTAATTTACAGTTGGCCTCACACATTACGCTTTCGTGGTGGTAGCTGTATGTCTCATTATTTTTTAAAGGCAGATTTGGATGACAGTGATTTCTGCCACCTACACAGCCGTTACACAGAGCAGACTGTGTGAGCGCCTTTGCGGTCTGCCTGTCCAGGAGTCCTTCTCCACTCACTGCTGGTTACTTTCGTCTCTCTTCTTCACTTTCTCATAGCCATACCTGCCATTTATTTGGTTACACCAAACACGCACCTTGTACTTTTGCACATCTGTATTTCAGCTCTCTACCGGTACTTCACGCTACATTYACACCGTTTTACCTCTCTGTCCTTCTGCCTCAACACGTGCTTTAATCAAGGCTTGAAAATCTACCAACCCACTCAGCTAGAGAAATGCCAAAACCTTGACAGGTTTCAGGGCTTCTTTTGGCTGCAAAATGATTTTCCCAACACGAACAGGGAGTAAACATCACAGCAGGCTTCTCATGTTTGCAAGCAAGTAAACAATTCTTGATACCTCTTCAGCTGAGGAGATGCATGCCAAACTGCAGCAGATCACGACTGCTAACGAAAAACACACAATAAGCAACAAACCCAACACAGAGCAGCTGACGAGAGAGGACGGCACACGGACAGAACGGCCAAAGAGGAACGAAAACACGACCCCTGCTGCTGCCACACAACTCAAAATAGAAAGGACATCTGGGCCTCCATTGCTATGGGGTACTAGGACTCAGGGTTTTTCAAGCCAGTTTGTCACTTCCTTACTTATTTTCAGTCCATATAAAGGTTCAGCGCAGAGACATCCTTTTTTCATGTGCAAAGTCAAGTTCTCCACAATCACTGCCTAAGAACATAACGGGGAGCATGGCAGCCCAAGTATTTTTTGCCCTTGCAGTTRGGCACGTGATATAATTTTCAGGCCCTAGCTCCAGGCTAGCTCTCTGGTCCAGAGAAGCCATGACAGCTCATTCACACCTCATTCTGCACTTTGCTGCTGAAACTATTTGTTCTTGTATTGCAACAGCTCCAAAGGCCAAACTGTCTCAGACTCCACTGTAGTCCCAGCTTCACCCTTCAGGTACAGCCTTCAGCAACAGCCTGGTGTTAGCAGAGAACGATAAAGAACAAAGAAGATACCAAAAACACTTAAAAGAAGGGCACCGATCAGCTTGCTGCTGGACTTCACTGCTTTAAGAACATTACTGCTATGGAAGACACAAATCTCACCAAGAAGCGGACGAGAACTACAGTTCCTGCACGTGGTCAGGCCAGTGCGAAGAGAAATAATTGCTCCGCACACCTTAGTGGCCACCACACTGAGGAAATCACAAGCAAAATACAACTAGAGAACGTCAGATAAAAGCTAAGCCCAAGCAAACAGGCTTTAYATGAAGTGGAGAAGCGGAAATGTGATGGCTCCATGCGCTGTTTTTGTAGCATCCTTGCTGGAGGACCAGGCAGCTCCTGGGGTAGAGCAGGTCGCCCGGGGCCCCTCCAAGCCTCCGGAAACACGGCGCTGCCGCAGAGAGCCCCAGAACACGGCACRGCACGGCACTGCCACGGGTGCCCATGCAGCCTCCCCATACCACAACTGCAGCCCCCTCGGCATTTAAGACCCACAGCGAGTCTGAAAATAGCATCTGCCCTTGCAAGCTGTAAATGAAAGTTGCGGGTTTTTTTACAGATCTTTTTTCCTCCCTACAGCAGAGAGAGTTTTTCTCCATCCACTATTTGATAGTCCACTGGTACAAAATCTAGTCCCTAAAAGTCATTCAGTAAGCTGTTTTCCTTCAGTCTGTAGCAATAAAACTATACAACACTATAAACATTTTCTGCATCTGACTCCAAGATATTTGGCTCTCAAGTTGGAAACACTACTTCTTTTGTTTTTAAATTAGAGCAGACCCCTTTAGACCCAATTTACATGAGGACACCACATATTTTTGTCTTCTATTCAGTGCTGTTAGAGTCGTTTCTAAAACTAGGCAAGAGACTTATGAGCATCTATTGGGTGAGTATCATCCACCTGGACCTAGGCACACCACAAATCAAACTCATCAGAAAAACAGCGATGCCCGGGGACAATTTTTCCTTCTGTAACCACCCCCACACAGGGGCTGGCCACGTAAGAAAGATGAGCATTCACAGGAGATACAGGCCTAAATCTCTCGAGCAGTGAGGAGGAGACAGCTCCCACAGAAGGCAAAATTTCCTTCTCATGCAAAGTTCACATTAAAGCTGAAGAAAGCACTGAACAAACTGTCTGATGAGCGTTGCAGGCAACCTCGGTGCTTGAGCGTACTCTCCCTTGGTGCTCAAGCTGAGCGTCCCGAGCTTYGCAGACGCGCAGGGCAGATAGAGCCCGAGCAGAGTTACAGCACAGGAAATTTAGCAGCGCTGTGCCCATGCTGCTCCTGGCTTTTCTGCTGAAGCTGCCAATGGGAATGCTAATGTTTCAGCCAGGCAAAGTTTGCAAAGAGCAGTAATATCTTTTATTAGACCAACCGATATAGTCGGAAAAAGCAGACAAGCTTTTGGGCACAGAAAGCCTTTCCTGCACAGACCTGAAAAAGGGCTTGTTTGTCTGAAAGCTTGTCTGTTTTTTCTGACTATATTGGTTCRCCTAATACAAGATATTACCTCTCCCTACAAACCCTGCCCCACTTAGCAGTCTTTGAGCATGGTGACTACCACCATGATACTATGACAATGTTTCAGTTGTACCTACTCATTTTCAATGTAGACTTTTGCCCAGCAGCACTTGGTCTAACAGGCATCAATACATTTAACACAAAACAGGCTACTGGCTCATCATAAGTTATATTCATTACCAACTCAGGGCAGCTTGAAGCTGAAGGTCATGGAGATAAAAATAAATAAATAAACAAACCCTCTCATGTCAACCATCAGAATGCCCTCCAAGTATGACAAATACCACAATATTAGGAAATGCCAGGAGGACACAAATTCTCAAGTATCTAGCAATAAATGCTCCCAAGTAAGTTTTTAACAGGACAAAGGAGATAAAATTATTTTGTGGACATCCATGCACTTTCTCCTATGTTGCTGGCAACACTGCCAGCCTTATAAAGAGTGGTCTTAGCAAGGGATACTCACATGTGAACTGCACCCTGCAGGGTCTATCATGAGGAACACATTTACACCAGAGAGAGAAAAAGCACACTGAAGTAAAGCCTTCCAGAAACTGTGGACCTCAGCAAGGTCTTTGTATATTTTTGCATATTTTGGTGTTCTGATTTATTAGTTTTTGAGGAACAGATGAAGTGATTGACTGACCTGCTCAGGCACTGAAGCTAGGATATGTAATAAATACCTGAAAACTCATGCTCAGCTAATTAAAATTTACTTTTCTTCCCATAGTCTACCATTAATACACTTTAACACAAATCTAGCAAAGAATAAATGGGAAAAATCAATTCTCAGCCTCAACATACAATTTTCTGTTATTTATGAAACATACTCAATTTAAATAGTTTTCACTGCGTCTCCTCTAGTCAAAGATTCATGTTTTCATTAGTGTAGCCATTTCAGCTCTATCAGTGTAAGGAAGCTCTCAACAGGAAAAACACTGAGAAGCAATTTTTCAAAGAATGACATTTTGGGGATTTRTTCTGTAACAAAAACATATTCTGAGCTTTATTTCAGAGTTCTGACTATTGCATGAAGCAAAATATGAAACAAATTTTTCTTGTGAACAACAGTCTGAAGAAGGGTAGAACTTTTATTTTCCAGATCTCTTTGTATTCAAACTACAAATACATGATCCATATTTTTCTGTGATTCAGCATTCTAATGATAATTACATTAATTTTGGTGAAATTTTTCCACAATTTTCCTTTGCAATTCAGATTAGAATAGATATGGTCATTAACACTAAGTGGCTTGATACCATATATATTGCAGATTTTAAGTATCAATGACTGCAAAGCCGTACTAAAGTGTTTTGTCTGTACTGGATGCCTGAGCATTTGCATTTTTTAAAATAAATAATAGCTTCTGTAGATAAAAAAATTTATAAGCTTGCTCATGTTTTTCAGAAACCTATTAATATAAACTTATGCAAGTGTCAGTTATTCTCTGGAACATTCTTTATTTGGGAAACATTATTTTTGGAAAGCAGATTAGCTTATTTACTGAAATGAACTAATAAAACAGTCCACAGTCTTTTTGTACACCAGAAATAAGCTCAAATGACTATAAATGCAGGTTGCCAGAGAGCATTTTCTAAAATGATATGCGGTTTGAGGAAAGTGGAAAGGAAAATTTAATTTCTGTATGTTTTAATGAAGAAAATAATAACCTAAAATCAGTACAAGAAGGTAAGTCCCTACTGTTTTCTTCAAATTGGTGGATTTTAAGGTAATGACATAAAGACACAGGATCCTTCCCTCACAGCGTAAGTGGCACCCTAAAGTTGCAATCTGAAAATACATTCTACATAATATGGTGTTTCTTTGCTTTGAAAGTGATACCTTGGATTTGTTCCACTGAACTTCAGAATTTTTACACTTATTTCCATGGAAACAGGAGCAGCACAACAAAAAATGAACTTCAGAAATTTCCTAATGTCAGAATGAGACTGATTTTGTGTTAACCACGCCACTCCAATGTGAGCTGACCATCAAAACCGCGTGTGGTTTGCAGGCGTCCTCCTACCCACGGTGCTGTATAGCAACACCATGAAGCACTGACATTGCACATCGGCGTTGATGCATCAGTCGTACGAGGGAATGACCTTARCTTTTGCAGATAACAGCTACATTATGCACTACCTATGGACTGTTTTAGGCCTTGTTTGGTTACAAACCAGAGGGCAATTTTCACATGTCCATCCGGTGCAGGTTTATCATCATTYGCAAGAAATGTGCTTCCAGATCTGCTTTAGGATGTGAATGGGGAAGAGGTCAAGCAGTCTGTTATAAAGTTCCTGCTAGATAAATATGAAGGGCTTACAACCGATAATCGCCAGAACGCATAGGTTATTTCTTTTATGAAGTTATTTCTCTATACACAGCCACAAAATTGGCACCATTTTATGAACACCACGCACAGGGACACTGTAGCCCTGACTTGATCTAGTGTTTCTTTGCAGGATTAATATTAATTTTCTTCTAATTTTTTTCRGATAGCTCACTGTCACGTACCTAGTGCATAACAATTTCTCTACAGCGCAAAGAAAAGGAGGCACCTASTTGCTGCACCTTTTCCACAAAGACTAAAATAGGGGTGCCTTATTTTCAAATGAGAGGAGCAAACATCACAAAAGACATAGGACTAAGATGATAGCATTAACTCTTGATGAGTTTTATTATGCCCATATTAAATGGTAAGGCTTAGCAGGTCAGACCGGCTCCAGCACACGCTTCCTCAGTCAGACTGGCCACACTTCCCCGCACAAGTTAGCGCAGGACTGGGCCCCGTCTGGCACTCTTGCACCCCAAACACCCCCAAAAATTGTCATCCGAGTTCTTAAACTGCAGCTAGGACAAATTTCCTACGGGGTTTCATACTCAAAAAAACCTGCCACTGGACCTCACACATTCCTGGGTACAGCGGAGCACTACAGCCACAGTTTAGCAGGTGACCAGACAAACCCGGCGGCACAGCTCCTGCATTACTGGACGCATATACTGAAATACATGACGAGCTGGACATTTGCCCCCCCCAACACAGTCTGATTTAGGGACCCCCTAGAAGGGTGCAGAGTCCCAAGAGAATCACAGAGGAACACAGAAAATTAAAAGGAAAAAGTGAGCTGAAGTTGAGCCCTGRTTTCAGGGCCACTAAGCAAAACCTGTCCCAGATAACAAGAAGTTGTATTTTGCACACATTTTGCAGCTGTCTCTGAGCAGCAGTTGTTCCCTCAGTTATCAGTGCTGTCTCACCCCTCTAGCTGGAGCACCCAGGGGAGATCCAAGTTGGCCATTAACTGCTAGCTTGCTGGATGCCAACAGTGACCTACAAGCATCCTGCTATACTGCACGGCACTTCGTGTTTCCATCTAGAACCACAGAAAGAACATATTTTGTTTATATTTGCTATTTCTGTTAAATCTAATGTGCAAATTGCTTATGCCAGCCTGAAACACAGCAGACTTCATGTTCTGTTTGTACAAGGCACCTAAAAGATAAAGGTGGTCCAGACGCAACTGCAATACAGTGATCCAAAGGTCCACATTCTCCTTTGATACCCTTCAGTTATTTACAGATGGAGCCAGACAGAAAATTATGCTTTACAACAGGACTGATGAATTCCTAGTTTCATTTAATACTACAGGCTCCGTGTAAAGTAGTCTCCAAACCTGCACTGAGCTCCAGGATGCACAGAGGAATAATGAAGCAAGTTTCCTTGACCTGAACTATATTTTTTAGAATTGAAAAGAACTTTAAAACCTCTATGCAYGGCCTGCATAATAATGATATTATAAAAAAGTGCAATAAAATACTTCATGCAAATTGCCATCTGGGCCAGGAAGCTGAGTACAACACTGTTTTCATCATCTTTAATGATGCACAGTTGAGTTCAGGAGGCAGGAGGGGGAAGGAAATGGGAGCAACCTTTGACCACCATGACAGCAGCATAAGCAATCCCTTATTGCATTATGAAACGATTCATACATGGGGACCTGTTACATTGCTGGTCTGTTAACAGTATCACAGCTTCTTTCTTTGACTTTTTTCATTTTGTTTCACATCAGACAGACCTATTGCTGTCATTTGTAGAGAACGGAAAAGCTGCTACAGTTTTAATATAAAACACAGGGAAAAAATACACAGCAGCTGTTCATATTTTCTAGGAAGTCTGTTATAATAATGATGTCATGGAAAAAGGCTGGAATCTATTAAAATGGATCAGACAGGCAAGCCATTCAAAGCCTTTAAACAATATGCGTATACAAGTTGCCCCATGTACCTTGCATTAAACTAAAAACAGGCAAAGAGTGGAGTTCTTTAAAAATATAATTGAGAACAGGCAATTAGGGTCTTTTCACAGATTCACTTGAATAAATTCAGTTTACTACTGGAACTACCCAATAAAGCAGAATACAAAAGCTACAACCAGCCCACTGTCAACCAAGCTCATTTTCACCTACAAAAGCATGTAAATCCATTTTGAAATCCCTGGCTCGGACTATACGGGAACAGAGAAATTCTCCCACCAAAAGATTCTACATTGACAAATCAGACATTTAAAAGCCAAGTATAAACTTATTTTCATTAGGAAGGGTGGGCTGGTTTGTTTTTTCTCCCCCCTAACTTGGGAATTAAAGCATGGACTTCAGTGCAGCTAAGGGTAGTCCTGTCCGTGCATCTGGTTTCACCTACCACTAGCAATCAGACATTCTGCATTTACATGACGCTACTCCTGGCCCTAGCAAGTTTGCACCTCTTGCTGCAGCCTGCTTGCATACCGTGCCAAACTGCACAGCACAAGGCTTGTGCCAGCTTTATGCTCTTCTTCCCTAGGGTATGTTAAAATGAGGAGGGTTAGTAGTGGAAACCASAGAAACTTTGTGGCTATCTGGATGCCTCAAAAATTACCTTTATGTTGTCCCACTTCCGAAAAGCTCCACCGTCCTCCCTAAGGCTATCGTTAGAAATGTTTTCCTGATGGTGGCCTAAATATGTCTGACTAACACATGTAAAAGCACTTGGCACAATATGCAAATATTTCTGCTAATATGAGATCATATTTTGACCCCAAATCCTTCAAACATTCAAGCTGATTTTGCATATTCAGGAGCTGGAAAAGTAAAGCAAGACTGATCATGTTTAGTATTTTTAAGTCATGATAAAAATACACCGACCAAAACAAAACAGATACAAAACCACAGGCAAGATTTTAACTTATATTTTGGGAGGACCAAAAGAGAAAGAGCTATGCACCTCAAGACACAAGGGTCAACAATTAACTCAATAGTAGCAGGTGAATAGTTTGGAAGCTAATGATTCCTCTTTCCCTCATGTTTTCCCAAACTCCAATAGAGTCAACTATATCTGAACTCAAATTATGAATATTCCGGGATACACTAATAAAGTAGCATAAAAAGTAAATATATTATAGAGGTAGCATTATAGATTCAACTCAAAGTTAATCCGACATCTTTATTTAAGAACTATCAAATGAAATCTGCACATTATACTGTTAATTATAAAATGCTAACTACAAACAAACAAAAATCAATGAAAATATCTCGAGACTCCAAAGATGAATGAAGCGACAAATCAGTTTAAAGTTGTAATTCTATCAAATCACTTGAAAAGATCTTTTTGATTATAGTCCTGGTCAGTTATGTATATCACGTAAGTTAAATTGCTTTTGCTATACTCCATATTAAACACATATTGAACAACTACATTAAACACTACAACTACCTTTACAAAAATGAACTACTAGTTTTCCAAACCAAAATCCAAACTGCTAAAAATAAACAAATAAATAAAAAATCATAACTTTGCAGATGCATCTATGCTGAGGCCCTTTAACACTTTCTACTGCAACTAGGCACGTACCTACAAACTTGTGAGCTCACACAAGTCTAGCTGCCAAATCAGAACCCTACTATTTTGCTCACATTGCCAGTCCTACTAAAAAGCAATAGGTTAGGCATGCAAGCAGCTCCGCGCATTTAACTAAATCCTTGAAAGATCTGGGCCAAAGGTAAGCACAATAAAATGGGCCTGAATACCTTATCTTAGGCACTGACGATATTCATAAATTTGGACTTCAAATTGTTATTGGATATAATAAAACAGTGTTAACATTTCAGAAGAACATTCAGGGCAAGCTTATAAACTATTCAGTGATTAATGCCCTTGTCTCATGTTTTCAATTTTCATTGCCTCTGGAGGTCATATGTTATGATGTCAACTTGAATCTGGATTTCCATTTTGAGCAAATCTAATTTAAAATTATGATACCAAGGCGTATGGTAAAACTTGCTTAAAAGTTCTATACTGTGTAGATTTATTCACTCTGTTCCTAGGGTAGATTTCACTTTCCAGTGTCACCTATTCACCAGGCAAACCTAGTTAAGGGCACATCCTCTTAATGCAATAAAGATGCCCCAGGTGGAACGTGCAGGAGGAGAACTTAGCTACACCGAGATGCAGCATCACACTTGCCGGCTTTGAGTGCAGGGGTTTGCAGGACTGCATCAATGACAGGAAATAAATTAACTCCCCAGAGAACAATGCAAATTGAATCTGGCAAAAGGATTCAGAAGAAGGAAGAGCAAGAATCTTTTCAGAGAGTTTTGAGCTGCAGGGAGAGACAGGGAGGATGAYGCTCCTTAGGAGCCACATGACGGAGATGTTTCTTGAGCCCTAACACTGGAAAGACACTTGCTGCTTCACCCTGCACTGCTCAGCTGACTGCAGGTTTCACCATTGACTTGCCAAATGCAGTTTTATGAGACAGCTCAGCTGACCTAACTGCATGTTGCCACYGAAGGAACTGCTCTGCTCTTCTCCCAGCCCATCCCTACACACTGTCCACACACCCTTGGCTTCCCTGGGACTACCACTGCTTTTCTCGGCTAGCTCACAAAGGGAAACCATATGAAAACTACCTTCTTCTTCACTCCCCTCACCCTTTGCTCTCCTCTACCCAAAATATATAGGTTTCAGGTGGTTTTACTCCCTAAAACAACTCGCTATGGGTCCAGTACAAGCCAGTGCAAGAATCAGAGCGGTTTCAAGCCCAGGCTGTGGAGCAACAGTTTTCTGAGTATTGCCAAGCTGATTCTCTGATACAGGTATAACTGGTTGCTCACATGACTAGAAGACAATATTCATTTCTTCTGATGATTCATAGGGAATAAAAGCAATCATGCATACCTTATCTCAGCTGCATTGGCTCCACATGAAGCATTAGCAGAAAATCATTTCAGTTGCTGAAGTTATTAGATTTAATGTTGAAATCACATAGAAGAAATACCTGTCGAATACCATGATCATGTTCTTAAAGTCCTTCTCAAAGCAAAACCAAGTTCAAATGTTTTTTTTCAGGTGCACAACACATGAATGACCAGGCCTATCATTTTTTTCCTATCATTTTATTTTACTGATTTTTCCAGTAATAAATGATAGTGCAGACATACAATAAAATACTTATATAAAGTCTTTGAAGTAGAACAATTTCCTATATTGGAAAATCAGTGGCAGTCGCAAGCAGTGCAATCCACTGGAGCTACTTCAAACATTCAAAATTTAAGCAGTCACTAAAACTGCAAAGCAAAGTTTGGCTTGAATTATAAATGGTCAAATGTTAAAATGTTATTGCCAAGAGAGGAGAATCTTCCATGGCATTTTACAGACAGAACCTTGTAGTGCAGTGTATGCAGTTCAAAATTACTGTATTATGCAAGTATAATTCTAAAAATAAGCACATAGTACGAAGAATTACATAGGAAAAAGTATCTACATATATATGGCTCTTCCTATGCTTAATTTACTAACACAGACTCTTTCCAAAATGGTTGAACTGGCACATAATACAAACTTAGCACATAATACAAAATGCCCAAGGTACCCCTTATTCCACTAAGGCATTCTAAGCACAAAATAATTCAATGACCTTCAGCATGTCTTCAGTGTGAAGCTGTAAAGTCATTTACATCTATGCAGATATATGATTAAATACAATGTATAATCTATGCAATTAAACTGGAGCTCTTATCTTTGTACTCACTTTTATTCGCATTCAATGAGATAAACAGTAAACAAGGATAGTGAAGAAGCAGGCTCAGCATTTGCTATCACGGAATCATGTGTGGTTAATAGATTACTAACTTTAAAAACATTTAAAATCAATAGCAAACAAAAAGTTTATTGTAAAAGGAAGTCTTTTTAAACTCAGTTTAAAACCTGCCTGAACTTCCAGCAAGAAAAATAATCATTTTCCACAGGAACGGCAAGACAAAATTTGGGAAAGAACACAGAAAAGGAATAACATTTTAATGGTCTTTAAAAAATCCTTATATACCAAGTTTCTATACAAACAAGGTTTAAAATAGAAAAAATTATGCACAATTCATTTGATTAGATTATAAGCTTTGGAAGACAACAGATAGCTTTTTATTTTCTTAATACCTCCATGGAACTTACTGGTACTTCAATGGTAATATGTCCATTTTTATAAGAGAAGGCTACAATTTTATTTTAAACTTAACAGGCATTCGTTCTTTTTCCTTTCAAAACCTAGGCATAGGTAACAAAGCACCAGAGCCTTATAAATTTTCTAACACCAAATGCAAATTAAGTAGTGAAATTGCTCTAGGAAAAGTTCCAAGAAAGCAAGCCCAAAGGACTTTCAACACAATTTCTCAATTTCAGGTTCTTTATGATTCTCAAGCAAGGCAACAATATTGGGTCAAGAACAGTTATGCATAGGATAACTGTTTAATTAATATCCGATTTAAAAAACTTTCTGTATTTTGTTTATAAGCTCTAAGATGAGATAGATGTATTTAAATGGAAGAAAGGGAAAGGATGGCAAAGACACTATAGATAGAACAGCTCAGAAAGTTTTCATTAGCTTGGAAAACTAGACTGTCAGTTTACAACTTAAAGGCTATCTTTTTATTTTTTTAAGCAGCTATCAAATTTGTGGATCCCCACCTCTTTTTCTCAGAGATGTGTGGATTGCTCACCTGTATTGTACTAGTCTGCATTACAAGTAAAATAAGTGCAACACCCACCTCGTTATTTGACAATGTAAAAAGGCTTATATTTTATTTTTGTGTCAGCTGTAATTATATGGCATTACAGCACCATCTCCAGCAAATCAGGGCTTTTCCCATAATGAACAGACTAATTATTTCATCTTTCAACAATCCTCCAGAAAAGCCTCAAATCCTTTTTATTATGCACAAGCCAGGAGTTTTAACAGATCGTTTGAACAAAGAGCTGCTGATTTCTTCCTCTGCAGAGCTACTGCTTGTTTATCCCATGGGAGAGATCAGTCAGCGAATGACAACTTAACTTGCTGGGCATGCTGTTATTTAGCAATAACTCCAAGGGGACTACGGACATTTCCTGACCATGAAGTTTCAGTCTACCAATGCCCCTCTGAAAATCTGAGCAGGACAGTGACAACCAGCCTGCACCGGGGTCATGCTGCTAAAACTCTGTGTCCGAGGCTTGCCCTTTACTTCCAGCCAGCTTCTCAGCTGGCTCCCAGTACGCTCTCTGAAGACAAGTCTTTACCCTTCCTTTTCTGAAAGGCATCCTAGGTAGCAAGCATTCAAAATAGTAAAATCACCAAAAAATGCATATCTGCACCTTCCTCAAGCAGCCTTTTTACTACAGACTCTCTCACCATGAGTATTTCAAGTGATTTTTCTTCAGCTTCTCAAAGCATAATTCACAAACAGTAACTGCCCTCTGTTTACACTTCATGCTGCTGCTTATTAATAAACATGGTCTCTACAGAAAAGAAAGGGCTTTAATTCAGTCCTTACCTGAAGAGCTCCTAATTTTCAAGAAATCTTCTTGCCTTGCAGTTTAAGTAAAATTGCATAACCTACAACAGAGCAGAAAGATCTATCAGTTACATTCAATATGGTGCATTTAACATGAGTGTTGCAATTCAATCATGCTTGAGAGAACTGACAGCTATGATTTTAGTTATTATCATGCTGTAGCACGTCTTTTACGGAGACTTGTGTCAAGCAGTAATCATTTGGCAGGAATTGTACAATATCACATATACACACACTTAAGTACCACCTTTTTCCTCTTCCAGTTTTTCTGCTCAGACACGGAGAAGTAAATGTTTTGATCTACCCCTACGCATTACTCATAACGCTCATGTAGTGGTTAGATGGATTAAATAATTAAGATCCTGCTGACATTGTATTTCTTGTTACTAAACAACCCAATCAATTGAATTAGTCACTTGAGTAAGAGTATATGATTGGGCCCAGATGCATTCAGCTCCCATCTTCCATGAGCCCTTCAGTAAAAACAAAAAGATTCATGTCTGCTTAAAATATAGATCTGATCGCATTTTAGTGAACACGCAGTAAAGCCTAATTACTAATTAGCATCCTGAAATGCAGCTAAAAAAAATGCTATTAGTGCCGGTTTCTACTGAATAGCAACCAAAAAAAAAAAAGGACATCAACCCCACCTGAAACTCAGAAACTAGCAGTCACACTGCATGAGACACTGAAGTCAAGACAACACACGCATTTGCATGCGCTATCCCCCACTGAGGGCAGAAGCTATGAGATTCATCTTTTGTATGTTTTGCTGAAAATACCATTAGGCATCACAGCTAGTTACACCTACTGCTATTTAATCTGCACTCAGTGCCACTTCTGCATAAAATACATTTCACAGCTTTTCAGTTATTCACTGAGGACTCTGCTGACTTGATTTTATACAGATATGAGATTGGCACTAACCTAGCCATGATGTTTCCACTTCCACCCTTAACAAACTTCATGTCTACTTTTATTTTTAAAAGGCCAGGACAAAAGGTAAAATAAGCAAAAAAAGACTGTATTCCTCAAATATAAAAAAGAAATAAAGTGCTGGGGGACAAACATGGCTTCTTCGATGGTGGGTGAAAAAACAGGGAGCCTTTCGACAACCTAACAAACTCGAACAAGACTATTTCCCCTTAATGGGGTAGCTCTTGGGTTTTGTTCAGGGCACAGCCCCACTGCCTGCCTGTCAGTGGAAACCTGCTCTTTCTTCCACCCGCAAAACACTTATTTACATACCGAAACTGGAGCCCCCCAGAGAAGCAGCCCTGGTGCTGGCCATTCGCACAAGTCAGCCCCAGAACAGCCTTGTTTTAAGCGATAGTTCATGTGAACGTCTGCAGGACTCAAACATTTATCTGTTTATTTTTGTGCATTAGCTACATCCTGACGGCACAAACTGCCTCTATTCAAGGAGAATTTCCTGGCGCAACCATTTAACACATTTATGCCTGGAACTGGTATTCAGCCTTCACTCGCAGTGTCAGTGCTTCGAGGTGGACGTACAACCATAAGCTTCAAATTACTCCTCAGTGGTCTACAGACATTGAGCTGGTGCTGGGTTTCAGTCCCRCCACCTCCGCCCTGACCTGCGTGTTTGCGGGCCTAAACGAAGGGGCTGCCGGAAATGAAGGGTTTGCCCTAGGTCCAGGTCCCGTTTTTGGAGAGGGGACCTCTGCCTCCGAGGCGCAGCTCACCGTGGAAAGGCAGTCGCTCTGACCCATGCTCCTACACTAACATTGTTTCTGCTCGGGACTCAACACGATGAAGCGCCCCAAACCCAAACTCTCAAATGGGAGGAGGTCTCAACAAGTTCAAATTCCTTTGGCCTGATTTTTGTTACTTCTGGAAAAATTGGTGGGAGAAAGGAAAGAGGAAGATGGGGAGACTGTCAAATGCTTTGTCCAGTAATGTTTGAAAAACATATTATTGACACTAATCTTGGAAGATTTCATGCAATCAGGGAATACCAAACCAAAAGCTGGCCACCTGCAATGAAACCTTATATGGAAATTTCAAAATTTTATGTAAAGTAACTTTAATAAGAACCACAGGAAGGGAGTCCCACAGTACAAAAGCAGAAAATAAATAAATTAAAAAAAAAAAAAACACAGAAGTAACATATCTGAGAAAATGGATTTCATCAAGGTAACTTTTCAGCTTGCCAAAAGTTTTGTTTTCAATACAAAGTACTGCTTGAGTACTCTCTACAGAGTTGCTAAAATTTTCATTGACAATTTTTCCTCAACTACATCACAGATTAAAGTTGCTCAAATACGCATGGAGGAATTTCAGTTTGTAACTCAAGAACAGATTTTTTCTGTTTCTGTAGTGCCATGAAAACCTTTCTACAAAGATGCTTATAAGATGACTTAGCTTTACCCTCCTTCCCCAAAATGTACCATGCGAAAGAAATTTTTTGAGAAAGAATTTTCACTTTTCTCATGAAAGTTAGAGAAAGGAAATACTGTTTCTCCATTGTATTCAAGCGAGGGAAATAAAAGCCTAGAGTTAGAGTTATTTGCCTAAAACCGCACAAGAAGAATGTGCATTTCAGCACTCAATTCTTCTAAAAYCGTTTTGTATTATCTTCCTTTTAAAGTTCACCTAATTTTGAAGTCTTGTCAGGTTGTAAAATGCCTTACACCTCTCCAAGCAATATGTTATTAYTTATATCAGCAAAAATGATTTGTCCGATTCCTCCTCTGCATTCAGAAGGCACCTCCAACTTGGAAGGCAAATCTGTTAGCTCTGTTAGTTTGAGGACACCCACCATATCTGCGCAACTTAGCCAATGCTAAGACCTGTGGGTTTTTTTTTCAGAGCRTCATTTTTGTATTAGGATTTTCACAAGCCAAACATTCAGAAAATATGGATAAATTCTAAACAAAACCCACTAGCCTGGTCTTGTTTTCTTGTTTTTTCATTAATTACAAACCTTAAATATAAAGGACTTGTGGAAGTCACATGTATATCCCAGAAGCCAGTTCTCACCAATACATAATTATTTTTATTTGGTAACATCTGAAAAACRTGTACATGGTATATGCTTATGCAACTGCTCAGTTACAACAAACTTCCAGTATCCTGAGTTCAAAAGAGCCAAAATTCATTGTCAAATTAGTAGACTTACTTCCTGTCCCAAAGATAGAGGAACGCTCTCCGGGATAGCAGACTCTGCCTGTGCTGCTGCCGCCAGCGCTCAGTTGAGACCACCTTCCTCCGCTCTTTGAAGAGACCCCAAGGGACACTAGAGCACATTTATTGCAGATAGCTAGTTGCATGCCCATTAGTAGACATACTGTTCAGAAAAGGTTCCTTTTCCAAAGCTYCCAATTTCCTTTTATTTGACACTAATGTCTTAATTTTGTAAGTTCACAGTACAAGAAAAGGAGACTGTAGAAAACCGAGGACAACTAGAAACCCAACTAAAACATGATTTCCTTCAAAACTAGCACCGCTAAATACACCACTTTGACTTCTTATCAAGAATATGTCAATTTTTAAGATCTGATCTCAGGCTGACTTTCACCAGCAACAGTCGAGCGGCTACATGACGAGCTGCCGCTGTCCATCTGATTTACTCTGATACAAGATCAGAATCAGATCTGTCGTCTCACCTTCGAGTTTGCCACAAAAATGATGCAAGAGATCACACGTAATAGTGCTTGTACTAATTGAAATCTAACAGGCAGACATAAGAATATTTTTAGCCTTTTTCCTTCCACMCACTGATGTGAAACTTATCCACATAAATGAAAAAGGAATTTCTTTATACTTGCTCTTTCCTTTAGGAAATAGAGGAACACCCAAGCAGTATGATTTCCCATATGCCCATGGAAAATAGGCCAAATATATCACTAGTATAAGCTACTAAAATAGAAGGAATGTTTTTGCTATTATGTTAGCTCATTACAAATATGYGCATCCAATACTACATTCAGCATAATTATAAGCTTTAAAGTAGYCACACGAGTAAACATTTCCTAATCATTACTTTGGTGAAGTTGTACATTTYAATTTTTTCAAGATATCTGTATTCATTCTTCTGGATGAAATAAGCATTTCAAATTGAAGCCACTAGAAAATGCATGAATATTGTAATATGCCAAGTCACCAYTTGCCAGTAGCCGCTACTAAGCTTACGCTTAGAATCACAAATAACTGGTATGCTAGATACGTCCGAGAGATAGCCGTACTCTGCTCGTTCACATCAGGCAAGTCACAACAGGAGGACTGAGCCAATAATGCCAGCAACTCAACACAGAGTGCTGACTGGGAACGCCTTTTAACAAGATATTCATGACTTAAAAATAACAGCAGGGGCCCCTGAAGGTTTCAGGATAATTGGCAGATGCCTTTCAACTTCAGAAAAAAATAAAAATGCAGAGTCTGGCCATAATTGCTCTGTATACATACATCCCGGATTACTAAATTCCAAACCTTTACCTGAACCAAAATATGATATGCATAACGCAGCTTTAATACAAAAAGCACAGAAAAAATAGCACTGCTAGACTCAAGCCTGAACAGCACATACCAGCTTATGCCACAGCTCCAAGTAACTGCAAATGTTAGCTCATACACACGCGCAATTTAGGTACGTTTCCGACATCTTCCACCATTGTTTTCAGTTTTCCTAGTCACAGGAAACAAAAGAAATGGAAGCTACAGTATTCCAAGTAATATTTTCAATTTCRTACAGCTTATAGAATCCATATTTTTCTCACCTCCTTTTGCAACTTAGTTATGTTTTAGACGTACAGTATAGAGAGCATATGCCAAAAGACAACAGATTATGAGTCAGTTGAAGCAAGAAATATATTAGAAGTGCAACTTTCTCCAAATTCACCAATCTATTTGTGCTTCAGTTGTCCTTATTTACTCATTCCAAATATCCACAGATGTGTATCACCTCCCAGGTAGGTCCCCGCTCCAAAGAGTGTATAACTGAGGGGCTCAGTCTTACAGAAGGGATTTCACACATATAACTCCCTCACGTGAAAGGTTCCTAAATAGACAACAAAACTCATCATATTGGACCAGCAAGACATCTAACTTTCCACTATCTTAGAGTAAGCTTGACTGTGAGCAACCACTATCTCTTCTGAAGTTGATGTGTTTATTAGCCACTAAAYGGAGGACCATTTAAATGGTCTTTGTTTAATGTTGGCTAAGAGGATGGAAGCCACCACCCAAAGACCACGAGAATAGTAAGTTATGTTTCTGCTGCCTTGGACAGATGTGCCATRCAAAATCCCGTAATTCTTGGGCCACCTGATGTGACCTGAGTTACGTTCACATTGGGAACTGCCAGGGTCTCGGAGCACCTCACACGTAGGGACAATAARCCAAATATGCAATAACTTCTGGTCCATGCCCACATTTCCCTAACTCGGGCATTTACTTTGCCTGCCCTGAGCAGAGTCAAAGAGTAAGCTACCATGCGCAGTACAGCCACCCCGGATGGCATTCTGGCGTTACGCAGGAGGCTTTCAGGCTCTCCTCTGTGATAGTACACACATACCTAAAGGGCCTGGGAGCTGACCTGGATCCAGCTATATTTTCAACATTACACTTCAACAGAGGAGCGAAACCAATGGAAAAGTCACGGACAGCAGGAAATCACTAGAATAATTCCTCCTCAAGAAAAWGAGAGAGAGATTTTTGGACAGAAAGCTGGCTAAGAAGCCAGGCTTCGTATTACACGCAAGGAAAYGGCTTCCTGTTGTTTGATCTTCCCACTTTGGGAAAAGAGCACTTGCTAAATATTGCATCAAAGACATTCTTATTACCATCATTACTTCCACCTGTCTGCTGAAACACAACTCCAAATATTGGCTAATACCTCACACCAAGGGTGGCAATAGCATGCTCTTGGTTTGACATTAAGACATCAGCAGTCTCTCTCACACCTTGAGGACTATTTGCAGGAGAAACTACTCTGCAACAAAAGTAAAAGATTTGCACCCTGTCCTAGCTAAAAGGTTTGCATTCTGTCCTATAAAAAACAATATAGGCCATTAAATATGCTGGCTGCAAGCCTGTATTATATGCACAATATTCTTTTAAATTTTGAGAAAATAATTAGTTTCAAATAGCCAGAGTGCCTAAACACACACAATTAATTTAGGATTCCTCTGAAGATCTCAGGGCATCTGCCAAACCAACACTCCCTCTTCCACCCCGCAGAAAAGCACGCTATACAGTTTTGCAAAAATATTACGGTGATTTTTCCAATCATTCAAATTTTCTATTTGGACATGACTTTTTGTAATTTTTTTAGGGGGCGGGGTTTTGTTTCTAACAGAGTAACATAAGACCTTTATTGGAAATAAACCCCTATAATCATTGCTACTGCTAAAAAAMCCCCCCCAAAAAAAAAGAACAATAAAAAACTAGATCAATAAACCAACAGTCAAGCAAACAGAACAATGCTGTGAAAATGAAATAATCATTGAAAAGCCATCATAATATAGTCAAACTTTTAACAACTGTTTAGTTAACTTTCTGTGATAATCTTCAAAAAGTTATACAAATACACCCATGTATATAATTCCATCAATTTTTTCTTCTATAAACAATGAGTCTCCAGCAGACTTTGTAAATTACCTGCATCACGAAACCTGAGCAAATCTGGCAGTGAACATCAAATTTGAGGTCTTTCATATCAAAAATAATTGCAAAGAAACAAAACCATCTGAAGTAATCTATATAATAACCTTTTCAAATAAGATGGTAAGCCTGGTCACTTAGAAGTAAGCTGAATCACACTTACTTGAAAATACCTGACTGAACCTTTATATCCTGGTTAAACCCGTAAGGACTTGCCGCATTTCACAAGCCTGGCACTCCAGTGACACCCCACGGCAGTGCAACACCGGGGGAGCCACTTTGCCCGCAGGGATTTTTGGAGCAGGTACAACTGCGCCACCTAAACTAAAAGCGAGCAAGCACATCACCAGCGCTGCCGCACAGCGCAGGGAAGGCAAGAGGACAGGAGAGCCTTTCATGGAGAGGGAAAACTCCTGCTCAGATGCACCTCTTATTCTTTTGCTCCCCTGTTCCCTTTCACGTTAATGGAAAATATCCAGTAGGGCAGTGCGATAAACTGCAATGCAACGGTGTCCCAGGATGTGCACTTCATGGGAGAATAAGGCCACGCTTTCTCTCAGTGATACAACATTGCAATAACAGATTAGTCAACATACAAAATCCCAGCAATAATAATGTAAAAATAACACAAGCCATGTGCTGGCAAATGCTCTCGACAGTCCTTGTATAGAACAAGACGCTGGATACTGGGCAGAGATGGCAGAGCTGTAAGCTGCCAGGCTCCGGTAACGCTCATCAACACCATCCACCACAACGTGGAGTCCACAGTTTTGCAAGAAAGCAACCGGGGGTAGCCTCTCACGTCCTCCCCTCCGGGCTCTTGGATGAACATAACGATCTTGAAAAACGTGGCTACTGACACCCTGCTTCATGATTCATTGAAATATTTTGAGCCTTTGAATCACTCTGGGAAATTACATCTGGAAGTGCCCGACCACATGCTTTCCATATCTAAAGGACAAGCACTAACGAGAAGCAGAAATCACTATTGATTGGTTTGCTACAGGCAAGCTATTTAAAATAGCGTTGGGTCTAAATCAAACTTCTTAGGCCTGGCTGGCATTTCCCACATATTGAAAGGATTCAAGTATGTTCAACCGTATCCTTAAGTTCACCCCTTCCTCTTCCAACGCTGTGCTTTATTTTCCATTTTGCTTTTTTGCCCTCCAAAAGTCAAAGGCCTCTCTCATGCAGCAATGTGGAGAAGTAGAAAATTCTCACAAAATAGAAATACAGGGCTGCAAAACAACAAACACTGGCAGCCGGTGAGCCTGAAACAACTTTAACACTTTCTTGCTTTGTTACTAATTACACTGACGAGATTTTACCTTGACATTGTCTTTTCGAAACTGCACTGCCGAGGCCCGAGTTTTCTTACCTGGTAAGGCCAGATGCTTCATCATTTGAACTGGCAGCGCCCACGCTCGCGCCGGCTAGCGCAAGGCCAGCCAACGGGGGGGCATGCACCAGCTGCCAGGAGCCTCTAAAGCTGCTACTGGGGGGCCCTGGCATTGTATTCAAAGCCAGCTTTAAGAGCCAATACGGCAAACTGTGCAAGATATGATGTGTGGGGAGCCCCATAAAATCCTTTAATGGAAACAGTGGGCCTCTATTTGAGCACGTTTCAGAAGCCTTGTGCACCAGCATAAACAACTCGGCTCTCATAAGGCATAACAACCAACGCCAGCGTATAGGCTCCAGTGGCTCTAAACCTCATCACACGGTTTTGTGTCACTGTTCTTTCTAAGAAAGTTTACACTGCAAAGCCACAGTCCATACAACCAATGTTTATATAATGACAGCAAAGCACTTTTTTTTCCTCCTTTTGCCTGTTAAAATGTAGAAGGCAAGGCAGGCAGGCAAGAATAGCCAAATTACCCTTCTTTCTTTATTCTCCATTTGATAATGACATGGTGCAACAAGGCAATGCGTACATGGCAACGGCAGCTAAAAGACCATCAGTAAGACATGACTCCAGAATGGTTTTTCCTAGACTATATGCTCTAGGGAGGCAAAACAAATCTAACAGAGATATGTGATTGCTCCTGGGGCACTAATGTTCAACATCCCCTTAATAAATTATTCTTTGATAAAGGACTATCAACTAGAGCTCCCTCTAGAAGGAAGGTGGCCCAAGGCTGTCTCAGAAGAGCTACACACAGCACCAGGCAACCAGGACTAGAGAAGCTCCAAGTTCTTCATCTTCTGCAGTAAAACCCATACTATCCAAGTTTACCTACCTATCTTTTCTTTCTTCCTTTAGATACAAATGTAACAACCTTTCTCTTGAAGCAAAAGCCCTACAGATTTCTGCTACTGGCACGTGTAGTGCAGAATAGAAGCTCCTTCCGGATGCAGAGGACCACTGTTCTGAAGAGCATTACAAAAGTCTGCATTGCAGTGAAACGGGCACCCCTGCCTGCATTTACCCCGTCCAGCACTCCCAGCTCTCGCTTTGCTCCTACTCCTGGATCCTAATGGTCTGAGATGCAGCTGCTCCACAGGACGGGACCTGCCAGTCAGCTGCATTGGATAGCCAGGACCCCACCTTGGAGAAGAGGCTGCAGGACAACAGGGAGGGCTCTGCTTCACGGAGCCTCACTGAAAAACAGAGATTCCCTGGACACAGGCTTGTGCTTATGACTCTTTCCCTATCCTTTCATTCAACCTCCCCCTTACATGATTCACTGGCACAACATAAGGGGCACAAGGGGGCTATCGCTCTGTGTGTTTGGTTACTACCCCAAATACACTTTTGGCCTGTTTACCTTAGCTCTTCACAGCATCCCCTAACTATTTAGAGTTCCTTGAACAGCCTGAGAAAAAACAGCAGTGACTAAGCAGTGCAAAGGGAGAGGAGGACCACCAGAAAGAAGTCCTTACACACTGGATCTAGGAAAAGGATGATCTCTAATATCTAAATATGGATGACAAAGTAACTATTTAAATTAATGAACATAAAAAACTGCCTGCATCAACAGTTACATTTCGCATCATCCACCACGACAGATTATAACTTCATTCCTAAAAATTACATCAAACCTGAAGCATCAAAAACACTGCTTGAACTGAAGTCTTTTGATATTCATGTACAGTAATTGCACTTCTGCTTTGAAAGATTAAAAACAATAAAATGGTCATCAGGGAATTATCTGTTTAAAGCCAGAAGCAGTCAGAATCCAGGGAGGGAAGGAGGAAGGAAGAAAGGTAGGAAGGAAGGAAGGAAGGAAGGAAAGAAGGAATTAATACAATCACCTTTTCTTGATGCTTGTTACATGCGTAAGGAGTAACACATTGCCCAGTTTTCCACTCAAGCTACCATTTCACACCAGCAAAAAGAGGGGTCTTTGGAAAATGCTGAATGACTTTTTCATGGCTATCTGGTTTATGTTTGAACATACAGGAAACAGATCCTCCTAATCAGCCTACTGATATTCCCTACTGCCAAAAATACAAGAGTGCAACTTCACAGCCAAAGCAAGCCGTTATCCACTCCTTTTATAATTAGCTCAAAATCTCTAACTTAACGCAATGTTGCAAATGAGAATTTAAATTTAGCAGAAACAGGAAAAGCCAACGTTAAGATTCCTTCCAATATGTCAGCTCATCCTACAGACTTCCTATAGTGGAGGGTTCTTATATTATTTTTTCACACTATCATTATTAAAACTCAGAGGAAATTCTATCTAAAACTACCATTTACAAGATGTGGGAAAACAATATAATCTGCAAAAGACCCCAGCAAAGTCTACAAGAAATATATAGTTTTTTACTTCTGTCTGCATATAGCATCATTCTATTCATAGTCTTTCCGCCTACAGAAATGAAGAGTTATCACATTTTCTGGCTAGTCAGAATATGTTCTCTTTTTCCAAAACGGATTCCCTCCCCCAACAGAAAATACTACTTTTGCCATTTGTCCAGGACAAGGAAATCAAAAGTCCTGGAGAAATGACTCTTGCACCTTACTTAATGCAGAACTGCTGCACAGATGGCTATGCATGTGCAATTAATCCAAAAAATTCTGAATATCAGATTTATTCCAAATGTGCAGAGCAACTGCAAAAGTCATCAGCACACTGATGGTAAATTCTCAACATTCAGAGTGCTTCAGACTCGCTGCCCGGGTACAAACCCAGCCCTACAAAAATGTGACTTATTAGACCCCCAGCTACAAAATACGGATGCTTGCCATGCAACTGAAAAAAGCATTTTATCAGAATCTCTCAGGCACCGAGGAAGCCCCTAAGGGAGGGTGACATTCATACACACACGAGGAACACTTTCATTGTGACTTAAGGCACGCAAGATCAAAAGACCATTCAAGATACCTAATTTGGGGGAATGGAAATCAGAAAAAAGAATCCCAGGTTTGAAAAACATGGCAAGTGCTTTATCAAAAATACAGCATAATAGCTAGCGTATTGTGACAAAACCGAAAACACTTGCTTCCTAAGAGAGGGCACCTGAACAAACATTTATTATCCTGACCCAAGCACAACCAAAGAGTTCCAGAGTTGATATGCTAATGCACCTCACTTCAAAGGTTTCCTTAAGCTGCAGCAGAAGGCTAAATCTCTAACGCCAAAAAGTTTTAGCACTGAACAAAAGGGGAATGACAAACTGTCATGCTGACAAAAGGAAAAGACAGTAAAACGCTCAAAGATGTGGAACATATATTTCTCTCCAAATTATTACTGCTTTCTGTAATTGCAAAACATGTATCTACTCTAGGTGAGCTCTATTCCAGCACCAGAGAATAATTTCCATTTCCTATGACACTCCCTGATAGCCACAGATCCCCCCCTAACTTTCTGAATTACTTTATGCTACAGGGTGCTCAGAGATCAGCAATTTGATCTGCAGGCACCTGGCAGAAGAGACACACCATCAAACAAAGAAAAGGTCTGGTGGCAACATAGGTTCCTGGTGGAAGGCCACCATCAGCTGCTGGGAATGTTTACGGTATCACTTGATTTTAAAAAGTCAGTAAAAACAGAAATTATCTTCACCAGCTCAGGATAAACCCTAACAAGGGAAGAAGAGATCCTTTCTGGATAAGCAGAGATAGACCCCCAAGGACTACCAAGAGAAGGAAAGTTAGTGGAAAAAGTCCCTGAATCTGGAGAGTTTTCTCTTAGTGATCTACATTTCTCATGCTCCTGAAGAAAGTGAATTTGGAAGCTGTGTGAAAGGGGCTGCCTCTCTGCAGGTGTTCTCTGAAGTCTGACACCCTCAGCAGTCACCTTGAGGACAGAGGAGGTTTAGGAGTCAGACACAGAAATGGCCTTCAGGTTGCAGCTCCAAGGAAGGGCTGCTTGGCAGCACCTTTATGCTTTAAAAGTCTGTCCCCAGACAGCAAGCACAGATATTGCCCCTGTTCTTCGGGATCTGGCAGCGTGTGGTGACGGAGCGGCTGGTGGCTCAACAGCAGCGCACTGAGCAGCCATTAGCAGAGCTAAGCCTGATCCTTGCAACAGCACAAGAGTGCAAAATTGCACATAAAAACAGAATGTAAAAATTACAAGGACAATGACCGCCTTGGCAAACTATCCCAAGTTTGTTTTGGAAACAAAGCTGGGATGTTTAAAAATCTTGCATGCCATAACTACTGCACGAAACGGAGCGATGACCAAAATAGAGGAATCAGAGAGGCAAGTAGGGAAATCTGTTTCTAGCAGAAAAATACGAGCAGATTTGATCTTAGGATAAGAAGAAGAAGAATAGAATTTTCCAATTTAATATGCTATGTGAGTAAGATTTAGCTCTGACTCGGAGAGAGTGCCTTATTATATTGCAAGCGTTGTTAAAGCTCTAGGTGAGGTGAAAGAGGAGAAAGAAGGCCAACTGTGCGCCAGGGGAAAGACCTGTAGCGAGAAGTAGTATCTTGCATTAGACAAACATGTATTGTTGAAAAAACAAGGAAGGATCTTTCAAACACTTCTACAAGAACACAGACCTGAAAGGGGCTCACACACTCAAAGTCAGGCACACTAATACAACTAGAAAAGAAAGGCCTAACAAAATACATTATCTCTGCCTACAGACCTTGCTTTTTTATATCCTTAAATCACCCTCACCAGAACAATATTGCTAATACTAAAAGCCATATTAGTGTTTAAGCTTAAACTTTTCTCCCTTCTGTCCTAAAAATTTGCAAGTTAAAGTGATCTTGTACATCCAAGTGCAACTTTCAAACCTACTTTATGACCCGTTTACAGTCAGCATACCACCATTTAAGCCGCCACTAGATTTGGTCTGTAATATTAAGAACAGAACATATTCTGGAAAACTACTTGCTTCCAGTTATTAACATACATAGCTGGTGCTGTCTGGAGAAATGCCAGTTTACAAGAAAAAAAGTAGCCACGTAGTCCATCTAAAAGAACCAGTTTTGCTAAGATTTACTCCTTTGACTCTCAAGTTTACCTACTGTTATCACTGGGATCGTTCACGATAGGAACGTGGAAATCCTCAGCTGCAATCCTTTCAGGCAAAAGGAGCAGGCGAAAAGGCAAGCTGGCKAGTGGGTTTGGGATGGGAGGGAGGACGGTGGGTCTGTGTTAAGGGCACAGCCTCCTGCTTCGCGGGCTGGTGGTGGGGCAGTGGAGGAGCAGGGGCACATGCAGGTCAGCACGGGCACTCCACTCATCCATCTGCGGTGAGGCACGCCTAGGGCTAGGGCCAGCACACCACCTCCTCCCAACTTTTCGGTCCTGATGGAGCTCAGACAGGTCTACACACTCCATTGCTCAGACTGGGGTATTTCTGAATACATGTAGAAGGTGACCCGTTAGCCACTCGGCCATGCAGGAAGGTGCCTAGAAGGCTTATGTGCCTGCCAAGTGCAGGTGAGCTCTTGCCAGAGGATCCCGAAATCACAGTTTTGGAGTTAAGCATCCATCAGCCTCCTACATACTGTGTTACGTCCCTTAGTCCTCACCTTATTCCTGCATCCCCTTCCTAAATGCCAATAGCCATCCTGACCCAGTGGCAAATTAAAGCCCCTAATCAGAAGCTAGAAAGCAATAGTTAAGTGAAGGAAACTGAAGACAGAAAGCACTATTCTAATAACATAGTAACAGCCCTTAATTCTACACTGTGTTAGAAAAGCAGGATAATATATTGATACCACAGTAAGATGATTGATGTATCACTTGGAAGTTATTTTCCTGCTTTGCATAAGCAGGCCCTCATAACACAGGACACAAACCCTCAAAGGGTTCAATAAAGAGACCTCTGCCCAATCATTAACTTTGAGTAAGGCTCGAAGTACCAAAGACATTCCAGAAAACTGGCAGATAGTTAATATTGTGCCCACAAGCAAAGGAAAACAACCCAAGTAACTTGCAGACCATTTATAATATGACATCAAGCCAGATAGAGAAAGAAAGTATTTTCAGGGGATTCAATTCATAAAGAATCAAAGAAGAGTTATTAAATTACTGCCAGACAACATGGATTAATGGAAAAGAGGGCTAGTGAAACAAACTAGGTTTCATTTTCTGATGAGTATAACAAATGTATTTGATTACATAAAGGACTACAAACAATGCACATCAATACTTGTGGGGTATTTGACTTTGTACTATCCAAAATTCTGATTGGTAAAGTTCACACTAGAAGTATCAGTTAGGCACATGGCTCAAAAGTCTGGCAGATACCACAGTAGTAACCAAAGTAGAACTGGTGTCTTCTAATGACATCTGTATCAAGGTTCTGCAAAGGTGTCTATTAGCTCAGTAGCATTCAACACCAAGTTGAAGTGTTTCTATATACAGCATTGCTGGTATCAATATCAGTTAAAATTTTTTTATCTAACATTTTAAAGGATTTTTAAAATCAGACGGAACACATAAACACACACAAAATTTATAGCAAGCAACTAAAAGTTTAACCTGTTTAACTTGTAAAGAAGATCTGAGAAGACTTTATTGCAATTTGCAAGTACCTCCACTGGAAGAAAACACCAATGTTACTTCAGCAGATGAAGGCATAAAAGCTCAGCTAGGGATAGTTCCAGAAAGGATGATTAACCAATAATATAAATTACCAAGGACAGAAATGCGGGATTCTTCATCTCTTGGTATCAGCAAATCAAGAATAGGACACCTTTCCAGAATATATGCAGTAGCCAAGTACAAATTTTCTGTTGGTCAGATAGTTTATTGTCTTAACAGAGGGAAAGCAGAACAAATATAATTGCCTGAGATATGCAGGAGATCAGACAACTTTTTTCAACAATCCTTTCTGGTCTTACATTCCTTGACTGTATGAAGGATACTAAAAAAAACCCAGCACTTTGATGCTAAAAGGTAAGATCCAAAGACAACAGCTGTGTTTTAACTTTAAAAAGAAAGTTATCATTACTGTTGCCTCAACTGTGAAAAGGGTTATTTACACAAATAAACAAGAAACAAAAGCAAATTGTTCCTCACTTTCATCTGCTATGCTGTCTCGAACACTTATGGACTGCTTGATTTGCTCTTGCTGACAGGAGGAAAATGCAGCAGAATGTGCCCAGTGCAGTACAACATGAACCTGATAACATTATCCTACTTGAATGTCAAGTTTGCTTTGGTATCGCATGAGTGATATGAAGCCAGAGAAAATCAACAACAACAAAAATCCCCAAGACACTTAGGAAAAAAAAAAAACAACAGCTGAAAATGAGCAATTGATCTCAGGCAAGAGGTTTGAGCCAAATTTAATCATATATTAAGCCCAAGCAACCATGTCTGAGGCAAAGTGGATTACCCTTGCAAACGAGAATGCACCGAATGGAAAGTTTGCTCAGTTCCTTGCTGTATGCAGCAACTGGGAATAAAGCTAGGAAAGGAGCACTTTTGAGAAGAAAAAACACAGCAAGGGAAGGCCACAAAAACAGACTGGAAGGACTGGAAGACAGGTAGCAGTGTAAACAGGGAGGAAGACCAGTACTGGAGAGAAAAAGGTCAGAAATAAAATATTGCAGGGCTTGAGAAATTTAGCAGTAGGAACAAACTGCAGAAGTAGATTGAGGAAGGTACCCGAGCAGAATTGCTCAAACACTTCACTTCTTTCCCTTCTCGCGCAAATATACAGAGTTTGTCAAAGTTTGCACAATGCCTTTGGGAACACATATGATAACCAGCTTTCCAGGCCAGCACTGGGATAAAGAACATCTTGCTGTTGTTCTGTTTGTCCAACACTACTGCCTGCGTCATGAGCTGGAAATGTTACTTTTAGAAATTACGGCAAAATTTCATCTTCTAGCACAAAAGTAACATTCTCGTCACCTTTTTCATCAAGAATTTCCATTCTTGATGGAATTAATAACACTAAGCTACTACCAAAAGTACAGACAAGCTGCACTGTCAGTGATGGTGCAGTTACATGTGGAACCTTTGCCCTGCAAAATAAAACATCAAATCCATTCCAGCTGGTGTGACACACGGAGATCATCGGCTACTAGCACTGATACAGCTAGTAATAAACCAGCTCTATCAGGAAGGAGTAAACCAGAAAGGAGAAAATTCTTTATGAGAACCAAATAAATTCAGAGGAGCTTGATACCACTTGATATTCCAATGCTAGAGGAAAAATTGCTTGTCTAAATGCCTTGACAATAGTTTTTGGTTTTGAATAACTTTGGTGACCTGTGACTGCCTCAATCCTTCATGTAATAATAGCATGACCTTTCCTGAGCATTTAATGTATTTTGCTTTGTCTTCATGGTCCACACTTAGGATGCATGTAACAGAGTACTACAAATGAGGAGCTTGATTAACTACCATCATCATCTAACCCATTTCATTGATGAGCACAGTTATCACTCTTCCATAAATGCTTTATTTATGCATCCATTAGCCTTTTTAATCAAATAGAATATTCCTTTTCACTTTCTGAATTCAATGACAACCTATTCTTTTCATAGATTCCCTTGTAGAGTCTTAATGGGCCCACACCAAAAACCCCCCAAGAATTTGACACTTTATAAACAAATTCAAAGATTTCTCTATGAACTATGTCAACAATCTGCATAAAGTTGCCGATGAAAACAGTATTTTGGCCAAGAACAGCACCAGGACAATGTGATATTAAAGAGGATCAATGATCATGGTAAAAAGAGGATCAAGTGAAACTGGCACTAGAGATCTGACATAAGTCCCAATTTTTTTGGTTACACTCCTACAAATAACATCTAAGTTAGCTATCAGAAGCCCAAGGATCACTAAGGATTACCCAAGGAAGCTAAATTCCTGAAACGGCAGCAGCTCTTGTCCCATATCTTCTCTTAAAGAAAAGCTCCAACCTAGAAAACTCTTCATCACTGGTTCTTTCAGGGTCCTTCGTGTCTAATTTAAGTTTGGTCACTCAACATCAGTGCAGCTGGAACAAACCAAACTTTACAAAAGCCAATTTAACTGATTTGTCAACAATCCTCCACCAGGTGAGCACACAGTGAAACATTCCTTCAGCACATCTTTTCTGCAGAATCCCTCTGGTCCTAAAAAGTAATAAATGCTTTTGCGCTTTGGGGAAATCAGAAGAAATAGTATATATTTTAAATTAATGTTCTCTCAGAAGAGTTTTTAAAGAGGAAGACTGCAGTGTATTTGTTTTATGAAAAGCGTATTATTGAATTCAGGGTACTGCCAAAGTTCTGGATAATTTCACTCCATGGCTGTGTTCTCAAGTTTCAGCAATACGAAGAAGTCATTTTCACCTTTTAATCTTTTGGATTAAATATGTTTGAGAAAAGTTTTGGAGCAGATGAAGGACCTCTGAGTTTATAATTCACATATATTAAATAGGACCTCTTACTTTGATCAACTGTTTCCTAAAAGTTGATCTAACAAAATTCATCACTTCAAACGCATGGATTATGATGTTTGCACCAAAATAAATGACTCCCAGTGCAAAAGCTGCCATACTTCACGAAATATGAGGGCAGGTGTTTTTAAACAGAAAAAACAAGGTATTATGGAACACTTAAAACAATGAGAAAATTGCATATACCACAAATGAAAAAGTCTGCAAAGTCCATTTACGCGAAAGAGCCTCCCTCCTAGTAAATTTTTCTGCCATTATTAAATATTCTGCTTAAGTCTGTAAAGATTGAATAATCCAGAAATACCTGATTAAAAAAATACATTATTTCATTGTTAATTTATGGGGAAAAAAATCACAACTTTTTTTTAATTTATTTTTACAACTAGAGGCTTTCACTAGAAAGCACTATGAAAAAAAGTGTGTGAGTGCTGATTAAAAACTGCTTTCTGCTGTCCTACAAATGAGGAAACCTCAACAGCTTTTCTACACCAAAGTTGAATCTATTCATGTGGCACTTTGATCAGCAAAGAGTTAACTGATTTAAATGTTATGGACCTCAAGGGATTTCAGGGCACTGAGGTCCTCACAAAATGCGCTCAACAGTTGGCAGAACTGAACTTTTCTAATGTGTATTGGCATGTTTCTGTTATATCCTTCCATCCAGGCTCAGAAGCAACAGTAGCTAGAAGAAGTTGATATAAAACTTGTCCAATTTTAGGGAATGCAATCCATTTCATTTAGGGTCTAAAGGCCAAATCCTGGCTAGCTTTTAAAGAATAGAGGGGCAGGGAAAGGCAGGGTGCAAGAAGTATCTTTCCTTTAAAAATATATTTATACAGAATGAAAAGCTGTGAAGCCCAGGGAAATGTGAAGGAGCGGGGAAGAGGAAACGCATAGGTGGCAAAACAGTTCTTGTAACGGAAAAAGCACCAGCAATACTAGCTACCAGATACATAAAGTATTACCAGCTGTCCCCTTATATATAATTTTACAGCAAAATGTTTAATACAATCTCCAAAGCAGAAATTCATTAAAAATTTAAAAAAAAGGAAACTGAACAGCTCTGCTGTTTACATGCTGCTTCTTATTTAATGCACATACAAGTGACATGTAGAAGACAGATCCAGACAGAAATCAATTTATTTCAACAAGCTCTCCAAGCAGAAGAAATGCCCRACCTTCTTCTTGGGTTTAGCTTCTTAATTAATACTACCTCTAGGGAGACAATAATGATCAAGTCCTGCAACATTTTTTTTTTATTGGAACAGATTATCTTTTTGAATTGTAAAGCGTTTGGGCATAGATGCATGTGTCCATGAAATTAGCTGTTCATTAAATGACTACCCTCTTCAAACAAGACAGCCCACACTATTGAAAAAGAAATACTGCTCCTATTATAACATTTGTTAAAAGCTGAACCTCCCTGAGAAGAAAAAAACCTCTTTGGTATGGGGCAGTGGGGTCTCAGAGCTACCAAAGTTGGTATCTTCTGCCTCACATTAAACACTTCTATTAGCACCACATACCCAGTTAAATAACTCTTAATAAAGAGATTCCAAGTCATCTCCATGCCTGTGGGTAACCAATTACAGAGTATTACAAGTAAGGGGGTCGCTCAGAGGTTAAATTCTAACATAGTTGTGGTTTTTTGGTTTTTTTTTGTTTTTTTTAAACTAATTAAAATTGGGGGGGGGGGGAGGAGGGAAGTAGATTTAGTTGGTACAAAATGCTAGGAACATATGGTAGCTGTTCTAAATTAAAAGAAGAGCTCTCCCGCTCAAGCCCCTTAATTTAACGAAAGCCGGCAAGTAGCCAGCTACACTAATTAAACCGCTTGCAAATATTGTCACTTTACACCTTCAGCAGAGACCTCCTCAGATGCGAAGCCTCATGTCTCAGTTGAATCAATATGATCAGACAAGGTACTGTGCCGCAAAGAAAGCGCCTACAGCAAGGGCTTGGAGCCATGTGTCTACTACGGTGTAACTAGAAACTGGAAAATAGGTGCGTGAGACTCGAGAGAGTTTGAGTTGCTGTCTGCTGTTGGTGCCGCATTTCAGGAAGTACCTTACTTCCATTGAGAACTGTTCTATTTTCTAATTTAACCGTTCTATCTTCTAAACAAAAAGTGCACGAGGCAGAAACTCATATTTTTGCCACTGGGAAGACCATCTGTGGAACCACATCCAGCGGCGGTGTCCTGGGTGCCGAAACGCCACTGGGCAAGAGACCCCATTTGCCTAATAGTGCCAGTTTGAGAAGCATCTTTCCACAAGTCTGGTACCTAGAAGGTCCTAAAGCAAACAAGATTCTCTGTGGAGTACGACTTGCATTAAAAAGAAAGGCTAAAAGGGCGGATATATTTTAAGAATGGTGGAAAGAAAGAGCAAACTTACTACTCTAACTGAAGACATACTAGTTTTCAGCTCAGTTCAACTTTTTCAGCTGCTCATAGTTCTAGCAAACATTTCTTTTGAATCACTCTCATTTCCCAAAGGAAAAACGTTGCTAAATGCAAATACCACATATATGTATTACGGAATCAAAAGAGAATGCGCCACACAAATGTTTTCCAACTAAGTAAGATGAGAAATTTTGCAATTAGGCAAGACTTCAGACAAGTATTAATGTGGCTTGGTTTTATTTAGATATTCTTGGGATTTAAAAATCAACTCAGTAACTACAAAAATCAGTTCAGGTAAGTTAAAACTTACAAAACTTTCAATTCCACAATATCCTGGCAGCTTTAGAAAAGTATCTTTTTTCATCCTTTTAATTTGTTAAGAAACTCCAACTTCATGATGGATACTATCTATTCAACAGTTCAAATGGTTAATACCACAAGGAAAAGAAAGCATTTTTCAAATGCAAATTTCATTCACAATTTTGAATTTCTCAAATGTAAAATCTAAATTAACATTAAAGTTGATAACTTACTTTAATTACTTTACTGTTATTTGAAAGCGTGAATGGGTATTCAGAGCCTATCCAGAGCACCTAAGTCTTCCTCTACATGGGAGCCCTGATGGATCAGAAAGTAGCCTTGGCAGTTTGGGGATTTCAGTAAAGATTTAAAAAAAAAAAAAAAAAAAAACACCTAAGCTACAAGGCAGACAAGTTCAAGCTAGGAACTCTTCATTTGTTTCTCAGTTCCATTTTTCAGCCTGAGACACAAAAATCTGAGGCAAAGATAATCAGAAAGCACAGATATGGACATTGGTTTGTTCTATGGAGTTTTCCTTTCGTATGTACATATTTTCCTCTGGCGCTTACTGATTTTAAAACTATACAAAAGTAAAGCAACTATTTCATATATTAGATTGATTAAACCAGAACTACCTACATAACTGAAGACATCCAAACTAATTTTTGTCCTTGTTTATCTAACCAGGATGTTCAGGATCACAGATTCAGGCAGACTTCTCTATCTGGGAAGGCAACAAAAGCAGAATAGCGAGGTTCGCAATAGCTTATACTCTCATTTTCTACTCAGCTTCATTTACAACTTCTCATGCACTAGAGAATGGTGCAATTTTGGAAATATAAAAATTTCAGGTTAAGAACAAAATCATATCTTAGTAAACCAATAAATGTCTGAAGTCATGTCCAAAGTAAGCCAACTGACAACCTGTATGCATGCGTTTGCTGTATTTCTTATCCCTGGGACAACACACCCTGGGATCCTGATCCGCTGAGCATCCCGGTCCAGCCCACCTCCCTGGGACACGTCACAGCTCCTGGTGGCGCGTGCATCCACATTGCTCTCCCTCTGCCTGCGCCTGGGGGTGGCCCAGCCTCGCTACCTCGGGCCCAGGAGCAACCCCCCTTCCTGCAGTTTTGACAGAGCAAAGGGCCTTCACGTTTCTTTTCCTCAAAACATTTCAGGGTGCAACATAGGTAACTATAGCCACAAACAATATTCGTGTTAAAATGCACTTACACAGAACGTCATCTCACGGAGTTGATACATTCAGGTTTCGACAGTGCGTCAACGTACATTTCCTGAATCTTCCCTTAAATTGCACTTCCGTACTTTAAACTTCTATAGGTATTACTATTATCACACTTTTTGTACCAGTGCTTATTTTTTAGTTCAAGGCGTGTTCTTTCAGCTATTAGTTTTAAGCTCTATCCCCAAGATGAAATAATAAACCTGTGTGTGGTAGGTGTGAATCACACTTGTGCTGGGACAAAGTACTCTCTCTGGACAGCRATGGAAGGAGACAAGGAGCAGACCGGAGATATCCCATATTGTACAGGAAACAGAAGCACACTTGCTAACTCAGGAGCAGGTTTCATGAGTGCTAGTTATGGAACAAACTCAGCTGGAGTGGGGAATTTCTGAAGGGGCATGCAACCAAAAGCAAATATCTGTGCGTATCCGATGGTGCACAAGTTCCACCTGAGCAAGCTCCGACCGTCTGCTGAAGAGAGGAGATGTTTTTAAGCTATCTTTTCAGTTTTTAAAGAGCAGCTGCCAAAGCTTGAAAATGGATTATTTAATTTCATTTTATTTTTCCTGGCATTTTATTGCATACACTCACAAGGATGTTTTTAGGTTAAGAAAAACAAGCAAAGGGAAAATGCACAGTTCAAAGTTCGTTCATCTTGAAATTTAGCCCAGAATTGCTAAGTGTTAATCTCTAGAGGAAAAGAAAACTAATTCTGTAAGAGTGGCTGTGATTTTAGGCCATACAATATGTTTCTCACATCTCTCCAAGATTTCATATAGTTCTTGACAATCCACCATTTCCACAAAACCCCAGGAAGATTTTATTCATTAATTCTAATGATTTAGCAAACTCTCTTCTCTCTTAACAAGCTTTCAAGAACATGTGCCAACAGCAGCATTTCTGAGCCACTAGCTACTGACAATGTAGTTACAGTAGCTGAAATTCTGCTTTCCTCACACATGAACAAAACAATATATTAATATCTGCTGAGAAAAGAAAACTGTAACTGAAAAAGGGAGTTTTCATACTAACAACTTGTCAATGTTCCCGAAACTCAGCGCAATTGTTCAAGTATATAATAATGTCACCAATGACATTTTGCAATAAAGTCTGCAAATCGAACTCTCTTGTTTTGCAAGTAATTTATATACAACATGGTTAGCAAACCACAATTCTGCACGATATCGTCGTGCTCAAGTGTTTACACACTAACTGGACCATGATTTTCTCTAACATCCAATTGGTTATTACTATTCTTTGCTTGTTTTTGCGGGGGCGAAAAAAAGTAGAAAATAGGTTTTGTTTTTTCTTCACTAACTTCACTGTTTAACCTTCTACAAAACATGCCAAAACTTTGCCTCTGTCTTTTGCAACACGTGAACATGTATGAGATTGGATGTTTCAAGAAATTACACAAATAATTCACCTGTATGCACATGCACAAATGCACAGGATGTTAGCCATTGAGSGGGAAGGCATTTCTGCAGGACACCCACCACCTCGGTGGTTCGGGCTCTCTCTTTAAGAAGGGGTCCTTTTGGGGCCTGCTGTTTCTTACCTATCCACAGCCTACGAAAATACAGAGGTTAAGCCAAAAGCCCCTCATCCTTTCAAATTTTTCCTTCAAAAATACTGCTTTTAGAGCAGCTTCTGTTGCCCTGTGGTGGTACACCCTGCAGCGCCTCTGGACTGAGCAGGGCATGTACTGCCCAGCATGTCCCTCAAGCTGCAGCTCTGATCAAGCAACCAGCTAAAGCCCTCCAGGGTCATATGTACCTGAACTTCCTCTCCTCGGGGGACACAGCAAGTGACTGACATCCACCTTCTCCTCTTGACTGTGAAAGGGCCCCAATATCCAGGCACCCGAACGTCTACCCTGCTCCCCACCCTCCCCCAAAAGCCACGACAACCAAGCAGAGAACTAGAAATAACGGCTGATCTGTAAATTGATCCTTGAGAGTAGATCTCTACCCCGCACTGAGCCTTCCCAAGTCAGTGGACCCTCTGGGCAAGGAATTACACCTATTTGAAGCAAGGGCAGGACCAGCGTAAGACACAGAGGCACGAACGTCTGATGAAGCTGGATGCTGAGGCCACCACTAAACTCCCCTGGGTCAAAGCAGAAGAGGTGAAGGATAATCTCTAGCTGGGTTTGCCAAGAGTCTGAAATAGCACAGCACAACAAGCGGTGAAAGGATTATGCAGCCTGATCCTGCGCCGTGCTAAGAAACAACAACTCCTAAAGCTAAAATGTAGGGTGTCTATCTTTCAGACCAGGKCTTCCTGCAAACGAGTGTGCGTGCCTGCCCCATACAGCACTTCTGCAGTGAAGCTGGCACATCTGGCACTCATTTACTGAGGTGCTGACCCATGACCACAAACCCAATATCCTCCAAGCCCTACAGACTGAGCCTTACCCCTTCTGTTCAAAAACCAAAGCATATTTTTTGACTCTGCTTTCTCAAACAAAAAATATATATAGCCACATTTATACTTATTGTATGTTTAATAACTGCATAAATAAAAGAACCTTAAAATCTGTCAAAATGATATGCCACTACATAGGTTTCTACTTCTGATAAGACAATGACAGAAGAAGCAACTTACACGTCTGCTATCAAATTCCTAGCGTATTATGCTCAGATACTGTGGAGATGAGTAACATATAAAAGTCTTCCTAAAACAAAGGCAAGCTCTCAATATTATTTTAAACAGCTTCTTTTCAGATTAAAATAGAACCTTTCTTACTTTTCAAGACACTAAAAAAAAAAAGGCATAGAAGACATCAAATGTATTTTTTATTCTTTTCTATTGCACCCAAAGCCCCATCATTCAGATGAAGCATAAACACTGTTATTCCAGTTCACTACTATTATACTATTTTTCCCCCTACTATCAGTCTTTTTCTTTTTTTTTTTCTTTTTTTTTTTTTTTGCCTTTATGGCTACAGTGTAAAAATACCCCATCAGTCCGGGGCTGACGTAAAAGGTCCAAGCCGTACACAAAGCAAGCACTCAGGCGGGCTCGCGGGCCCGATCTACTACACTGAGGCGTCTTTCTGCAGGCAAGCGCGTAGCTCCACGTGGAATGTTATGCTTGGACTCACCACAGGTTTCCACATAAAAAACTCTGTTTTCAGTCCCAGCTTGTTTACATAAAGCTTCTAAAGATTACAACCGGCAGGTTATTTCTAACCCCCGGCTCCTCACCACCCGCCTTTTCAATCCATGCCCCTATCGAGCCAGCCCAGGCTCTGAGCCTCCAAAGCAACAACCTGTCATTCTCCGGAGCAGCCACAGTTAAACATCTGGGAATAAGTTACCTGCGCTGCACGCTTGAAGCCCTAACTATTTATTGTGACTGGAGAGCGGAGGCAGAAATGGTTAACTGCGTGCAAGCCCAACTGCACTGGCATGGCGATTTTTGTTACAGCATCATCATTTGGCATCTAGGCAAAACTGGCCAACAAACCCATTTTTATCTGAAGTAATGTTTGTAATGAAATAGCCAGTATTTATCTGACTAACTCAAATATGGGTCATTGAACTTAACCCAGCTTTTCCTCACAAAACAGAGTAAAGTACGAACYGGCAGCCTTCAGGTACTTGTATACTTGTACATCCCTTACAGCACTGCAGACAGAGCGAAGACATATGTTTCCTACAAGGTCTCTGGGGCAGGGACCATCCTTTTATTTCGTATTCTAAATGGCCCGGCATAGTGCAGAGGTCCTCGGGCAGCACTTCTGGGCAGTATATCAGCACTAGCGATAGAAAAAAGCAAAACCATCCATGTTTTCACAGGCCCTGACACAATCCCATTTGCTCAACCAGGATAACTAAATGCGCAGATTTAATCAGCGGCAATGCCAGCCGATGAGGTCCACTCTTGCTTCTGCTTATCGCTCAGCACACATGGCACGGGGCGAGGAAGCTGTTCTGAGTAACATTTATATAGATGGATTTTCAATTTTTAAACAAATACGACTGCACACAGAATAATAAACTATATACCTCTGACACAAAGGTCTGCTTCTATGCCCCACTGAAGCCCATGGGAATTTCACCATAAATCTTAAGGCCACCACACCTGGCCCACGTTCACTCGGGTGACCATGGCATCGCTGGTCTACATCTGGGTGAGACTCAGGCATGACTCACATCAGGCCCCCATAGCCATGCCTTAGTTTTGCATGCACAGGAAAATTTGACAGGCAGGTCAGACAAGCGCAGGAGGAAGCTCTGACAAGTCACGTAGATTCGGGATACATGTTAAGAGGTAGGGCACTGTCAAGGAAGCGCCTTCAGCTCTGAACTTTTGTGTTTTCTCCTCATTCTGAAGCTACTGAATATGCAATACACTAAGCTGGACGGGCTTCTGGCAAAGGGATGTGTGTGCATGTGTGTGGTATCTACAGGGCTGGGGAAGAAAACACTCCCCTTGGTCTTTGTTCAAATGCAATGTTTCACATTCCTGCACTTTTGTAGTTTGATTTTGTATATTTTATGCATTACTGAAGTGGCAGAAATCATTAGGAGAATGCACTTGAAAGAAACTTAAATTCATGAAGATAAAAATCTGACTTTCTGTCCCAAGTTTTTGAAAATGAAAGCACTTCCCTCACATCCAGCCACAGCACACATTTTGTTGCCCTTTATGTTTTTTTTTACTTTTTTTTTTTCCTCCACATGTTTAAATAAGATGAAATCCACATGGCTATTTTTATTTAACTTACTTAAGGAGCACTTACCAAGCTGACAGTCAGAAAGCAGGAAGTACCCAGCTTCTCATCCTTGAACAGCTAATGCCAAACTCGCTGGCACCCTGCGACTCTAGAGTACAGTTATCAAATCTCTCCGTACGCACTACATTTTACAGGTAGCCCTTAGAGACCTACAGTTTCTGACCACTATCTAGCCCAGCATATGTGCCCACTCTAGCCACTCATGGTCTCGTGTACATCTATGTCTGAATACATCAAATATATGCCACTGGTAATTTGATCTCACATGAAAACATGTGTCTTAGAAGTTATTTATAACAGAAGTTACCTTTCCAGAGCTTTTAACTTCACAAGAGGTTTATGTTTATGCTCTCAGTCCATTAATATAGTGCCAATGAATCATCTTGTGTTGTTTATATTAAAAACCGCTAACTTATCAGAAATTCACATTTTCTTAAACTACATAGCAATAATAGGTATATCTGCAATAATCCAGAATTCTTACAAACAAAACTGTCCTGCTGAGTCACGTATAGTTCTATCCAACGTACCCTTTGTAAAAAACAGGGCCAGGGGGCAGTATATATGGTTTTGGTGCAAACTGTCACCTACATACTTGGCATTATTTATGAACTGACAGCAACAGTAAAATCCCAGAAAGGGATTTAAAAGTTTGAACCTTCCGTATTTCTTAACAATAGAATTTAGCTATTCTGCAAAATGCTAGGATATGAATATCCCCTACTTTTATCACACACACACAGAAACCCAACACCCCCCTATTCCACACCTATTCCATTTTTACTGCAATCTTCATCTTCACCTTTACATGTTTCTGGTATACGCTTATTTTATCACAGAACATTGTTGGAGGTTTGTTTGAATGAAACAAAGAATCTCTCAAATTTTATGCTATCTATAAGTAATAAACTTATTACCGCTCTTCTGAGAGTTCAACCATGACAACATTCCTGCTCATTATTATTTTTGGCTTGGGTCACACAATTACTTTCATGTTGCTCTTTTTTACATGCTTATTAGGATCATGAACCCCTTCAGTGAAAATTGCAGCTTTTATTTATTTTTTATTATTATTATTTTATTTATTTATTTATTTATTAAGTCTTATGCTGGGGAAAGGCAGGCAGATAAACGAACTTGGCCACCACTTACCAAAACTTAGTTCAAAGATGTCTTCCACTGGACATCTCACTTCGACTATTCGCTCAACACGCTCACTGCATGTCAACCCGCTAATGCTCGGGAGGCAGCTTACTTCCCATGCTAGGACCTCACGTTGAGGATTTCACAAATGCTTCAGTTGACTTGCTCAGGTGGCACATTCTCCTTATCTTTCACCACTTCAGAGCACCCCAGCTTTATCCTCCTGCCGGTTCACAGGCAAATGCTAGTGACAGCAGTTGGCTCCCAGGCACAGTCAACAGACAGCATGGCGCATATAGGCAGAGCAGCAGAAGGACTGCAAGATTTAGCATCCTCTCGTGTCCCTACCGAAAGACTGCTGGAATAGTGGCAAAAAGGCACATTTAGAAACCAGAAAAACTTAGTATCTTCTGTGCAACCATTATGTCTGTGCAAATGAAGATGATTTCCAGTAGCATCTGTTTTTCCTCCTTTAGCACCATCCCTCACTTCAACTCTACCAAAACCAAGCACAGATTTTCTGCTAATTTCAACAGAAAGAGGATCAGACCATTCGTGCTCCAGAAAGAGGTTGTAATAGGCACAACTACAGTAACTTGTGGAGATGAAAGCATAATAGCTTGTACTCATCAACAACTTCTGTCAAGGAGCCTGCAGCACTCAAGGCATCTTGAGGCTTTTGAGAATTTCTCTCTCTGGTTTTGTGCTCTCTTTCCTTCTCTTTCTTTTATCAATATCTTTTAGATACAACTCCAATCAGGCTGAAATCCAACCTGTTCCTTCTTTGGAAAAGTTACACTGTCATTTTGATATCAAAAGCATCTTACTATGAGGTTGCTAAAAATCTGGATTGTTCTAGATTGTTTATTGTGGAAAATGTAGGTAAAAGAAAGCATGTATATGTTCAATGACTAAGAAAACAAGCCTCACCTGGGCTTCATACATTCCAGAAATGGTTCACGGATAGCTTATCTGAGTGAAAACGTGACCTCTGTAACCTGATAAAGTCAGTCAGAATAGATCTTGCGAGGAAGCTTGTAACTTGTGAGATTAATACCTGCAGCATAATTATTTTTTTAACAAGAAACCGTACTAATAGGCATATTCCAATTCCATACTCAAAAAAACCCACTTCTTTGAGACAATTTTATAACATGTTTATTCCACACAGTATCAGCCTTGTATCAACGTGTAGCAACAAGTTACTATGGTCTAACACATAGTAAATCTGTCCTCTCCTATCAACATGATATGAAGCCATGGCAGGGAGTACTAGAGTGCTACCAGTACTTACAGTAGTTTATAGCAGAATGTGGAATAGCCAGTGGAATACATGAACTCCTCTTTTCTGTGATTAAGAAGCTATAATACAGAATACTAAATTGCTATATTGATGCAATTTGTCTGAAGGATTATGATTCTTTGACTGTGGAACCAGCCAGCAATTATTCATAATGCTGCTGCACTTCTAAATGCACAAGTATTACCAAAGCACAAATACCTCAGGTGTTTCTAGTTCCTAAATATTCTCCCCTCTCCTAAGAGTCCTTTTGGAAATGGAGGCAGAGAATTGTTAAAACTGCAAAGTCAGTTTCTACTATAATCCTTTTTCCACTAAAGGGTTTTTTGGTTTTTTTTTTGGAAAAGGCAGGCTTTTTCTAATTAAACTTTGTTTGATCTCAACAAAAGCATTAGTTTGAAAACAAAAGGAGAACCATCTGAGGTACTTTAAAAGTTATTTTAGTTGGAAAAGTGGCACATCTATCTAGATTAAAAATTTTGCTAAACTGAGAAATATCTTTTAATTACCAAAATCATCATCACTGAAAATACTGGTTGGATCATGCACATTAGAAAATTTTTGATCTTTTAAATTGTATGTATCTAGACAGAGGCTCTGTGTACACCTATCCATAACTGAAGTATTAAACAAAAGCAAAAGCTATAGGAAAAATACAAGAAAGATCTCAAAACCCTTTTCCAAGTGTTACTTGGTAACGTGGATGCTCCTTTCTGTCTATTTTTTCCTCTCCCATCACTCTACAGCCACTTTTCTTTTTTTTTTTTTTTGTTCTGCAACTGGGATGATATCAGACATTCACCACAGGAGGAATTTATTTTAGATGACTTGCTTCTCTCAAGGCCACCAGTATGGTCATTTTTTATGTACGAAAGCTCTGCCTTCATGAGGGGAACACCTGTTTAAATGCATGCGCAATATGATTTAAACAGTCTTCAGCAATTAAGAACCTACAATGTTGAATAAAACAATTTTCTACAATAGGACTGGATCATTTTTATTGCGCAGTTGATACTGATCAAGGAGATTTTGATGCAGATTAGGGGCAATCCCAGTTGCTCTTTTCAGGACTGTACAGCCTGCTCCCTTTGTGCATCAGCGGAGTCACGCGCTCAAAGAGCACAAAAGAACAAGGTAGCGTCGTGATCAAAGGGCAATGCCTGCTGCATTGCCAGCATTCACCAGATCAGGCCAGCATTCACCAAACACTTGCTCTTCCCCTCAAGTCAGACAACGTGACCTCTATCGATACTGATGCTGAGGTATTTGGCTCTGAGCAGAAGCTCTTTGACTGTTTTTATGAAATAAAAGGCTTTGACACCTTCCGAGAATTGTAGACACTGAAGAACTTTGTTTTACTAAACTGAGCTCTCCTTGCTTCCTCTCCCATCCCACTAGCAAGAAAGCGAGACAACAAAAGCTGCTGGGGAAAGAAAGGAGCTGGGGCAAACGTGGCAGGACTCAATGGCCGAACTTGCAAAACAGCTCTACAAACCAACGACTCCATCAGCGATTACGGTCTCAAGTCGATGCAAGTCAATAATAAGGGCAACTGAACTGAGGTGAAGACAACTGCACAAAACTTACACTCTGAACGTACATCTCACCCTAATATTCAACCATGCTGTCGATCTTATGCAAGCAGAAAGAGGATTAGATGAGCTAGTGTGTCTTTCAGAACCTATAATTTAGACAAGGGTTTTAGAAATGCCCAGGAGCAGATGTCCTATAAAGAAAACCAGTAGAAAACTCTTACTATAAATCTATGTTTCTTTTCTGGTTACTGACTGATACATCAGCTTGAAAGCTGCTGTCCTTTAAGGAGAAAAAAGAAAAGAAAGAAAAAGTTGATGCTGCCAATTCAACAAGAAACAAAATTAGGATAAAACTGTGTAGCAAATCACTAGGACATTTATTTTTATTTCTTCAATATATCATGCTACTATGTAATTTATACTTTAGTTAACATTTAAGTCAGTTAAGTTCTATATTCATCCCAAGACACAATCTGGTTTTTTTTTGTTTTTTTTTTTTTTCTAAAAGAATCTCACACATTCAGTTTTTGTTTTCCTACCCTTCCTTGAAGTACCTCTGATTTTTGACCATACCCATTTGGACAGTCTGATGGCTTTCAGAGATACACACAGTATTCTTTATCTTGGCATGGCCACAGACATAAAGCGTAACTACATCTGACATCAAAAATCAATACGAGATTTAAAAACACAGCTACAAATATTGCACAAAAATAAAGAAGGGGGAGAAGTGCTAGAAAGAAGATGCTTTCTGTTTGATTAAACAATACTGTGGTACAGATCTGTTTAGTGTAATATGATCCTGAACATTAAAAACATTCATGCATGCAAATGCATTAGGTCTAATAAATTTTAGAACTTGAAGGAGCACCAATCTTGCCATACAAATTTGTCACTCAAACCCCAAGGATAGCAAATAGAACACCAATATTTCCTCCGTGGCCAAGTGATTCACTTTTGATATCTCTGCAACCTTCATATTCCGTTTCAAATTCTCAGCTTCAGTATTCTGTTAGTATCCACCCACATACCTTACTGTTCTACTATCTCTCTGGACGTGTGCATCAGACACTTTCAGAACGGCTCCCACACGCTTACTTGAAGAACTCCAGCCATTATAGACACATAATGATCACCCTTTCTTTGTTGGCTGTGAAATAAAAATCCCAGCAGGAAGCCTACGTTTATCTTAACCAAGTTAATAACAAGAAAACATGCAGTTATGTTTGAGAGCTCATTAGCAAAAAGCACAGACATGCAGACATTCCCTTACACAAAACCTCTTTCACTGGCATCAGATATAGAATACTTTCTGCATTTGTCACCTTTCAGCTCTGAGTTTCCAGCACGCTCCTTGTTATACGCAATTAGCCCCATGCCAAGATTTGGTACTTTTCATAATAAATCCCTGACCACATTTGCTTCGGGCTTGGCAGCTCTGGAAAGGCTCTATTCATTAGGGCAGCCCCAAGCCACAGCCCTAACCACACAGCACAGCTCGCTTGCACAACTCCAGCACGCTACACATTTCAACAGCCGGCCCTCCTTCCCTCCCTCCTTGTTTGAAACAGCCTGACATATGACTGTGATTAAATAGGATATGAAAAAGCTCCAATCAACTTTTCTCTTCTTCATCCCTCACCTCCCTCTTCCCACCTCTTCCCCCCTCAAAAGAAAAGGCTCCCTTCTCTCACAGCGTTACTCGTTAGGTAGGAATCGATTTTTTTGCCTCTATTTAAAACAGTAACCATCTGTTACTTGCAGGAAGGTTGTCTCTCCTTCTCAGGTTTCTTCGGCTTCAGAGCACTAGCCTCCCGGCGCAGTATAAAGCCAGCTCTAGGCTGGGGAAGCTTGCTATGAGGCACACGAGAAGAACGGCAACACCAGCAACAGCAACCGCTGGCCACCAGGCCATACGTTCACAGACAAAGCAAACAGAAAATCCTTACTTTTTCCAGCTGTCGCTTTCCAGCATTCAGACTGCTACACCCCAGAAAACCCAGTTGAGAGAGACAACAGACAAACATGCCCGTGTGTTTTGGAGTCGCACGACAGAGAGCATGAGTGGGAAAATAATTACCCACACTGTACACACAACACATTCCTCCTCATACGGCACTGCGAGTCATTCTTACCGGCAGGGCTGGGATAATCCATCTTTGGCATCAGATAAAACCCATTCAGCAGACAGCAGAGTCCTAGGTAACGAGGTCTTGTCATGCCTAATGGCAGTATTGCTGCCAACTAGGCATCAAAACAGCTTTTCTTTTAACCAAAGGAGGGTTAAAATTTGGAAGTAACTCATTATTGTCTCATCTTCCATGGAAGGGAACCCAAACTGTTATACCGACCAATAGTTTGCTTTGGGATACCCAGACGACACCTTCCAGTAACGCCAAAGTACCTGTGTGCATGCCTCAACTCCTCACCTCCACATCAACTTTCCCAAAGCTTCATCTACTTTTCTCAGCAACTTCCACCCTCTCCGACTGCTTAAGGAATCGCCACAAAAATAACCAGTACACCGCTAAGCCGGGACATCTCCACTGGCCCTTCTGGTCAGGCAAAAAGCACTGCTGCACAGACAGTGCCCACACGCTCAACAGAGCACTACTGCCCAAAGGATTTGGGCTCATGACTGAAATAAAGGAGGAAAGGATAGGGGAAAATCACATGAGCTACTGCTGTGTCAGTGAGTGACTAGCTAGCAAGGAGATGGAGCTACAGCTTTGACACTCTTATTAGGAAAAGGCAATTAATTACAAAAATTAAGAAAAAGCTTTTTTTTTTTTTTTTTTTTTTTTTTAACTTAGTCCTATCTTACCAGGAGAAAATGCTGCAGAAACTGGTAGAATGACATTCAGATAGAATGGGCTACATTCCAACAAAAAGCTGTAGCTCAGGGTCAAGAGATACCACACAAAAAGTAATGTTATATTAACATATTAGGCTTTCTACAGGTTTGGTTGCTTCTAGAGTTCCTTCTTTCAGGATCCACCTTTCCCAGGCAACTTTCCCTCTGCCAGAAGACTATTCACGTCAAAGCCTGTATCCAAATCACAATATTCCCCTTCCAATATGATAAAGTATTGCAAAATCATGCAGCATCAGGCCACCACTGACTACACCCAAAGGCAAAACATAATGAAAAACTAAAAGAGAAATTGAAACAGAAGATAATCTAATTACTATCCTTGCCTTATCATATCCTTTACCTTGCCAGAACACTAGGCTAAATATTCATCCTAATTTTATGCCATCACCTCACTTGCCCAGAGCCACTGAAAAATACCAGAATCTGCAGCTCTGAGATTTCCTATTTTTCTTCTTAATCCATCTTTGACTGAATCCAAGAGTTCCTTTAAAAACAGTAGAACAACTAACTGCCTGCGGCAAAATAAAATTAGACCTCTAAGTACACTGCTCCTGAACAACCCATAGCAGCAATACAATGCATTCTACTCATCAAAAGACAAATCAAATTAAAAGCTTGTCTGAGACTTTAACTTATCTAGCTTGAACCTTATCTATCAAAAAGATGAATGCAGCTACTGCTAAAGCAGTGAGTGTTCGCGCATCCCATCCCAGTTTCCTGCAGTGAGGACACAGTTTCATTCACGACGTTCTGAGGACTTGATTATGCAGCATCACCAGGGTCCCTACTTACCTCACCACATAAAGCATCTCTGCAAAGGGATCAAAAGTTGGAAAAGCTGAAAGATTATTTAATGAAGCAACAATGCTAAACTTATACATTATTTTTAAAGATACTTCAGGAATTTCTTACACATCTCTCAAACGCTCAATGACTGTTTACATATAGCTCCATGACAAAACATCACGTAAGCATCCTCAAAGCCCTTTGAGGGTACAGAGGAAAGCATATGAAACTCTACCAAGTTACTGAAGATAATCCAGCATACAGAGTTTGCTACTTTGTTAATGACTAAAAAAAAAGAGAAAGAAAAAAAAAAACACTAAATCAGAGTTTCTGCAACTTGTTATCATCAGCCATTAGCCTTGCTTCTCATTTTTCCAGACCTTTCACAGAAAGCAGAGAAGGGTAGCTACATCACACAAATATGAATGGTACCAGCTTTACTAAGAAGCAAAAAGCTTGACTTTCCTTGAAAGTCCAATCCATCTGTTTTTACAAATACATACACTTAACTTTAATCTAAGCACTATTCACAAAAATGCATACAGACATAAAAGAGTTTGTAATAAATTAATAGTTCACAAGAGGCAGCAATGACTAATGACACACCTTACTCCCCTTCCCAAAGAACTGGCCCAAGGGAACGCAGCATATAAAATTACCTAAGCTGACTTTCTGTGTTTCTGTTAAACCAAAACTTTGGTATATTCTGAACTGTCTGTGTGATGTTTCCCAGCTGGAAGATGTGAGCTTTCCTAAACAATTCAAAGCGTTAATGCAACCTTACAGTCGTCATCTTCTTTCGTACAGCCAAGGGATATGCTTGTTAGTTTAGACAGGGTTTATCTTTTCCATCAAATTGGCCTGCCTGAACACTGATGTTGCCTACTTGTGGTCATACTGTCAACAGATCCTACAGAAACCTCTCAAGTAATCTGACTCCCATTTATGGGCAACACTCAAGAAAACTGTAAAGAGCAGTTGTGCAAAATCCTTCATTGGCAATTATTACATGAATAAAAGGGTCCAAGCACTAAAAAACTGGACAAATTTGCTCTATAACTTGTTCTAGAAACACAAGCTTATCCCATATTCTTCTTCTTTCATGAATATTGTCACCAACGGTTGCATCAACATGCAGACAAATTTGTAAATATAAATGTATGCCAGCTGCTGGAAGAGGGATGATACCTGATCTGGCATAAAGTCTACCCGGACAAAATTTCTGAAAAAGTAATTTTAAAATGCATTACTTACTGATATACACTTATTGAAATGCATATTGAAATACACTTATTAAGTAAGTGCTTCAAGTTCAGAGTCAAAACAAGACACACTGAAATTCTGGACACTGCTGCATTTAAGTCTGGAGAGCCTATTTCCTGTATACACTGGATATGATTGATATGAATATAGTGGATAAGGTGTTATAGAACTGAAGTGTAAAAGTGCTGTTTCTTCTTTAACCCAAATAAAGCCGACTGGCATTTACCAGAGCTTTTAACCTCCCACATCTCATGTTGCAGGGATCACTTACTAAGATCTGCATAAGCTTTTCTATTCACTTTAGCCTGGACTGTTATGTGATTATCCATGGAGGAACAGGGTGTGCATATGCACTTGCACTTGAAACACGGCAATTATTTTCTCCTCTCATAATGTTCTCTTTGGGTTTGGGGTTTTGTTTTGTTTTTCTACATTACCCATTCCAACACATTTTGCAGAAAATCACCTCYTTTCTTTGAATTGAGCTGTGTGCGCTTTTTAATCATCCTGCCGTAGACTTTTCAACAAAGTCATCAACAACATGCCTACTACAAAAAAAGCCCACAAATATTGACACAAAATTGAAAATATTTATTAGCTAACATTTTAGATGAAATGGAATCAAAGGAGGAAACTTTTAACCCTTTGCTGCTAAGATTTCCTCATGTGAAATATTATTGCACCACGGTCTGCTGTGAAGGTGCAATTCCACAAATATTTACCCTAATAACTCCAGTACTTCCTGCCCAATAACAATAACTAAGACATTTTTGCCATTCACCATGCTCAGTTACTTATTCTGGGTTCCAGGCTACAGTTCACCATTACACCAGTTATGTTGATAAAACCTGACAGCAGGATCATGCCTCAGATCACTGATATATTCCGGTTTAAAAAAGAGTAATATTTTATTTTATAGTACCACTCCTATTTATGGAAAATGGCTACAGCGTATCAACTAAGAGGACAACTAATTTGATGTCGGAGGAGAGGTATGGGGAATGGAGAAGAAAAAGCAGTCTGTCATAGAAAAGTGAGAATAACTCAACCCTCTTTGCAGCAAGAGGAAAAAAAAAACATCTCAAGTTACACCGACAACTACTAGCCTTCAGACAACAGGGCCCGATAAACTTCAATACAACTCAAATATTACTATTTATTAATATGTCATAATAACAACTGCAAGCTGTGGTTCATTGAGATGGTAACCGCAGTTTCAGGGTGCCCAGTATCGTAGAAAAATAGCAAAGCCTGATGACAYGACAGCTGAATTGGTACAAAGTCATTCTGCTGCTACAAATATGCAGCAAAATTTTTGAAAAAGRAATGTTATCCAGGTAGACTTTATGCCAGATCAGGTATCATCCTTCTTCCAGCAGCTGGCATAAAACAGATACAAACATCCTATTCTGGGCTCCGACTAAGCTGACAAAAATGCAAGTAGCTGCATTGCTTGACCACGCTGCAGCACACAGATGTACGTATTGGCAAATATTGATGATCACGGACTCGCAGGGTAACACACGCTGTTCCACTCGACTCTTCACAACGCTACGGGTTCAGTTCCCAGAGTCTCAGATCTATGCAACGATTTCCACAGTATGCTAAAATGGAACGTAGAGCTGCAACATTAATTTATTCTTATTTTAAAATATCTAAATGAATAGAATAAAAAAATGCAGTTATGTTTTTAATAATTACTGAAATTACTGAGCATTAAGAAATCCTGATCTAGCAGGCAATCAAAATCTTCTGGCTCACTTTAAAGTCTTACAGAGTCAAAGGGAAACTTCCCATTTACTTCAGTAAGATATGGATTGGGCTTTTAATCTCCTACCTGTAGCCCATTCATTTCCAGCTTAGACTTGACAAAATCCTGCCAACTTTACTATGCCACTTCATAATAAACCATGTTTTAACTCAAGCTAACTGAAATCTGGAGCATTTGATGAGTGTTTGCAATTACATTTTCATTTCCCTTCGTCCACTGCACACACAAGTGCTGTAAATCTCTATCATTTTAAATAAGGTTTTCAAGCATAATTTTTGGCAGCCAAACAGGAGTATGCATCATGTTTGAAGTACTTTTTTTTTTTTTTTAAGCTTTTGGACTCRGATCTGAAAGCCTTGAACAAATTCACTGCACACCTATCTCAGATGACATTTTAATTGTAGCTTTTAACTACATATAGACTAATGGAGGAAAGCTGAGTAGAAAGACCTTTTCATATAAAGTCAGATGGAGAGTCTTTACTGAAAACAATTTATTTTGCAGTACTGAGCTTCATATTAATGTGACAGCTCTAATTTTATATTACTGTGARAGCTCTAAATATTGTTGGAATTGGAAAGAAAAGCCTTTAAAATAAACTTCATGGATTTCAGAGTTTTTTGAAACTTTATTTGCAGCTTATAGGCATTTAAAATCCACATATAATTTTGTAATTATAATATTATAATATTATAATATATAATAATATATAATATTAAATTATAATATTATGGAAACAACTTCCTTGATCTCTGTATCTGCCAAGTAATGTTTAAATTTTATTTTATTCTGCCAACCCCCCCCCCCGAGTGAGTGAGTGAGTGAGTATGTGTGTATATTTATCTAGAACTAGAAATTCTCATAGGACTGACTACCTGGTGATTTTTTTTGCTTTTAGCTATCAACACATTTATTTTCTCTCACAGTCAATGCTGTGACCCTTTTAAAAGATGCTTCCTAGGTGCCTCTATACGCAAAGTCTTACAGACAATGTTTACATTTGTGAAACTGCTTTACAGCCACAAAAGATGGACATGCAAAAAGGGAATCAAAATTCCCACACTTAACAGCTACATAAAATAAAAAGGAAGTGAAAAAACTCATGACCCCGAGGCTCTCTCCACATGGTACCACATTTGGTAAGGTCCTTCCTTTTTCCGTGTAGGAATAGTGTTTAGTGTAATTCTTCATTGCCTATAAACACTAGAAACATATGCTGACTAACAGCATTCACAGGCTTTATGCGTTTGTTCTGCTTTTCGTTTACATAATCCTTTATTTTGAGAAAATGGGCATCACTGTAGCAACCTTGAGACTAAAAGCAGTTTCCTTTACCTTTAACCAAATAAATGGTACTTTCTGTTTAGCAGCTTTGCAATATTCATTACACTTAATTTTCTTCTTATTGTGAATGGTGACTAAAAGCAACTGAAAAAGCTATTAAAGTTAAAAAAAAAAAATTGGAATCACATATTTCATCTGCTTTCCATGACGAAGGGCTATATAGACCTTATTGAACATTCATTCACATTTACCTAAGTTGATACTCCCAAAATGTAAGCCCAATATCTAAGCCTAAAAACTGCAAGGCTTCTTAGAGGCATAAAAATGAATTCAGAATTACATAGGAAAACACATGCTGCAGATACACATGCAAAATTAAATATATAAATAAAATATTTAGCTTTAAAGTTCATTGGAAACAAGTATATAAGAAGTAGATAACTTTCATAACTACTTCAAATAAAATACTGATTTGAAGATGAAGACTTTTGAGGATTATCAAGAAAACTGCATGTTAGGTGGAAGTGGTGAGGCAACGCATCTACATTAAAAAAAACCTTAGAGAAAAACTGCCCCTCATATTTGTATATTGCTGCAAAAACTGAAAGTACTGACACCTTGCACAAAACCTGTGTTGCACAAAGGTCTCCAACTTTGGAGGCAATCCTGAAACCTGCCCTCAGCAATTCAAAATACATCTCTTCTGATGGGAAAGGTAAATACGAAGGCATACCTACTACAGCAGAGAGCAATGAGAGCAACAACTTGTACAACAACTTTTGACCACAGAGAGAAAGCTTTGGAATTGCACTTTTAGACTATGCTGGAAACCCGACAACAAGCATTACAATGTTGCAGAAGATCAGTACAAAATAAGTCCATGCGCAAATCCAGCTTGAATACTCATAATCCATCTTTTCCTCAACACCCTAAAATCTGTTCTCATTAAAGATTTTTATTCAAGTTATAAACCTATTTTTTCACCAAAACTATAAATCTGGTACTTTTTACAAAACCAGTGACCATGTAATACTAAGAAAGTTAACTAGAACTCAGTAAAAAGTCCTAAATATATTTTACAATATTCCATAAAGCCTAAACACTCCTTAAATCAACACGTTCTCCAAGCAGAAAGACTGAAATATAAATTCTAACTTAGAATCCAACTTCTAAGTTAGTCTTCACAAAATATTCATGACTACTTCATACGAGAAATTTTAAGGAAATTGCCAGATAGGTCTGACATCTAACACAACCATTTACTATAATTCTTATAATTCATGTTATCTAACTTCCCAAATTTTACTATCCTGCTTTGAGCAGGGCTTGAAATTTTAAGGCATTTATGAAGTTTCAGTCCTAAGTCACATTAACTTTAATTGCAAAACTGGTGCCTGATTCTAGCAGACCTTTTGAAAAGCCTAGCAATTAAGATTTAAATATCAACTCCAGCAGCTTAGGCCTCAAATACAGCTAAATAGCCTATTCCAGAACAGGACAAAGCAATACGCTTCAATCTAAAACATGATGTATTGCCTAAGGATTACTTATTTGATCCTAAAAATTTTTGCAAACATAAAAACTCTGGCTGTTACCTAGCTTAAAGTCCACTTAAAATCATGTAACACTTGAAGTTTTATAACTGTGCTATGGGAAATAAATGCAAATATGGACAGTTATAAACTGAAGAACCTGCACATGCAACCATACCAAATGCACCACCGGAGTCTCCCTTTCTTCCTCAGAGTTGATACTTGTCTCAAAAGCAGAAAACATAGTAAGGCTTACAAAAAGGTAAATATAGGTTTATTTAACAAACACCTTAAAGAAATGAAGGTGGCCAAAACTCACCTTTGAAGGTTCATTACAGCCAAGATAAAGTCCTTCCCATGAAAATAAGTGCTAACTATCCAATAAAAGCTTCCCTCTGTCAGAAGGCACAATGTTTTTGAGAGCTATTTGACACCTGTAAATTGTAGGGATACTGCTAGTAAGATGCCTGTACACCAATGCACGCAGCTTGGGGAACAAACAGGAAGAACTAGAGATATGTGTGCGGTCGCAGGGCCATGATCTCATTGCCATTACAGAGACATGGTGGGATAGCTCGCATVACTGBAGTGCYGYCAKGGRTGGCTACGTGCTTTTTAGGAAAGACAGGCCAGGAAAGCGAGGTGGTGGAGTTGCTCTTTATGTGAGAGAGCAACTGGAATGTATGGAGCTGTGCCTGGGGGTGGATGAAGAGCGGGTCGAGAGCTTATGG
>NW_020450905.1:2208064-2269371 GCF_003343035.1 Apteryx rowi | reverse complement strand
GGCCTGTTTAGCTTGGAGAAGAGAAGGCTGAGAGGAGATCTTACAACGTGTACAAGTATCTGAAGGGAGGGTGTCGAGAGGATGGGACCAGACTCTTTTCAGTGGTGCCGAGCGACAGGACGCGAGGCAATGGGCACAAACTGAAACACAGACGCTTCCATCTGAACATGAGGAAAAAACTTTTTCACTGTGAGGGTGACAGAGCACTGGAACAGGTTGCCCAGAGAGGTGGTGGAGTCTCCTTCTCTGGAGATATTCAAAACGCGCCTGGATGCAATCCTGTGCAATGTGCTCTAGGTGACCCTGCTTGAGCAGGGGGGTTGGACTAGATGATCTCCAGAGGTCCCTTCCAACCTCAACCATTCTGTGATTCTGTGATTTTTCAAAAAAACTGTGACATCATACCATGCACTGTATTAGAATCAAAAGTTGCAGGATATTTACTACTTGTCATTGTCAAATATTTATTTCTTCTGGAGTTATGCCAAAACAGCTCTAAGAAATTTGGTGTATGTCATGGCAGCTGTGAACGTGCTCAGTAGAAGAAGTGTTATGAACCTCACCATTGCTAAGCATATATTATATGCTTATATTATATTATATAGGTTTATGTTGCAATCTTGATTTTACAATACTCACGTAGGGTGCCCTTTTCACATAGAACACACTTGCCTTCTGTCAGCTGTCACTTTCTCGGGCTATTTCTAATTTTTGAGATCAGAAAAAACATTAAGATGATACCCTTGTCCCTTCAGAAATAACAATCCATCAAACTTCAGAATTAAAAAAAATCTCTCCCTCTCTCTTCAGTCTCAGGACCAGTTTTTCCTCCAGGAGCAGAATACCAACCACTATCTTAAAGGAATGTGATGTTCTTCATTCCTTAAGTCTGAATAACCGATTTGATTCCTGGAATTTCAATTAATGACTAACAATAACAACAAACCCCAAAGCATTGCTTAGTCTTACTTCTAAGGAGAGCCATAAAGCCACAGAGAGACAGAAGACTCTGAATGACTTTTAAACAAATGCTACCACACCTTAAACACGTGTATTTTTGCAAAAGCTCTAAGCTCCTATTGCTCAAAACACTTGTGGTTTCTCAGCACTTCTTATTTGAATGATTGTGTCTTCATAAAATAAACATGTTTGAGACTAAATTACTTGCGTGTCTGTTGGGAATAATTATAAAATTAGATCGTTCTAATTTACACTTGTGGGTTTTAAAAACATAACCAAATACCATAGTGAGTCTCCTGGTGAAACCAAAGTCTGACATGTCAAACATAGTTTAGATCATGAAACTGCACTTTGATTTCCTCAATCCAGCAGCCTGGTCTCTACAGAAGGCTCAGTCCTTTGTTTTTGTCTCATAATTCTGCAAATAACTATTCCCATTTGTTGCTCTCCAGAGACATTCTTATTCATTCAACATGCCAGTAGGTCGTAGAATATGTTATACAAACAATTCAATTCCAGACACAAAGCCATGATTATCAAAACGTGAGATCTTCAAGCATAAAGGGCAAATTGTAATTTCAGTAGTTTACAATACGCTGTTCAGCAATAACACACACAGGAGTTTTGGTTATTGAACAGATTGTCCCAAATACATGATGAAAGTAGGTGCTACTATTTATGGTTCCAAATACATTACGTAAGAATATATTTAAGGTCCAGCTAGCGCTATTCAGGAGAGCAACACATGGTTTATTTTAACCATGTCCTTCAGTCCCACTGATTTCAGTGAACCTAGACCTAAAGTATATTTTCCAGGAAGAGAAATTATCACAATACTTCTATTGTACTATCTTGGTGCAGCACATTAAGTATTTGTGCATTAGGTAGTCACGACTGGAGATAATAATTTCCAGGGAATTGTAGTGATCAGCATATTTCCCAAGTGGTTTCTGCTATTCTTTTAGGAAAGATCGGTTGACAAAGTCAGTACTTTAATACTAACATGCCAGAATTTCAGTAGAAATTGTCTCAGTCAGCAACAATCATGTTAGGCAGATAAAAGTCTTACTCAGCTTCCTCCCCTCTTGCTCTGGACCTGCCACACATCATCTTTTCAAGCCGGGGACTCACAGTCCTACAGACCCACAAGATGTGCATTTTCTTAATAAAGTGACTCAGTGTTTTGCAGGACATCACAGACCTGCTCCCACTCCCAGGGGCAAGAACATCTTTTCTTAGGCGTCCTACAGCTTGTCTTTTTGTCCAAGGCCAGGGGAGACGCAAATAGTACTTTCTGTACCAAGATAAGGTGCTTTTAGTTGCTGTTTACATCCTGCTTTTGATCCCTCAGGGCCGCAAGGGTTGCATAATACTGCCCCTTGCCACTACAGCTTGCTTTACTTGGTTTTGATTTCTTCAATTTTCCCTTCATAAATACCCAAATGAGCTTTTATTTATAGACCACACGGATAATGTTCACATCAAAGCTAATACTTTGGACAGCAACTTTTCCATGCATAGTCTGTGGTTTCAAACTTTACCTCCTTGTTTCTTAAGCATTTTAAATTCTCCTCCCTCCTTTTTACTTTCCGTAATCGGTGGTACCACTCTTCTTGCAATATAAACATACACCTGAACAGAATCTCACTCCTGAGCTGTCCCAAACCTCAGTCCTTCCAGGCCTAGTAATAAACCATACCATCAATCCCTTCTCTCCCTTTCCCTCCTCTGCAAAAAAGCACTTTAAATCCCAAATTCTGTTGCAGTTAGGTTGGTCCATTCCAGCCTGACTCTCCAAACCTGCAACTCACCTGTCAGCACGGGTCCTGTCCTCCCTCCTGAGTCCTGTCCCCTCCTCCTCAATGGCTCAAATTAAACATTACTCGCTTCACAGGAGTACTAGTGGCGAGAGAATATTTGTGAGCGGACAGGAAGAGAAAACCCTAGATTCAATTTTCCTGGGGCATCTCCTGCCTTCCAGGGTACCTTTTATGCTCCCAATTTGAGAATCTCTACTAGTCCTTTTCACACACACATACACACACACACATATACATATATATGGAATATGAATATACACACACTTGCATTTAAGTGGCAGTGTAGAGTGCAAACCACTCCAGTCTACACTGCTACTGTTTACCTCCTCCAGAGCATGTTTTCCAGTGCATTCTCAGGAGTTAATTCATTCTCATACCCGATATAAAAGTCGGCAAACATTGCATTTAAAAGCCTGAACTACACATGGAGTATTTTACCAGCCTAGTTTTTCAAGTGCACTTGAGTTCACCTTCGGGGTATTATAAAGAATGAGTAACCTGTTCCGTTTCCATTCTGTAACGCCCACTCCTCCCCCAGCCTCAATCTTCCGTACTGACTTTTAGACACAGAAGAAAGTCAGTCCCAAAGCGAGAGAGAGAAAGGTGTATTTTAACCAAGAGTACTCCTCACCACTTACATTTTACAACATTCACATTACCAAGTTGAAGATGCACATAACTGCTTACCGGTAATCTGGCAGTGAACTGTTTCATTACAATATGATACAGGAAAGGTACCACGACATTCCTTTGCAGGATTTCTTTTATGCAAATCAGACTTGCTATGTTGCTATTTGCCCTAAATCGTAACTAAGTCATGCGTTAATAAACTGAAAGTCTTGATGACAGTCATTGATTGCCCCTCGTCACAGAGCACCGTGCATTACACTGATTCAGCAGCTCCGCTGCCRGTTAGATATTAGAAATGTACAGCACTTGCAGTGTTTCAGTCCTCCTCCTTAAATATAAGGGTCCCAATAAATCTTTTGAGCAGCAGTAACTATCTGTTTCAGAGGGCTAAATTTATATTTTGATAATTAGATTACAATCAATTAGTGAAAAAATCCAAAATAAACAAGCCAAGAAAACAGCTTGCTTCCTGGAAGTTAGGCTCCCCCAATAAAACAAACATCTGAGCAGTATTAAAGACCTGTTCATATTTCAGGAAAATAACAACTCTATTTTCCTTGCTTCATTTGTGATATAATGCTTATTCCTGCATTTTGTTTCCAAAAATATCACAAAGAAGGTCAAGCTCCTCTGAGGCAAATATTATTCCTGGGGATAGCATTTGCTTTCTGACACAGCTCCATTCAATTAGAAGAATGAGCAGAACAAGCATGTGTTCTGCTACAAAACAGACAAATATGAAGACTGTTGCTGCCCCAAGGATTTCTTGAAGTTTAAAAAAAAAAGGGGGGGGGGTCAGGGGAGAAAGAATTAAGACTCACATGGGGAGGAATGTTGGTTTTGCACTGAAATTATGTCCTGATGAGAAAAAAAAAAAAAAAAAAAAGTTATACCATTGGCCACAACTGGGGCAGGGGGATTTAGGAAAGATGAAGGATAGTTTCTGCTCTTTCTTCTCCCTCAGTTTCCTGTCCCAGGGACGTGACCGAGTTAAACCAACCTATGAAATGATCTGGGACTACTCCGATGAGAATGCACAGCAGAATTTGCACCCTTCTTGCATGCTCAATTTTCAAAGCATCTGTCCTACAATTATGCACATGTGACAGACTTGAACAAAAACTTTCAATGTATAATATAGAAGCATATAATGCTGGAAATCAGGCAAAATTACATTAATACTTAAAGGCAGTGTTTTTGCAGAAGACTGAGGCAGAACGTAGAGGAGAGCTGAGCTTTTCTTCAAGAAGCCTGCAGCCATCAGAAGCTTATTTAAGTGGAAGTAGCAGTCATGATACAGGGAAGTCTAGGGAACCACAAAAAACAAGGGCTCTCAAACGATAATGCACCCTTTTTCCAGTGATACCACCAAGTGATCCCGCCTGCATAGCTTAAGTCCCTTGCACAGCTACAGATGAGCACCTATTCAACGCAGATAAAAAAACAAATCTGCCACTGATTACGTTTGGGAATTTCTGGCATAAGGTATGATTCTTCAACCCTGCTGCATACGGACAAACTTCAAATACAAACTCCTAGCTCTTCCACAAAATAACGAAGAACAAATGAAGYGTTGCCGATTTGTTGCACAGTCGGCTCTACATGACCACAGGGAACCACACACCTTAGAGATTTCACACATACCGCAGTTTTCCAAGTACGTAAAGAAAAGTGCAGCAAGTTGGCTCTAGCCTACTCGCTGGCCATATATCACTAGGCAAGGTTTAATGGATGCACAGGAAGCATGGAGCAATCTCTAAGGAGGAATAGCTTTTGCTCAACGCACAGAAAATGCAAGAGCACATTGCTTCAGAGGACTGTGCTTTATAGAGGCAGGATAGAAAGAAAATTATTTGCCTCTATCCAACAAGTTAAGACAGCAGAGACAGTCCTATTAGATACATAAAGATATCACTTTAAATGAGTTCTCCAGTGCAGGAAAAGAATACATATCAGACAGACTCAATTAGATCCTAGCCCAATAAATTCTCATTTCCTTCAGCACGGGTTTTGCCAGAATGAGATTAGGCTCAGGCCATATTAATTTACCTGTAAATTATTATTAATACATTTTCATGTATGTTAGCATAGCAATTTTTCCACCATGCATCTTTAGCAATCCAACACTGGAATACATTCCTTTACTAAGAGCACTTGAGTTCTCCAACAGATCCACCACTTTAGCAGGAAAATTTCTCTCTTCTCTCATGATTGATTCAGAATTCAAACAGCAATTTAGCATTTGAGACTATGGATGTTAAGTAAACCAAAACTACTGAAATGTGAATATTCTAATTGAAAGGCAAAAGCTGAATAAGCTGTGAGGAGGGAAGGARGGGAGGTTTAATCTCACAAACACCAGGATACATTTGAAGGATTTTACTGAAATCCAGGGAATTATTTGCATTTATCAAGGGATAAGAGATCAAAGCTAAAGCCTAAATCCAGAAGCCATTCAAATAGTTCAAAAGAACATTTTTCTACCAAAAATATTTTAATTGTATACTTTGGTAAGAAAAAAGTCAATATAACTGTTAGCATCTATGCACCAATACAACCATAAGAGTATAAAGAAGATTAGAGCTCTTTCTCCTTCCCGGGGATAGTGGCCTACAGTACAGGCAGCACCTCTAAACTGATAAAACTGCATCCACACACAGTGGCATGATTATGCTACTTTAAACTACTCCTATAAAACTGTAATATTTGTACAGACAACCTCAAAATATACAGCTACTTGGGCATAAACACAAATCTGAATTTTGGCGAGTCTTCAGGTTTTTCTGCAGTATTGTGCTTCATATTTTTTTCCCTCTTCTACCAACTACTTAACTTTCAAAAAGTACCATTAGGCTTTGCCATTTTAACACAAGAAACAGAGCATTCACACTACCATACAGCTAAAGGCAATCCCCAACAAGTCAAGAGTGGATCTGCAGGCACAGTCACACAGTCAGTAGCAATTGCCTTGTACCCGTTAAAGAAATTACCGCCCTCAGTTAGGGACGACAGCCTCTACCGGATGAGAAATGGTAAATGACCACGTATGAATTCCAGCCCTGTAGAAAATAAATCGAAACAGATTTGCCTACGCTACCTGCATTGTGGAGCATGATGAGCACGCAGACGGGCAATCTGCAGAGCATGCGGTAGCTATTAAACCAGACCAGCCCAGGCCTTTGCAATTGTCACATCAGACCTTCCCGCAAATACTTTTCAATATTTGCCAAAGGGAAATAAGGAAAGACAACAGTGTTATGGTAATTTCTGCATCAAAATTTGCAGTTAAGAGGTCAATGCTCAGTTACAGACTATACTTTTAAATGTTTCTCACAGGTTTTAGTTTTAACTCATATTCTGTAATATTTAGAAAAAGTCAGACCTTTTAGCACAATACAAAGCAAGGGACACTGGGGGAACCATGTCTCAGAGACAACTTCCAGAATAATCACCTCCTCTGCCTCCTACTTCTGACAAGGAAAAGGGAGAGAGGCATTTACTGCTTATTTCTGATAGTAAATCTCAATTAAAACATGCTTAAAGACTCTTCTTTCCTTTATATCAAACTTCTATGTCCTCACGCAGAAATATGCAGTGGAAAAGATTGTAACAGGCATTTCTGCACATTTTTTTCAATAGTGGCATGCACAGAATTCTAGCTTTAAAAAAACAAAAAAACTCTCACTGAACATCTAAGTGTGATGGAGAGAGTCTGAGCAGGCCAATTCAAGGGAATATGGAAAACGTCACAAGTTCCAACAGCAGAACAAATTGCTATCCACTTTGTCATGTTGATCTACATGTACTTGCTTATCTTCACAGGTTTTACTGATACCTGTGGTAAAATGACACATTCCATTCTTAACACAAATTATGTTATCACATATTTAACTTACTACAAAGCACAGAACTTTTTTCTTTTTTAAAACCAAAACAAACAAACCCTCCATTGACAAACTTGCTGTGAGCTCATAATAATGAACAGTGTCTTATCTTTATCAATAGATGCTGTCTTACCTTTATCAAGAAAAGCTGAAATGTCCCTTTCTCCTATTCAGCTCCCAAGAACAAAAGAAACGAACTCCACCCTATGGACAAAGAACATTTTTTAAAAAGATTTGTGATATTCTGAAAGAAGTTTTAATTCATTACAAAATAAGACAGACCTTCCAATTCTGTTATGATATAGTCACGCAAAACTATAGTGAAATCTGGAAAAAAGCCCACTGACTACATATAGCTAGTTATGTATTTATTACATTATTTTCACATGTAACACTGTGGATCAACACTCCTGTGAACTGCAGTGCACTGAAAATGGAATATTTAACAATGCTGTATCACGAGAAAATTTATACTTTTATTTATTATGTCAGCTTCCAAGAGAAACTGGCAGCACTACAACCCGTCATGCAATCTTTGAATAGAGGCCCCAGAAAAATGGACTAATATGATATACCTTATTAAAAATAATTCCGGACACCCTGATAATGTACATACCTTATAAGTTAAGGATCACCCTTCCTCCCAGTTGTAACAAATGCATAAACCCAAACCCTTCACTGGGAGTAGGACAGGACTTGTATGGCAACAGATGTCGTAAGTCTTAAATAGTCCGGGTGAGATCAGCCGCCTCATAGGCAGCAAAGCGATCAAGAAAGATTCATTTCATGCAGGGATTCTGAAATGCAGCCATAAAAGCCTTACTAAAGTCCTCAGCAACAGCAGTTTCAGTTAGCCACAGAGGCTGGAAAATTTGAGTCTAGAAGCAAAAGAGAAGAAGATGGAGCAACAGCTACAGTAGGACACTGATGAAGATGAAGGCTATTGGAAAAGGAATGCACCACCACATGCTTGTATTGTAAGGAAAAGCAACTTCACAAGTTGAAAAAAAAAAGGTGAAAGAGCACAGAGGCAAGGAGAGGCAGCAGGACCAGAGCTTTTGCTTCTTGCCATGCATATAACCCTTTAACGAACCACTGCATTACCACCCTAGAATGCGAAGCAGAAATTATTCATTTAGACAGCTTCTCTAAAATCTTCACAATGTCACTGCTTATCTTATCTGAAGTAGTTTTTACACATACCAACACCAATTCAAGAGCTGCAGAATGGCTCAATTTCATTCCAATCCCAAACAGTGGCCAAATATTTATCATTTCCTTCACAATACCGGAACAGCAAGAAGTTTTGCAAAGGCATAACAGAACTGACTTGCTGATAATGACCCGATTCAAGTATGTCCTTGCTCCTATAGCAGAGTTGTTATTCTACAGTTGTTATAAGTTGTTGTTTGACAGGAAAAATTAATGTTGTTTATTATTACAGAAAACACCTATGTAACATTTCTGATTTCCAAGTGTCTGCCGCTAGTCAGATGCTCACACATTTTTTAAAATGTGCAACTAATTTATAACAGCATAGTTAATTCACAGTGTATGTTACTTTTTCCATTCTCTGGGGTAACTTAAAAGGAAATCTCCATTCATTTTGTTCATCCTGGTTATGTGAAAACTCATATATAGAAAATAAACTACTGAAATGAGCTCAGATTTTGGGGGTTTGTTTCTAATTAACAGAAACCACAAGCTGATGGTGAATACATCTTCCCCCAAATACCTGTCACAGTGGCATCTTGGGGCCCTTGTGCATCTGTAATATGTATTTCAACTTGGATTAAAAATAAAAAGAATTATTGACTTCATTTCCCTAGAATGACTATAGGGATTTTGAAATTTTTCTTTTTTCATTGCTGAACTTCTTAAAAAGGGTCCAGATATTGGGGATTCTACCCTTTTACATGCCTCAGGTTGTGCATGTAAGGTCATATCCTGTCTGAAATACTAAGTCTAGTTATGTTCATACCTCCTAGGGGTCGGTCTGATGTTTAAACAAAGCTGCTTGTAGAAAAAGTTTGCTTTAACATTTTGTTTTAACAATTTAATTTCCATCCGMTCTATACAAATATTTCAAATGCACGTTATTTTAACCGTGCATGTTTAACACAGCAACTTAAAATGAGCTTTCACAAATACCAAAAACTGTCTCAACTTAGTAAACATTCATCAAAAGCTTCTCGTGGCCTCTTCCAAACATTCTCGCAGTCCCATGAAATTCAGCTCCCACTTCAGCCACGTTCCTGTCCGAGACAGCAACGGAGAGCAGTCAGAAAATGCCAGTTTTGTGTGTATGGATATGGGGGGGAAAAAGTTCCCGACCAGAAAAGGGAAAAGTCTTGGATAACCATGCCACAGAGTTTTCTGGACTTCCCAATTTCTCCTATCAAAATGTCTCTGTAAGGAGCCATTCATACCTCAGTTTGACCATGGCCTCCTACACTGGGAAAAGAAGGAGAAGGATCTGATGGGAAGGCTGCAGTTTATGTGAGCAGTTAAGTTTCCATGGTCTTTACCAGAAGAATTCAAACGGGATGGCCTGCAGTAAAGAACGACAGCTCCTTCCCTTCGGCTTGCACAGGCAAAACAAGAACAGGGACCTTCTCTGTTTCCCCATGCTCGGGAACAGACAAAATGGTGCCAAGGAAATTCTCACATTACCTTCCCACTCTCTAGAGTCACCAGAATCCCTTTTCCTAGTCTTTTTTGCTCAGCTCCACACTACCAAGATTAGCAATGGGTCACAAGCAGGTAAGTCGTACCGGGGAGTACCTCCACTACATACGACGCTATGGTGCAGACCACAAAGTCTACAGAGGGGACATGGAAGCTGACTGATGGGATCCTGAAGACTGGAGCTGACAGTGAGACCATCTGTAGKGGGTACAACTGTGCCCATCAGAAGTAATGAACTTTCACGGCAGATGCAATAGTTTGTAACTACASAAAGCTTTATTTATACTTGAAGTTATTTCAAAAAGTTGAGGCTTTTTTCAACCCATGAGTAAACAAAATCMAAATATGTATTAAAAGCCTTGACAAAGTGTTCAGAAAAGGAAAATGGTGACTGACCAATCCTTTTGACAGAGGGAGCTGATGCTAATCAGAAGAATAAGAATCAGAACTGATTTTTAGAGTGTGTCGAAATAATCACTTCCACTTGCAAAGAGCCTTTGGGTATATTATTTCAATATTTCACTGTTTTCACTATTTCACAGAATTYGTCTACACTAAGCCAATGTTAAATGCACAAATGGTGATTCGTTCCCTATAGGCAGGGCAGGTCTCATCCTTGACATCCTTAGCCATGACAGTGCATGTGGCAAGCAAGTGCTTTTAGCTGCAAAAAAGCATGTCTTACTTCTTACTTAACTGAGACCATTTCCCACTCTTGCCCTTTAATCCATTTCATTTGTTATTTTTTTGATCTGGAGGAGGTGCCTAACAAAGAGATATTTTGGCAGGTAGGCATTTAACCATCATTTACCTGTATGGATCAGGTGAAAAACTAAAGATCCTTTCTTCATTTTATTCCCACAAAAGACAGAAAAGCCTAGAACGCATTWAAAAAAAAAATGCATACAAAATGGTGCAGTATAGCTTATACTGTGYTTTTGCAGACCAGTATAGCTGGGATTTGATTTCCATGTATATGACTGGTGCATAACCAATAGAGGAGCCAAAGAAGTCAATGCCTATAAAACGTGAAGTCGATTCAGTTAGCGCTCACTGTAAAYTGCATACTGAACACTCATAATCCTGCCCAAATTTATCATTCCTCCCAAACCCTGCAAGAACAGAGACAGAAACTTAAATTTAACGCTGACTGATACAAYCACGGATTTCATGAATAAACTGATACTACTGCAGTAAAAAGCCAGGAAACACTAAAGTAGCCRTAAAAATGTCCTGTTTCATAAGATAAGCAAGCTTTTTGCCACAGTTAATATTTGTTTTGATTTTTTAAATGAAGCTAACCARTATTTCTATAGTTCTCTCATGCCTTTCTTCAAAACAGTGCTTTCAAAAGGATGCCATGGATTCAGAAAACCTGCCGCACGCAGCGGTCTGGAGCCCAAAGGCTCTTCAGCCAGGCACAGGAAGCTGCCCTTTTCCCCTTCATACCATTAATCAGCCTTGCAGGCAAATGCTAAGAAAGCAGCACAGATTGGAATCATTACAGAGCTGGTTTTGAGCTAATTAAACAAATTACTCAGAATCAATCGCATTTAAAATCTATTGAGAAAATGAATAGATGCCACCAAACAGTTTCTAAGGGAGACGGATTATAGAAAAGTGCTACAACATGAGGAATACGAGATTTCACTCGATGCATCTTCCACCAGGCAAAAAGACTGAGCCCRCAGTGAAAGACCCTATAAGGATCTTTTTGTTTTAGAACAATTACAAACATAGTATATACATATATAAATAAATATATAAATATGTAATGTGACTATAGAAACCCAATTTGGGARCAGGTTTTTTTGTTTTTTGTTTTTAAATCAAGGGYTTTAGTTCTTTAATTGCACAAAGCTATGAGAGAAGGAAATCATTTAATACATTTGCAAATGTCCATACCTATATATTCTACCAAGGAAAAATATMATTTTAACACAGAACAACAAGCTGAGTAGGTGCATCATTCGAATTACAGAGAGACAAAAGAATTTCAGGTGAAACTGAATCAGTTCCTCCACTTGCATTAGACTGTTCTCATAGGAAGGGCTAAGGGATTGCCTAAGACAGAATCCCCTAAAACACCAGTTCTGCTAATATCTGAGTCATTTTAAGGTCTGAAAGTAGTATATCAGTGAGACCAGCAGAAAGTTCTTAAAAAAAGAAAGAAAAAAAAAAACACACCAAAAACAGAAGATTGAGCAAAACAGCTGGGTTGAGAAGAGTCTTTAGCTGCGGAGACCAGAGCCTTTGAAGAGATGTGATTTGAGCAGGAAGGCAACCAGCAGCGACGGGGTGTGAACTCTTCCACCCAGTACAGACAACCAATACCACACAAATCAATCAATACAAACCAAATACAAACAACAGGGGAAACCACAGCATACTGTGGATGCCGACTGGCAGCAACCAAATACACCGCTAAAACTTTCCCATAGTTTTCCTGGATTCCCTAAGGCTGCTGGCACTTATCCGGAAGAAAAAAGGCCTGCTCAAGTATTACAAAACCCTCGATAAATTATTATAGAAATAAAGCCAGTGCTGCTCTGTCATAAACTGAAGGCTCATCTTGTTTCCATGCATTTCTGTAGGCCTTATTCTTCTGTTTTTCTGTAGTTAGAGTTGCGAATTAGTGTTGCTGGTGGGACTTGAGAACGTACAGGCACTGAAAATCGCAGGTGATCCTCTACGGAGCAAAGGCCATTTTCTGCTGCAGTTTCTTCCCCCACACTCTGACTTTCTCTTCTTTCTCACGGCGACGCATAATATGCTTTTCCTGCCAAGGACTCTGTGCCATCCAGGCATTTGCACACTGAGCCTCCTTCACTCACAAATGAAACGCATTTTCCCCTCACTAGGTTAGAATGACAAGTACCTATTTCAACCTCTAGTATGAAACCCAGTCTATCTGTTTGCAACAGAAATCCACCAAAAATGAAATTTCAGACTGCCTTTTGGAATAATATGTTCAAATATTTTCTTAGCMTGAAAAGACTAAACTCCACCCTTCCAGTCTGAGAAGTCTCTCTAGGGAAAAAAAAGCAGCGTTACATTCCGAGGGTTACAAAGAGCACAGGGAAACTGGGTTTGCCGCGAGCGTCCCTGTAGCCTGCAGAAGTACCACAGATCACCGGAGGCTTCCTCTGCTTCCCCTGAGCAGCTTGCAAGTTCAATTAAACCACAAATAAATGACTGAAAAACGGAAGGGGATGGTTGCCCATGCTCCAAACCGCAGCGCGGGAGAGCTTGGCATGGGGATGGCTCCCTCCCGGGAGCTGGCCCAGCCCTTGCTGCTCCACTTCTGTGCTGCGGAGCTCAAGGATCTCAGCACCCAAACTGGCATTTGGTGCCACCAACGCGGTGGAGAGCGGAAACGAGTCCAGGTTGGTGCCTGTTGCTTTCTTCCATTATCTTCCACCGTTTTTCACTCAGGTCTCAAAACTGGAGAAGCTCAGGGAGTAAAGTTTAACTCATAATTCAGGAGAACAGGTCAGACTTGTAAATGAGATACAACGCAATCATGAACACATGAGATGACAAGGGTTCTCATTGCTCAGCATCGTAATTTTGTTTTTAAAGAAAATTGTAAACTATATAACATATAAATTGCAAAAGTCTGATATTTAAAAGGTTGATAAGCAGCTTCAATGCATTACTAATGATCAACCCAGCTTGAAAAGATTTCCATGCCTCCCTACACAATTAACAGCCAGTACTATCAGCAGATATGTGGTGCCACTGTACTCATTCCCACACACTTCCTAGCATAAAAAAAGCCCAAACAAACATAACTGCTTACAACAAAGTTAACTTCTAAGAATTTTCTACAAAATTCTTCARGGTCAAACAAAATGACACAGGATAAGTATTCCTTACGTTTACATGGCTCTACTTAGATTAATCAGAGTTACCAATATTAGAATACTGTACTTTAGCCAGTGATGAAATTAATACTTGAGACATTCTAGTGGGTTTTGGTTTGGTTTTTTTTACTCAGAAGTAGAGGAGAAAAGGTACTGCAAAAATCATGCGTGTTGACATTATGAGTCATCTATTTATACTTTTTAAGTAACTACCAAGATAAGTTTGAGGCAGGTAAGTTCAAGGGAAGAGTCAGAAAATGTTTCAAAGGACTAAGATGAAGGATTTAGCTGTGGCCTCCAGATATGCTCAACAAGTGGAAATTCATCTCCAGTCTCAAGCACAGACTGGGCCCCAAAAGACCTRTTTTGCTCTCTACCCAAAAAATGGCTGGCACTACTGGTAGAAATGCTGGGCCTGTGTTAACTATATTTTCCACATGGAATTTATGGAGACTTTTATTAGAGATGTTGAAAAGAGCACGAGGTTATGGACTCGGAAGGAGAGTGTTACATGCTCTGTGAAAATGACTTCAATATCTATACTGACAGACATCAGACAAGAGAGGATAACTACATGCTGCTGCCAAAAGCATGTATGTACATATGAGGAACAGGACAGAATTTGACATAATAGCTGCTAGCTGAAGATTGTCTTGATAGTGGACTAATAAAGCTAAAGTTACACATAAACATACAAAAATCAGGTTTTATGAAGTACTTGCTAAGAGGCAGCAGGTAGACATCATAGCCAGCTTTGCTTCCCTGCCACTAGTGCTCATGYAGGAGCCCAAAGATACTGTGGTTGCTGAACACACACACCTGGCTGATGACATGCAACATATAAGTACCGCTCCTATAGACACCAGGGGCAAAAAATCCCCCACCGCTCGCAGATGCCAGACGGTGCACAAACGGGATCCCCCGGAACAGCGATCCAACGAGGAACCCTATGTCCCACCCCTTCTCCTCTCTTTCAAATGAATATCCACCTGAAACGCAGAGATGGTCTCTTAATACACCCACCTTAGCTTAATCTGCAACTCGCTGTTGATACAGTAAGCTGCAACCATGAAATGCCCTATTAAAACAGAACAATATTTATGCAATAAAGCAAGCTTCTAAGTCATTTCCGCATGTGCCTCTGCACACTCAAAAACCTGTTCCAGTAAAACAATACGATTATGTCAACAGTGAAATATATTAAGATACATCTGCCCTATCTATCTATATGATAGCTCCAACATGAAAGAAATAACTATGAGAAAAAAGTTAAAAACCGTTAACAAACAACTTCAACTTTTGTCCTTGTTTTTTAATAATTGTAAAAATATAAGTAGATAGGGAAAAAAACAGGGAAGATAGAATTACAGGTCCTTTCATTTTGGTGTAGTGAAAAAAACAAGGAAATTAAAGCATTCAGCATAAAAATAAGAGTCATCTCTACAATCCTTCCTTACTTATTTAAAACAATCTGATGTGCTATTACCATTTTAAGCAAGGATTTTTTTTTCCTTCTTCTTCTTTTTAGACTTTACACATAAGTCCTCGGCATTTTGCATTAAAAAGATCAATTCAGCACATCCTGGAGATAAAACTTGTTGTATTGGGCGGGGGGGGGGGAGAAAAATAACGATCTTTGGATAAACCCAATTTGCCACATTAAACTGCATGAGAAATGACAGCCAGACTGTTATACATGAGTAGAGCCCATCACCTTGGAGGAAGTGAAGAAAAGGGGTAGCTTTCTATTGCAACTTGGAATATGGCATATAACATAGTTTGGAATTAGATGGCCAGAAACAAAAGCTCGTGCAAGTGAGAAGTGGTGACATGAAAAATACGGTTTGCTTCATGAAATCAGACTACAATAACAAGACAAGCTGGTAATCCACTGGAGTACAACACAATTGGTGAACCAAATGGTACATACGGCGAAAAAAAATGCACCTCGCGACAATGCAGAGCAAGTTACTAATTCACTGCAGTAGAAAGTAATTTGTGAACTGAATCTGAGCGTGTTTCCTTTCACTTCTGTTTACTTTAGAGTTGAATATTCTTAAACTGGAAGGGCTGCATACTAAATAACAACCACTGCAAGTCATGGTTAGTGCACATATGCAAACATATCCATATATATGAAATTATATATATACGGAAATTGTCTGAAGATTGGCAATGATTAGGAGCATTATCCCATGGAAATATTGCACAGGCTTGAGGAACGTCTAACATTACCCCTGAATAATTAAGGGTCACCAGGTCAGTACGTGCACGCAGCCCTTTCCTCAAAACAAGGTTACCAGAATGACCTATTCAAAGCTTCCTGCCTCCCCATGTATTCCGTTGTCCATCTCTACTCCGGACTTTTCCGTAGCTGGAATTCCACAGCTGGTCCCCAGCTCCCCCAAACAACTGCTCTTTCCAGCTCAGTTCCCCAGAACAGACCTTTGTTTCTTAGAAAGCAGGGGGATGTTTCCCAGAAATCCACGATTCCCAAGAGCGCAACAATCGGCTAATACGTTATTATTTTATAATCTTACAAAATCTGGTCGAAGTTTAAAAACATTTGGCAAAGGGCACTGACATTCCAGGAATATTGGAAAGGGCCTGACCAACATTTGCTAACTGTACATAACAGGATTTAGTTATCCCTTCTCGTTGTTTCCTTTTAAAATGTACCTTCTGAATAAAGGCTATGCTAGTGTAGTACTTCTGAAGTTTTATTCAACTATTTTAAACACGGTATTCTAATGCCCTTTAATAAAGGCACCGAACAGTCAACAGTCCAGTACTACAGTCTCTCCTTTTGCTTAGTATTCCATTATATTTGTTCATGTTAATGATTTGCTAGGTTTACTTCCCTTCAACTCCAGTCTGCATGTTTCTCAAAGTTCTTTCAAAATTACTTAACTAACAAAAGACATTATGACACAAAGATGAAAGGAAAGATAATTTAGTATATAATTTCCCAATTGAAACGTCACACCTCAATACACACAGCTGGGCCCATAAACTCACATCATCTTGTCATAGCATTACAGCCATGCATCTACAGGTACCCTCTGGCAAAATAATTCACATTTATCACAGACTCCCTGTGTCTGTACAGATTCTGTGTTTAGCGATCCTTTTACAGGATTTATACTTACATCCATGGGGAAGCACCACAATTCCCACTTTGTATCTGCATTCTACACAAGTGGCAAAACGCAGATTTCTTCCTTCAAACAAATTTGACATCATTAATATTAGAATAATTATCATAAAGAAATAAAATGCATCCCCTCTGGACCCAGTCATATCTCTTATAAACGCTAAGTGGACTAACTGAGCACGTTTATCAGGAAAGAGATGAGAAATCCTGTAACTCAGATGATGCAGAAATGTAGGAAATTAAAGATTTTCCCTATATACATTATTATAATACTTAAAAGGGAAGTCAAAGAGAGGTAAACATGAATTAAACCAGAAGAAAGGAAATCCTGATTTAATAATTGATTTYTAATCTCCTTTGCATTTATACTTCACTGAACATAAAAAAAAAAGAAAAAGAAAGAAGGAAAGAAAGATCTCATTTCACTGACTGCTGTAACCACTGAAACAAACATTAACTCAAAACCAAATTAAAACAGAGGGTTATAGTTCTTTTTAGTTCTTTTATAGTTAAATGAAGCATGGTGAGCTACTGCGCCTCGGTAACGCCACAGCAGGCTCCTTTCCGTCTCCCCGCCATGAAGCCAACACTGCAGCTGGTACCTGCTGCAGGAGAAGGGCTGCAAATGCCGTGCCGAAAAGCACTGGCACGAGCGGGAAGCAAGGTAGGAACCCCCGGACACCCCCACTAAGTTGGCACTGACACCAAGGCCGGCTGAGTTCTCAGGCTCTCCTCCAGCTCGAACCTTAACCTTTCTGTTAAGGATTCTGTTCCTAAAAATTCAGCCAGGTAACCGCTGAGGACTTTCTTCTTCGCAGATCAGAATTTAAGTTGACGCAAAGACAATGCATTAATTAATTTTTGAAGAAATGTGCTAAGCCAAATTTTAAAAGACAGCTCATTTCTACTAAATGTTTTACTTAATTTCTTTTTTTTTTTAAACAATCGTGAATCTTTAAATAAGATCAAAACCTCTATTTATTCTACACCGCCCTTCATGCTTCTGGATTTTTTATATTTATTTTTACATTTCAAACAATTTCAGCACTGAAAACAGACTAGCGATTTTTATTATTTTCCCCCGATTCCACTGTAGCTGTCGGCACTGTTGCAGACATTTGAAATCACATTTGATTTCAAATGTCTGCAAAATATATTTGGTGTCTGGACTGCCATAGTATCTACAGGGTTTTTTKTTTTTTTTTTTTTTAAACTTATTTTCTTCAAAGGTGCCGGAATCAATTCTATTACTTTTATTTCAGAAAAATGAATAGAAGTTCTAAGACCACTGTTTTGCTTTAACCAGAGCCAGCCTTTGAAATTCAAGTACCTGCCAGTGCTCTTTCCAAAATGCCTTTTTTTTTTTTCTTAAACAGTTCACATAACATAGCAGGTAATAAACATAAGGCAAAAATTTATCAAGTAAGAGATAGGAAAAAACACATGCCATTACAGCCTGYTTCTACGTATGCATACAATATAAGTTAAAGCATAAGGTAACAGTAGCTTAACTAATTCTATTAATCTCTATGAATAAACATTTCATTTGGCCATTTTCACATCCTGCAATTATTCCAGAGGAAACACAGGTTAAGGGTTCAGCTAGCACTTAAAATGTCTCCTGAAGCACAATTATATCTACAAGGCTTAGCCTGGGGCTGAAATTGGGAAACCTACAATACAAAGCACTTATTTTTCTTAAATACACTGTGGAGTTCAATTATTTCAAAGGAGTTTTTTTGTTTGTTTGTTTGTTTTACTTATTAATATTCAGTTCTATACAAGTACCTTGAATGGAAAGGCCATCTGCAGCCCACAAAATCTGGGCCATGGAGCAGTCTTATTTATCTAGAATAAATGGTTAAAACAGAATCAAGCTCATTGGAAAAAAGCATTGGAAAACCATAGTTACAGTTGCTGATTGCTCCATGCACACTTTCAGCATTCAAAACTATATAACAGAAACAATGAATACGTGAACAGATAGGAGACACCCCAAGTTTCTGTCAAGTTTTAAGTTCTCATTTCCGGTGAGCTGTAGAGATGAGGTTACAATTTCTTTCCAGCCCTCCCAAAAAATTCCATACAAGTTTCAACTTTTCACCACGGTTTAATTTAACAAAAAAATAAAATGCAAGTCTTAGAGACCCCAAAGGGCTCCATTTACCTATACAGCCACAGGACCTATACAGCCTCCTCAAGGYTAGTGTTCAAAATAGGGGACCTTTGCAACAGCACAGCCCTCAAGAGTTGCCCTCTCTGCTTATCGAATGCAAAACGTGGTTTCACACACATGCACACACATCTAAAATTCCCATTCTTTGGGGTCTGCGTGGCTTGTTCTTGGAGCAGGAATTCATTTTCAAAGATGGGAAGAGTACCTGTTTACCTGTACCTGTTTAGCTAAATTACACCCTTAAGGGGGGGAAAAAATGCAATTCCTTAAGGTGGAACCGCCTGACACARTGGAAAAAGGCTGAAAGGTGGCGAACATTCACAACAGGCTCAATTCCAGGAAAGTGGATAATATCCTATAACAAGAGACTCCTGCAATTCTTATCTATAGAGTCCTCTCTCTTTATCAAATATGAATGCTATATGCAATACAAATTAATATGAAATTAAAAGACACTCAATCATATTATTGATTTGCCATAGGACAAATTATAAAACATATAAATGAAAGGCTATTTGTTTGCCCTTATTAACGAGGCTCTGATTTTGTTTGACTACAGCCCCTCTTTGATTTTTGATGTGAAATACCAATGGGAGTTTTTCATACTGAAGTTTGTAGGCACCAGTTCAAAGTGTGTGAGAGCACTGAAAAACAACCGCTCCACTACTTGTTGCGAGTGCTGCGGCTGACAGAATCTGGGAAGCGAGTTCCAAGGTTTTGGTTAAAAAATTAAAAATAAGTAYGTGGCGTGTCAAACACCCATAAAAAGGACATTAATGCTAAAATAAAAAATAATTTTAAAAAAGCTCTCAAATGAGTAAATACTAGAATGAAGGTTGTCCATGTAGCATGGATTCAGAGCTCTTGTAGGAATTCACTAAAATGGTTGCGCTCAACATTACAGAGCAAGTCATCTGTACAGCCAAGAAACACACACACAAACAAAAAAAAMCCATCCCCACAAAATCCAACGCTTCTGTGACCCAGTGCAATGCTTTAAGCTAAAGCTGTTCTTCTCTTAGAAACCTTTATTCTACTCACTGTTCATCCCATCTCAGATGGTAAAAAAGTCTATCACATACTACCACATACATAAAGACTGTAAAAAAAATGTGAAATGGCCAGTTAAATGACACCCAGAATTTAAAGTTGGACTACTGTAGAGCCAAGTTTAAACTTAAACGCAAACCAAAATGACTAGAGGTACTGAATAGGAATCTTGGTTTATGCAAARTTCTCCTTTATTTATTTTTAAAACATTCCAATTCTACTTCAAAACAAAACAAAACCAAMCCCCTAATGGCTCTAACATTTTGAGAGTTCTCCCCACGTTTTCCTTTCCTTGGCAACTTTTCTTCAGAGCTGCATTAACATCCCACTCACCAACACGGAGGCTAATGGATCTGTACAGGCATCTGCTAAAGGCGGCAAGCATTAATGTATATGGAATAGTACAAAGCCCAAGATGTTTTACGTTTCAGACACTGTTCCTAACCATTTTGATCTTCTGACATCCAGAGCTACAATGAGATCAGACAGTATCTTAAAAGATTCCCCAAGTATCTTCTGCAAGATAAAACATGAAACAATAACTTCTCAGGAAGATACTTTTGTTGCTCAAAATAGTTTTCAGATTGTTTCTCACTTAGTACAGTTTATATTGATGACATCTGGGGGATAGAGAGGCAATGGAAATAGTAAACTGTTCTCTCAAATTCTCGTGTCAGGAAACATTGTCTATCAGTTTATAAAGCAGCAGATAACTCTGAGGTCTCCCTGACCTTTCAGCACTACGGGACACTCTTTACGCACAGACAAGCTGTTCTGGAACAATTCCTCGCTGTACAAGGTACTGATCTTTTCATCAAGACTTGGCACACAGGTCGTCGTCTTCTACCACTTTCTCCCCGAGCAGACTATTCATCACGGGCATGCAGTGATGCAGCTCGGGATCCTGTCCCAGATGTGCTCTGGCTTTCCAGCTCCTTCCTCTTCCCACTTTGGTATCTTAGTCTCTCTCCCAGGAGATGGGGATCACACATCAACTTTCTGCGCTAGCAGTCCTTTTGTTTTGATGGTGAGATCAGTCATCGTTATGCGTGACAAGTGAAAGTGCGGGGCCTAAACATCTTGCTTGCTGACAAAGCATCAAGCCTTGTTGGTTTATAGCAGGAACCAGAGGTAGCCCAGCTTTAAACATCAGTTTTGCCTATGGCAGGCTGGAGACTTCTTTGCRTTGTAGTCCTAGTGAGCTACCACATGCAACATGGAGCCAAATTCCTGCTGCTGAAAACTGTAAGTCCATAGCAAACATTAAATGCTTGGTTTTCCTTTCAGGCTGAAAAAGAGGYAATTCTGAAAGTTTGCAGAGGATCAGCCAAAGTCACTGTAGATGATGTGAATTACCCAAGTATTCCAAAAACTCCTTTTGTCAAGCATCACTCAGTTAACACATCTAAAGATAAGATGTCTTTCTGAAGACAGTGGCACACGTTCAAGAAAAGGAAGTYTATATGGAATCAGGGTGGATTCAGACTTCTCTAGCAATTGATCTTATTCAACACACAAAAACCCATCAGTATACAGTGTTATTTTTCTTAAAGGGCAAGGCAACTGGGAAACTTGCAAAAGAAAAATATGAATAGTGTACAACTAATGTATCTGAATATCATCTGTATACTSATACCTAAAATTTAGAAAGTTAGAATCCGATTAGAAATAAATACTAATCTAAAACCAGATATACAATAGTGTTAAGATGACTTTTTTTAAAAAAATATGAAAACATATGCATGGTCAAATGTAAGTTTAACTTTTTTGCTGAAGAAGGAAAGTACGACAGCATACACCTGTCATTTACAACCACTTCTAWCAAAAAGTACCAATCCAAACCAACTCATGAACTCTCCATGTGGCTCAGTAGGAGGAAACTAAGGCCCTGATTCAGCAAACACCTCTTTTGCTTGAATATGCTACCCAACTTGAGAGTTCACAGGAATATTTCACCTGAAACAAGCTGTGAGCCTGCTATAACATTTCAATACTTGAGGCTAAAACGGTACCTAAAAAAACCCTGACACTGTATACATTGGTTGTAAAGAAGTGTGATCCATACTTTTATATGGAGAATAATGTTCCCTGTTCTTTTCATCACTTGTAGCCTGTCATAGTTCAGTCAGTGCCTCCTAGAGAAGCTATCGACCGTGAGATTTCTAYAGCTGCGAGGGGCAGGTGGCCTTTAAACGGACGGTCCATTCATCTGTACAAGATGCTTGGCAGCGCTGATGGCAAGGCTTTCTCTGTAAGCACGAACAGTCACTTCAGCTTTCTGTACAAGGCTGCTGCCTAGCAGAACAAGCATAACATCGTCAACTTATTATCGCTTCTCCGGTATGTCACATAATTACCTTCCGCAAGAACAGCCCTCTTTACCAATAACTAGTCCTCAAACYAAATACTTGTGCGATGTAAAGAAAGAAAATAACCACCTGTGAATTAACTACACAAYGTTCATCCTAATTCCAATTACTGCAAGGAGGCAGGGAAAAAGCAGCAAGTTCGATACTTACATATAGTTGTCAGTGCTTTGGAAACATGGATTTACCTAGAGGCACCAGACCTCAGATCCTCACAGCTGGTCTCTGCCAAAGCATGCAGAATCCCAGTGAAACAAGAAAAACGCCAGGTCTTTTCTTCGCGCCACTCCAGCTCCGARCTAAAGGTGCAGAGCAACCCTGGCCAGCCGCAGTGAGCCTCCGTGCAGGCTGGTGCTCCGGCCTCATCACCAACCCACCTTCGCAGCCTCCGACGCCGCGTGTCACTGCTGGGCACCCAGTTACTGTAGCAACTCCTGATGTAAGCTGCAAAATGTCTCTGGGCTCGAGAGATTAGTTAAGTATTAGTATTTTCAAAATGCATATGATTAAGAAGGGAAAACAGAAACCTGCTAGACCTGTTCACCTCTGCTTATCTTAAATCCCCTGATCACTGGCAGCATATTTAGTATATCAMAACATATTGGTGTTTTTTTCAGATTTCTTCTGTACAATTTGCACTTTTAAAAGCACATTTCACGAGATAACTTTACAGATCAAGTGAAAAACAAGCRTCTGGTATCTTTTTAGATTTCATTTTTCAGAAGTGACCCGCTCAGCTCTAAGAAACGTAACTTCCTGTAAGGTTCCTCTTTGCAGAATACTTAAAACTTCATTACATATACGTTTTGATTCATTGAGCTGATTTCACTTATACCGATACCTCATCGAGCACGGACCCAGAGATTTTGGAGATACAAACCATGCACCTAAACCTACAGTCCCTTACAGCAGTTTTACACTGGTGAAACTCCACTACAAAATTCAGGTCAGATATTGATACATGACATGAACAGGTTTACAACTGGAACGCCGCACCAAAAAGATTTTTCTAAAAACAAAACCCACCAAGGCAGTGATATTAGATAGCAATTAGTGACATTTGGCAGCAATGTTAGAACAAGAGCACTCAGTGAAACTGGAGTAGTGGCTTAAAACAGATAAAAGAAAGCCCTTTTTCCACTGCTGGTAGTGAACTTTGTTGCCAGACGAGGCTGTAGTGGGAGATTCAAAGGGTTCGGAAAAGGATTAGGCAAGTTTGGGGAGGGACGTAACCTCTGACATCCCCAGTTCAACAACTGGGGGGGTCGGGAGAGTCGGAGAACAGACAGCAACAGTGGCTGGGCTTGTCTGTCCTCCAAAATCACATCTCCTACTGCCACCATCCTCCAAAATCTCATCTGCTGCCACCACCCTACTGCATCTCCTACTGCCACAGGTTCCTGGGTGAGATGGCCTGTTGCTCCGATTGCAGCAGGGCACGTTCTCATGTTCATAACCACCATTATTATTAAATAATCAGAATAAAGTCAAAATGTGACCATTAGGCTGAAATTTTCAGAGTTTTTGTGAACAATTTCTCATGTTTCATAAAGAACAAACAAAACATTTCAGTCACCCAAATGCAAAATCACTTTTAAGTTATTATTTCTCAGGCTTTAAAACTGAACTCTAATTTTGTTTCCTTCATATTGTGTATAATTTCCTTCATATACACGTTTCATTGCAAAGTGAAAAGACTTTAATATTAAACTTGTCCACTTCAGCTAAAACATTCATCATGCATTTAGGACCATATCACTGCTTCAAACCAAACACTGTACACCAAGCAAATAAATTGAAGGCATAATATTTTATGCTTTATCAGTTAGTATTTCTGGATAGGAATGTGTCTTCTGTGGCAGGTTCAGGGATAGTTTAGTGCTTGCTGTCAGCTCACCTTCTGGTCATAACTTCCAGATCCCACAACATATTATTTGAAATGACCCACAACAAATTATTATCAGTTTGACATTTACACTGGTATCACTAGTGTCAATATGCAGTTCTCACTCAAATGGACTAGGACCTTAAAATAATCTCTCTCTAGTACTAATTATGGAGTAATTGTTACTAGTAATACTACATGTCCTTGCAACTCTAGAGGCTAGAACTGATTTTATGTTACGTAAATGGCACAACACTTCTCACCATTACAACAGTTACTTTTTCGGAAGACTAGTTTCCAGCTCAGTTGGTGAGCACCGCTTGGCCCAGACGTTCTCCCTCACCTGGGTGCATAAAGCCCAACTCCGGAGAGAACAGAAGACTCCGCTTCTTTATTAGCTACTTCCTCCGTGACACAGAGCCATTTTTGAAAATACTTGCTGATATGGCCCAGTACTAAAAACAGATTTAGCATTTTCTTAAAACAGGAAGACTTGTAGTAGGAGATGAGCTCCTCATTATCCATCTGTTTCCAGTTGCTTTTATTTATACTACAAAACTTTCCAGATGTCATGCTCTTCATCTCTAGTCCCTGTAGGATGATAAACTATGTTCCTCTTACAAACTCTTTACATCTATACTTATATTTGAACATTGAAAATAATTCTTAAAGGAGAAATGTGCTGAAGTTTTATTTTCTGTAGAGATTTCCAAAAGCAGCATGCAACAATTCCCTCTTGCAAACTACCCAGCAATGAAAGAAGAGGACAGAGGGTGCTCTGGGGGGCAGCGACGGGTGAAGATAGCTGGAAATAAATCTGGAGGTAGCCTTGTCTCAAGTGAGCCATTTATATATATATATTGAAAGGAGGAGAAGCAGAGAACAAAACAAATGCCAGACCTGCAGGTGTGCTAACAAATTAAAACTGGAGCAGGGAGAAAGGAAAAAGAATTAAAAAAGTCTGCTATATCCTTTCAACCTCTGCTTCACCTCCACAGCCTGTGTGATGCAACCTTTATTCTAAGGAGCGCTGCATGCTATCAGGCTTATCAGTGCTATCCATAAATATGCAGTGGATGTCTACACGGGTTGGCGCAACTCCGCTACTGCCCCTACCMGTGCCAGTTGGCACCAACCACAGAAGCCCCAAAGCTGTTCTGAGCTGTTAAGGGACGGGAAAAGGAAGAGAACTGGCTCCCTGCTTGCCCACAAATGCTAACTCGAAAACTCTTATYGTAGACGTTAACTGTAATGACAAATTATTTTAGTCACAAAAGAAATTTTCAGCAGCACGTGGCACCGTCTTCTGGCTTCTTCTCAAGAAAGCATCGAGGAAAGGGTGATTTGACTAAATAGTCTGTTTCTCTACAGATGTCATTTCTCTCATACAACAGAAAAGAGAATATTTATGAGGCTGTTGCAGTCCRTGTCAAAAAAAGTCAGAATCATAAAATGTGTTCTTAAATCTTTAAGTGCTGTTTTATCTCTGCATACGTTCCACTTTGAAATCTGTTTTCCACTTCAAGCAAAAAGTGTTTCTTATCAAAATCTAAAAAATAGTAATTTAGTTATTTTACAGTAAATTCTCAAAGAATTCCCATCTCTAAAGGTCAAAAGCTACGAGTGTGTCTAGTATTTGGGAGAAATAATATAACCTGCAAACATAACTGACATGCTATCTGTCACTTGTTGTTCTATACCATTTTGTATTTGGATTATCGTACTGTGGATTCAAGCGGTATTTTAAATAAAAAGGTAAAGGCACGCAAACAACTCAGTCCATGGAAYGGTGTTCGCACCACTGGCAATGCTCACGGACTGACAGCACTTCCAGGTGGGTTACTGTGGGGTTTGTATCCCAGTCTTACCCTCAGTTCAGACAGCTGTACTGCCTTGCAAGGTCCCCCAGGCAAGGATCAAGAGCCCACAACGCTGGCTACTGCCCCTTCCCAGATAACRTAGATGCATCTAGAGTCATCCACAGAGAGAAAGGGTCAAATATGAACAGTTGTTGGTTTTAGGAACAGACAAAGAACAATGACAATTATTTAGAGAATATCTAAATTAACCTTTTCTTAATAGGTACATCTTTCAAAACAGGGAGAATGACTCARACAAAAGCAACCTTGGTCCCTCTGTCGTAGGGTTTAAAGTACTTAATTTGCTTGCAGCCTGGAGGCTACATACATCCTACAGAATCTTTTAGTCCTGAACTAAAGTATACTGACAGCCCTAGAAAGTAAAATTGCCTATTTGACCGAAAAGCACGAGGCATGCTGCGCATTTCATGATTCATGTATGGGAAGTACCTGCCCTCGGCAGGAAGAAACTGAGGCACGTAGCTCAGGAAGCAGTGTTAGAAATACACTGTGTAGAGCCTGTGCAGAAACTGCCTAACATAGCTTTAAGTGAAAATCTGATCTAAATTTTTTTTAAATATATACAATACATAAACTGTAAGCTATTATTAGCTATGAAAAGGTTCATGTTACAAACCATGCTTTTGGGRATATTAAAAAAATTCAAACTTTTATGCTTCGTGGAATAATATACTTTTATAACTGCAGTCAACTGGTTTCCTGAGAAAAAGAGCAAACAGGATGGAAAGATCATCACCTCCAGGACTCRTCCTCTTCACCAAGATACATTCTTAAGTAAAGCAGACTATTACCCTAGCAATCCCACAGACACAAAGCAGTCAGGCAACAACACATATTTAGCAGGAAAATGAGAAGGTTTTTGCCATATGCTTTAAGCTTTGAAAGTTAATACACTGCAGACACATAGAAACCCAAAGACTCAGGAATAAGATTTTCCTGAAACACAGCATTTCAGAAGCAGCTTACTATCAAAACAGGTCTTTCGTTTACTCCAGCTAACAAATGCTTCTTTATAAATTAAAGAAACCCCTAGAAAAAGAGGCTTACATCAAGCTTAATCTGTAGCTGTACTCTACTCTCTTTATGCCTTCCTTTTGTGATCAAGTTTAATATTCTAATCAAGAATTTAACCCTTCTGCTTTACAAGAAGAAAGTTGTTAGCTCTTTTAAAAACTGCTTGGTAATTAAAGTACTCCCAAGTAAAACTAACAGCAACAAGCACTTTGCCTAAAGTAGTAAACCTAAAACCTGCTGTTGCAAACCAATGCTGGTCATCTAGGACAAGCTTGAGGATCTCAGCCTGGGACATGTTTCCTACCCAGCTGCATAAGTCAGTCTGCAGGTAGATACTGTGAGCTCAAAATGTGGGGGGGGGGAATCCTGCATGGGGATTACTCAGTGTCACCCAGCAAGAAGTAGAAGACAGCAAAGCACTGTCACGACTCCAAGAATAAATGCCACGTTGTCACAAGACTTCATAAATGTACACAGCAAGAAAATAGGAACAGCATTATCCTGCACCTGGCAGATAATGGATATATGATCTCAACACACCCCCTCACATTTTGTGCCTTTGTCTATTTAAAGGCAAAACTGTGCCAGTTTTACACTTTTAGACCAGGCCCTGGGCAATAGGACCCTGCACAACTGGCTCTGCCCGAGTACTGCATGCGTGATTCTTTCCGTCCCAAGACAAGTGTGTGACCAGGGACGTGTATACGTGACCAGACCAGCTTCTGAAAACGAAGGTACCATTTTATCTTCACAGTAAGAGCAAAGCATTTGGGGAAAATGTGTTTTAAACCTGCAGTTTGTGAGACAAAACCCACGGGGCTGGCTCTGTGAGGGGTCAAGCCAGATTTCTTGGCRTCACAAGTTTCTCCCAATGTCCTGCAACCACCCTGTACTGCAGTGGCTTACTGTGAGCCATTTTTCCTCCTTGCATGTTTTCTCCCCATACTTTCTTATTAAACTACACTGATTCATTAGCATACACACAGTAAACGTGTTCTTAGCCGCCTCAATAGGCACACTGTGTCAGTGGGTACGGCAGAGGACTGCTACCTCCATCACAGCTCTGCCCCTACTCCAATAACTTTTCTGTTTTGCTGAAGCAATGCCAGGTCAAATGACAAATCTTCCATTTACAGGAGATAAGGAGCCAGCTCCTGGTGTTAAATTCAGCTAATATAGTAAGAGTTTTCCCCCATTAGCAAATAAATCTCTAAATAAACATGTGCTTGGGTAGGGGTGCAAGAAGACCAGAATATTGTTGTTAAAACAGAAGGCAACACTGCAGTTACTTTAGACCATTCTAACTTCATTCCACACTTGATAAATCTTTTCAGCAAACTGTATTAGAAACAGAGCTCGCATAGCACGTGAGGCAATTAGAGGGTTTCTGTAGTACATTCGCACCACTAACAGTTGTACTTTATCAGCTGTGTGCTGGAGTGTTTTCCACGTCCTTTATATTAAAGCAACTAACTTCACAGGTCAACACTCTGGCAAGCTTGCTCCTTGGCGAAGCCTGCAGCTTCCAGTGGCAGAGGGAAGGAGTCACAGCTGTGCCAGTTGTGCACTGAATGCCGAACACAGGTTCCCAGCAGCTTAAATAATGCACCAGGTCAGTGTAGCAGTTGAGATTACACATTAAGCAACCCCAAACAAAACAGGAGCAATTAGAGAACAGCCAGGGAGTGCTCAAACGTGTAACCAGATACTCTTACAGCCAATACATATCAATACAAGGTATAAAAACACAGTCAAGCACCACAGACCTCTCCCTCAGAGAGTTATAGTTGGGTGGTCTTGCAAGGAAAAGTATGTGTTAAATCACATCTTGTCCAACCATAAAGGCAGCCAGCCATAAACCGGCTCCCGACACTCAAAGCATTCCAACCAGTGCTGCCAGTAACTTGAGTAACCCTGGAGAGGACGTTTCCTGACAAGGTAATGGTGGACCATGACTTTTTATAGGAACGCAGCCCTGGAGGGAGCCTCCTGAATGAGGATCCTAATGCATGATTTCCTCCTTTCACACCAAAAGGAAAAACAAGGTTCCCTCCATCCATCACTGGGGAACGTTCTGTACCTACACATCTACACCTTGACAGCTACAATGCCAACAACATAGCACGTTTGCTACTACTCCCAATCTGTTAAGTAATATGAAGCACTACTAACAACTGAACTCCTAGAACAAGAACTTCAAATCATCAAAAGAAAATTGCAGCAATCCACAAGTCCTAATAGAAAGAAATAAGTATACCTAGGTATATTCAGTGTATTGAGAACAGAGTTCCTGACAGCACAGAAGCAGCAGCCTAGGCAACATAAGAAGTCAAGAAATTAAYAGGAGACTGTGCGGGAAGTCAGAAAGGCTATAATGGAGATGGCAGCAAAATACAGGCAGAAACATGAAGAAGCAGCTGAATCTCTACAGCAATACATATGAGGGAGAAAGGAAACGGGAAGGACTAACATTTCTGATGGGCTGAAACACAGATATGTGAGAGGGAAAACTCCACAGGCAAGATTTCCTTTAGAGGCTTCCATTTTCGTTCCCCTACACTGAAGAAGTGTCAATGGCCGTTCTTCTGCCAAAAGATTCTTCATCCTATGACTTCAAATTTCCGGGAAACGTACATTATTTCTGCTGTCAGTTAGCTTATGCTTTTTACAGTTTCTTAGGTAATGTTAATAGGCCAGTGAATTCTACAGACTGTTTTAAAGAATGTTTACCAGGATATTTCCAAGATTTCTGGAKATTATCAATTACCAAATCTGTGGTTTTAATTTAGGAACTTAAAATATAATTTTTGTTTTATATTCACTGAGATCCTGTTTGCAGTAAAGTTAACTTCATTATTGTTAATGGACACGAAAATAAGCACAGCTAATGGGACAGCAAAATTCAAGAGAGTTTAACAAATTCAGGTTGGGACTAGATAATTTACATCCCAGAGCTCTGAAAGCTCTGGCACTTTAAGCAGGAGGCGTTAAAGAAAATATTTTAATAGGTCTCTGATGTTGAGGGTGGTGCCATCTGATCTGAAAATAGCAAATATAATACCCAGATTTAAGAAAGAAAAAAATGCAATCTGAGCAAAGAAACTCCARTTTGTCTAAATTCAGCAGAACAGCTTTAGAACAACTACCCAGGAGAAGAAAAAACAAAGGGAAAAAAATGAACAGATGGAAGTAAACAGATGGAGGAATATTTCTATCTGCATTTCCCAAAAAGTAGACCATCTCAGACTAACTTGATTTCTCAGTGGGAGCATCTCTAGTAGATACCATCTATCTGGTCTTCAGTAAAGCATCCAACAGAGTGATATATAAAGAATCCTTTAGTGAAACTAGAAAAAAAAAGGGGAAYCTCAAATGTATATTAGAGGTATGAAGGAACTGACTAAACTGAAAAGTTTTTAAAACAGCAAGCACGTACCATGCTGAGTCTATTAATGGTGCTCCACAAACATTTGTTGAGAAAGTGACTTCATTTAGTAATTTTATCAATAAACTTACCAGGAAAAGGAAAAAAAAAAAAAGTCAGCAATGCCTTATTAAAAATGCTGATAACACAAAGTCTGGAGACATGACCAATACACAGAAGGATCATATAGAATATCATACAGAATTTAACAGGCAACTTTGAGATACCTGAGCATGGAAATCCAATAGCATAAAATGGAAAGCTACATGCATGGAAGCAACAGAAAATGAAGCAATAAGCTAAGACATTTATCAATTGGAAAAGTTCAAAGAGGGAAAATATCTTGCCATACTCATTGAGAACAGGTGGACTGCAACCAGTGACATAATACAGCCATATCAAAGGCAAATATGATTTAAAAACCTATCAGTCAGGAGTGGTGCTTCCAGCAGAGATAGGCCAGTATTAGTATCACTGTATCTTAGGAACAGCACAAAAAAAAAAAAAGTGGTCATTCATGGTCCAGAAAGCTAAATACAAACCAGCTGCAGAGGAGGCCTTCTATGATAATACACAGTCTTGAGCAAAACTAGCCCAGCAAACAAACAGTGGGAAAGAATGACTTCTCTCTCCAAAATGCACAAAGACAACAGACACAAAGAAAGAGGAGCCCTGGTTCCCTGCACATGAGCTTCCACATTTGGTAGCTCAGATTAGAAATCTGAGCACTGATATGAGTTTCCATTTGCAGAATTTGGTATTTTAACGGGACCATCTCTATCCTATTACACACAAATCTGCAAAGAGCTTACCTTCTCCCTCATGAGAAGATTCAATCTCACTGAAATGAGCAGAATATGAGAGCCAGACTTTACATCCCAGACATCTGAAAGTTAAGATTTTCAAGGGAACTCAGGCATTCAATTCCTAAAATTTTTCAATGGGAGTCTGATATTCAGTTCTGTTAGGTCCCCTTGAATAYCCCAGCTGAACTAAACAAACCAGAAGAAGAAAAAACAAAACAAAACAAAAAACCTTCCCATCCCTCTAACTGTGCAAAAGAAAACTCAAATTTGTCTGCCTGTGATGCAAGTGGAATGACTTTTCTATCAGATATGAAGATATGACTAGACTATTTCACCTCAAAAAACCCTTTAATAAAAAAACACATTAAACTGAGTTGGACTGTTCAAACTGGATCCCTGAAGTGATATTTGGGCTCTTCTAAGAAGACAGGCCGACTTTGACGTGTGCTGAACAACGCCTGTGCAGTCAGTTTTGGCTTACATCAAAATGGCATTGGGGTTACACGTGAGCTGAATCTTTGGTCTCATTTGAACGCTTTCCCGGCACTCTCCACTTGGACCAGCCCTTGGGCTGGGACTGCTCTGGTCTGTAAGTCAGGACTCTCCCCCTCCCCGAGGGGAGGCTATGTAACACTTGCCTGTACTACGGGACCAAGACCGGTGTACCCCCTTATTGAGCAATCGGTGGAAAAACTTTCTGACTGACTTTAACAGATTCACAAGCGTTTGACATACATGTCTCATAATCCACTTTAATCAAGACAATTCTGCCTGATTCTACTGCGTTCTTGTCTGGTTTTGGAAGTTGCTCACAAACTTTCGGCTCTGCTCAAAAAAGTAACAGACTACCCATGCAATGTGTCCCTATTTTCTCCTCCTCAACATCCCCATTTACAGCCCTCAAAAATGTTGGCATAGATAAAAGTGCAACCTTGAGCTGGACCTAGGGATACTTTCAGTAACACTGAAGTTGTATAAAACTGAGACATGTAGAATATTCCCATAAATAAAGATTTAAGATTTAATAAATTTTTAAATTTACATATTAAATTTTACTTTCCAAAAGAAAATTTCTTGGGATCCTATTTAGACTAACAAATAAAACTGAAAGCAGACTTGGCAGAGCAACTAAATTGTTCTTTGCAAAAAATGGAAAGTAAGAAAATACTTGTGATTCTTTTACTTCCTCCAGCTCTTGTTCAAAACTAACTTAAGTACTTTTGCAGTTGCCCCAAAAGAAAAAAGTAATGTAGACAACAGATTTCAAAAGCCTCTTTCAAAATATAGTTCTCAAATGTTGTCTCTTTGATCCATTTTATTTGAACTTTTTTTTTTTTTTTTTTTTTTTTTTTAACTCTGAGGTCTACTATTTAAAAAAAAAATTCATATATATAAGTGCTCAGTGCAGGAGAACAGTGCTTCCATACTTGAAATTTCCAATAGCTTTATATCCATAAAACAAACATCAGGAGAGAAGTGAGACAGAAAAAAAGTTAGAATAACCTACTTTAGGAAAGAACACATGCTCAGTGGATGAACAAGATAAACACAAAAGAGACCAAACATGAAAGTAAAAGCATAAGTTAGAAGGGGAAGGAAGCTAAGGTTTAGTTTTCAAAAGAAAGTGTTCAAGAAAACTCAGTGAAAAGAGAGAATAAAAGAAACAAGAAATTAGGCCTTTGAAGATAAACAATTCTGTTCCACCATAGATGCATGCGACATCACCTTTCTACTCATTTAATTCACTGTAATTGAAAATTGCTTGAGCACTATCTCACATGCGAGAATGTATTCGACATACTGCAACTCAGTAGAGAGGTGTTACTGGGCAGCTCTGGCACTGGTAAATTGGTGCCTAAACCTTAATACTAATGTCAACACAACAATTTACATGAACAGAGCTGGGCTGGGCCCTTAGGTTATGGTATGCAGCTTAATACTCTACGCCAAGGGGAAAATATATATCCAGGAGCGGAAAATTTAAGGCTTGCGTACGACTAATTCCAAGGCAGGGCTGAAGCAGATGTGGTGGGACGCACTTTCCTGAACATGAAACATGACGGAAATAAAAGTGAAAAAGCGAAAAAAAAACAGTGTTCTTTCTTCCCTTCTGCTTTGGAAGAACTAGGGCTTCAAATGGCTTCTTGTTAGTTTTCACAGTCTGCGTTTCCTTTTTCCATGAAGACTCAGGAAAAGTGGAAGTATGCGGTGGTAAATGACCTGTAAATTTATGTACTATTTCAGGTGAATTCCATCCAGGCACTCATTTCAATATCCCGGGTATTTCCATAGATACTGAAGAGGCCAGTTTGAACAACTTTATTTGATTTGTCCTTGCTTCTTGAACAAAGATTTTCCTCTTCTTGGTCTTGGGAGATCTGTTGTGAAGAGCTCCACCACCTCCCCCTTGCCAGTAGTAATGTCCAATGCAATATGAGTCAAACTCACTGTGGATGCAAACATCCTCTTCTAAGTCAAGCTCTGCTTTGAAGGCATTACCGCTTGCAGCTATTTGTCACTGCTCAATGTGTCAAAGTTACTGTCCTTACCCTGTAGTTCAGTTGACAGAGTGGTTCGTGAATGTGCTCCCGAAGCTACTAAGAGCAAAATTAACCAAGGTATCAGACCTTAATTTGAAGAACATTTAAACTCATCTGCCTGTGATTGCCTACAGTGGATTAAGAGGTACCCACATGAGCAATTCTACCAGTTATGCAAAGAAATTTCCACTGGTGTGCAGTGATGAAGAGCTGTAAGCAGTGATACCTTCTGCTGCATGAGCAGATATAAAAACAGAGAATCTCTGTGTGACCTGTTGTCTGTCCCGACCCACCTTAGAATCTGAAGCACGTATGGTGCAGACCTGCAGAGACTTTTCATGAAGTATTTTCTACCCTGTGTGTCTGCCCCAAAGCTTCATGCAAAATATCACCTTCCCCAGGGCAATACCACACGTCTGCCAAAAAGATTACGCCAAAGTTTTGTCTCCTAATGGAGCTGCTTCTGCTCTTCTGCTTGCACACAGCTGCTTTCAGTGCAGCACCATGCAGGCGATGCCTGAAGAACCAGGGCTTACAGCACCTTTCCTAACAAGTACAGCCTCCCCCCCTTTTTCCCTCCTAAGCATGCTCCCAGGTAAGCACGCACTGTATAATATAATTTCCCAAAACATAATGTCACCAAACAATAAGCAAGTTAACAAAAGTGAAACTAAACCATACAAAATAAACATGTTAGAGACAGATTTACCCTTTCTTGCCACTGCAAAGTTAAAGCTCTGTCCCTCTAAATCTTTTAAACCTTGGGCTTAAGAGGCTGATTAAAAACACAAGAGGAATCATAAAAAATGGTGGGCTAAAATCTGCTTTTTATTTGCCCGAGAAAATGCTGTCAAAAAGCACTGMAAACAATTTACGTAGTACTCCCCTGTACTTACTGCCTCTATAATTTAAATGACTGAAGACAAAAATTACAATCCATACACGAAAATGCTTATTCTGTATTTTAGTCGGCCACATTACTGTGTGGATCTACCTCGAATTAAGACCTCTGTGATTTAAAAAGGCTCAAAGCCATTTCTGCTGCTTTCCCTAAAACAGAGACGTTAACATAAACTGACAGCAAAAGTAGCAGTTGTGAAGTAGTGTTCACTTTTTTAAGGAACGATTTGTTCCTCACCTGAAGCCTGTACTGTTAAAACTGGCAGGCTGCTTCTGCCATTGAAGCATGTTCAATCTGACCAATTTTGGAGTCATTCACAGATGCTGAGTTAGTATTAAGCACCCCAGACAGGTAGAAAGCAGGATGCGGTGTGTATTTTTAGCCTTACGTTAATTCCCAAAGTATTGGGAAAACGCGTGGGACTCCTGTCCTGTACCACAACTAGAGGAAGAACTGGTACTTAAAAAACAGACAAGTACTCACCAATAAGACAGCATTAGCTTTATCAAACTCTTACACGCTTTGTCAGCCATAACCCATCCAATTATTCATTGAATGAATAAATATCAGTAGGATCAAATCAACGATTATTCATGGCTATGAATAATCAGGAAATTCATGTTTATGCTTTATTACTCATATAATCTTGCCTAAAGAATTYCTCTACCATTCCCACTCTGCCTTATACACTCACATTTAAATAATTTGCAGTATGCACAAAACATTTTATTTAAAAATAAAGGGAAATCAAATGCAATTTTTTTCCAAACCAATACTTTACATTCAAAGTGTCACGTTATAAAGGCAACAACCTGGCCACAAGCCTTTGCGTGGACGAATTTCTCAAAGTTGTTACGATGATGCACAAAGTGAGCAAATGAAAAATCTATGCCAAACCTTAGCATAATTAGGATACGAGTGATGCAGTGAACAAATTGTCTATGCACTTGCAGCAAGCCTGAAAGAATGCCAAGAACTATATTATGGGAACTGATGGGGCTTGGTAGAGCTGTGAACAAAGCAAAAGAATCAGGAGCGTGACATGGCTCCATTACTTGAGAACGAAATAAATAATTAATAAAACCAAAAAAATGCTGATTCTGACAAATTTAGCTCATCATTTAACAAAACAGAAAAATAAAAATATGAATTTGCAGCCAGACAGCAGAACACAACAATCAGTAGTAAAAAAATTGCTGAGAGCAGGTCACTTCTTTTCAAATGGGGAAAAGTAAGCCCAGTTTGGAGAAATCATGAAAAGCTCACAAATATTTCTTCTGATAACACTGTTTTATTTATGATCAAACAATTTATAAGAATAAGCTAGAAAGCGGTACCAAATTTTTTTTTTAAATAAAAATTATGATGATTGACTATTTTATAGTAAGGCCCATGCCRCTTTATCTTCATTACTGACATACACAGATATTCCTAGCTAGGAACAGATAGAGGGCTGAAAACTGCATTACTGTCAGCCGTGGTAACCTTTCCACTAGCTTTGGAATAATACTGCCATTGTGCTTTATAAAAATTAATACCTGAAAGAGTTTTATATCAAGMGTATTTTGTTTAAAATTATATATAATAATAGAGGAATACAAGACTTTATATACTGTAAGGTATATAAAAATGTGTATTTTAGCTGACAGAGTAAATTGAACAACCTAGTATTATCTTGAAGAATGAAAAAGTTATCGCATACAAAATTCTTCATGAAATTCAAAGGAGCATCTTTTCAGCCACACCTGTGGACATGCAAATTCTTCTCCCCGAGCAAGCAGATATCAGAATGTATATACAGAAAAGCACAACCCCGATACATATAGCTTAGCATCTGCTTGATCAACTGCATACTTCCAGCATGCATATATACAGCCGGTTACATTTGAGAGCATTTACTAATAGCTTCTGCTGATGCCCCTCCCTTCTTTCTTTCTTTTAGAGAAAATCTACAACTTGTCCCTGAGCTGAATTCCAGCAAGTAATGCATAACGCATCCAGAATTCAAATTTGGGTGCCAAAGTCTATATTTGCACAGCAAAATAAAAGCTTATTAGCCCTCAAACTCTGGCTTAATGCATTGGTAGCAATTAGAACAAATTGTTTCTTACATCTAGCTAACTACAATATTTTATGTCCTTATAAATTTGTTTGGTACTACCATCCTTAACTTGAAAAAAAATGGAAAAATGAGGTATAACTGGTACAGTTCATACACTAAAAAGAGTTCTGCCAAGAATGCAATCAAGTCACAGATACTCAAAAAATTCAAATACTTGTCTGTGTGTGTGTATGCATTTTACCGAACTTCCTATCACAACTGCCGTATCTCCTTATTGGTGCGGACCGGATCGGGACGACAACTTCGCTGTTGACGGGAGCACAGCTCCTGCACCCTGGCCCAGCTGACCTGCGTGCACAGAGGAAGGTGCGCGCACAGCGGCTGCTGAAAGCTTCGGGTGGCTACTGACCACTCTAGCGTGGAAGCCCATCCACAGCCACAGCTTGCCAAGGTATAGCACCGGCTCCTAACCTTTTATGCCCTATACTGCTATCCCATAAGCTGCAGGACGCGGCCCAGAGCAGCTCCACCGCCTCTGTGCGGAGSTCCCCCCAGGGCTGCCCCTCAGAGGGTCACCTCTCCCTGGCCAGGGCTCTTTTCTGCCCTAACAGCATGAATCGGACTGCGCCGTAACTCAGAGCGTAGCCCAGAGGCGGGAACTGGCCTCGCTCCACAGCAGCCATCTGAAGTGTCAAGAGGATAATGAGGGCTCTCCAGGCAATGTAAACACGCAGGAAAGTCCACCGAACATAGAGAGGAGGCAGGCCTAAGAACTTGCTGCTTTGCCAAGGGTAAGATACCATTCCCAGCCGCCGAGGGAAGCGGATTTACCAGGCTTGAAGAGCACAGTTAGCCTGCAAAACAACGGGTCACTTCACAAACCCCGGCCGAAATGCCTGAAAAAGTGTATCAAAAGTTAAGCTGCTAAAGCTTTATTTAGACACTTAAATATTCAGACTGATTATTAATGAGAACTGCTAGGTGACCAAACACTGGAAAAAGATCTGCTCTCCTGCAAAATTTGATCTGATCCCCAGCTTGATAAGCGGAAACAGAACAGAAACGTGCCGAGAGCTTGTGCTGCTTTGAGCCTATCTTCCTTGACTTCCACCTCTGGCTGAGGAGAGGAGCACATTAGTGACTTCTGAGCAAGGAGAAAGGCGGTTTCAATGAGGGAACCCAGTACAAGCCAAAACCAAAACACCCTCTCAAGCTTCAGTAAAGCACTGTTCTAAGCAAAACACAGTTTAGATTAGCACATTTTATTTTCCTTTTCTTCATGCTGCAAAATTTTGTTTTGCTTAAGTGCCAGAAAGGCTGAAATAAGGTTATTGGAAAAAAGTGGCAGGTTTTTAAAGGGGCTGATGTGGAACAGATATACTTTGTCATACAGTTTCTGTCTTAATTATTTCTTAGTGTTTCCTTGGGTAACTGTATCAGTATTACTTTTAAAGTCTTCTTTGTGAAACCCTTTTTCTCAGGAATATATTTACCAAGGAGCTATGGAGACCACAGCTCATCTGTCCATCACTCCCTGCGGGGAGTATGTGACATGTCATGGGGGAAAGAAAATGCCACTTTATTATTCAGTTTTTAAAAGCATATTAGTGAAGAAGCTGCCTGCTTAATGGCACTGATAAATAACAACATCTTATCAAAATAGTGATATCAAGCCTACAGAAAAACATTATGGCTCCTGATAAGAGGAATGAAAATAGATTTAATGAAAGATTTTGAAACATAAGCACTTGGGGCAGATTTTTTTTTAAAGGTACTTGCATCTCTGAAGAGGCTAATGGGTCATTCTGATGCTTACAGAGTCTTGTAGGGGACCGAGATGCACTGGAACAATTCTGGCTTTTCCATAAACTCCCAGGAAAATCAATATAATTTTAATTAGATTTTAATCCTGTTTATCATTCCTGCTATAGAAATTGTTATTAAAGCATCAATAGCAACCAACTCTTCATTTTCAGTTCTTTTAACATAGTAACTAAGAACATAGTAAAATAGTATAAAAAAAAAGTCATATTTGCAAGTATTTTACTTCATCTGATATCAGGGTGTTTAACATACAATCTAAAGCTAGGTTTCCCAAACAAACACAATCCTTAATCCACTAAATCCCATAATAAATGCTTATAAAGCTGAAAAAAATAGTTGGCATTTAACAAAATGCTTTAAGTTAAAAATTTACAGTGGAAAAAAAACAGAAAATACATAAAATAAGGGGTTTTTAAATGCTAGGAAGGATCTTCATGAACATTTACATATAGCACGTTCACCATATGCACAAAAAGAGTAGACAAATAAGAAACCCTCGTCAGCGCCCGGAGAGGAGCCACCCCGCTTTGCAGGGGAAAGCGCTGCAGCACAGTAGCGCGCAGGCACGCAGTAATACTGAAACGCACCAACAGGTCGCCCACCACGCCAGGCAAACGGCTTGCCTAGGGCTGCTCGCACCCAGCGCTGGATTTGCTGAACACAAACACACGTATCAGGGGCTCTATACCTTTCAACTGCAGAAAGTTCATGTCAGGAGTCCCAGCTGACCGGATTCATTTTGTCTGCAGCCAAGCACAACGATGCTTTTAGAGCCTCACGTTCTGCCAAGGGAGAAATTCTGACTGGACCCAACAGGAGGCCCGCTACTTAGGTGCATGTGGGAGAAAATAGTTTCCACAACGCATAAACGGCACTACTGCGGAGAATTATAAAAGGGCATGTTTTCAGASCTCTGGAATAATGACACGTTATATTACATACATTGCTTTCAAGTATACTGCTTTCAAGTAAGTATAATGTAAGCTATGAATAGTGCATGAATCATTTACGAGGACAACAGCAGGTATGCTGATTTGAGGCCAGATTCAGACACCACTAGAGGCATCCATTTGTGCTTTACTTCACTACAGAAAAGTATGATGGAAGATGCTTTACAACACAAATACCAGCATCTCAATATTTATCTTCAAAATGATGTGCTAGAAAGGAAAAAAACAAGGTGATAAAAGGACAGTGAAAAACAAACTAAGGGGATATGAAGGAATGAAAAAAACAAATTAATTATGGGAATAGAAAAACACATCTCAGCCTCCTCCTAAAGCCACCTTTTGCGCCCCTCTCCAACCATCACTTCATCGCCTGTGATGGGCATCTCAGCATTCATGACTAAGCGGCTGCAATATCAGCATTACCGGTTGTTGCAAGTACTATGCTACTACCAAACCCGCAATACTAACGCCGGGGCCTGTTCTTCACTGACCCGCGCCTCTCTGCTCCTGCACCTCTCCCATCCACACTCCAAGTGGAATAACACCCCCGGAGTGTCCCCTCTGCTTCAGCAGTGCAGGGGGAAGAGGTTGGCAAGGCAGAGCTACTACACACACAGGAGAATCCATCACCTCCTTGTCCAAAAGGTTCAACACAATAGTCCATAATATCTTTATAGCTTTTCCGGTAGGAGTACCAGGAAGGATTCAGAGTTTTATCAAAGATGATTTTATACCATGGTACCACGTACYCCCCTCATAGTTGGCCTATCTTTTACCCTATAGGCACTTTAGTCTCATTAGGGCAGAGGAAGCTGGGCACAGCTGAGAATCTGGCCCTGTGTATTTTGAAGGCTGGACCCTATGGTTAGGAGCTGCAATAGGAAGCAAATCTATGGTGTGCCAAGTCAGAGATACACAAGTCTGAAACTCCTAACACTGGAGAAACAAATGGAGAGTCTAATTACAGGCACCTTCTGTGAGAAGCACAATGGCAAGAATTTTTCCACTACTTAGAGTTGCCATCAGCGGGTTTGTTCCCAACAATATTTAGCCTAATAGCTTCCCTTATCTCAGCAGGGTGAAAGGAGCTCCTGCCTATGAAATGCATTCCTGGTTACGACAGGAGGAAGGGAATACTGCATCAGACTGACAGGGTGAAAAGCCGGTACTACGCACCAGGACACGTTCTGCTAGGAAGCCTCACCAAAGCCTTCGCCCATGGTGGCAAGTCCCTGCCACAGTGCGTAGCACTAGTCCTGCCCTGCTACCTTGGGAATCCCAGTAATGTGGACACACAGACCAGTTAACCTTGATGGCAGGAGGGAAGGGGTGGGGGGAAATCGCATCAGAAATCACCTGATTTGGCTCGAGACTGCAGACACCGGCAATTCAAAATAGATCAAATCTTCATTTTGCTGTTGCACATGCTGTCAACAGTAGAGTCCACCAGCTGCCTTCCTCACGTTCCCCACCCTCCGGACAAGGAAATGTCACTATAAACCTTCTCACTTACTGCCCAGCTGCAGCTACATCTACCAAGAGCCAATCAATAAATAAAAACATGTGTGAAGAGCGATGCTAGCTTTGTCTGTCTTGGCTTATGTACCTTAGCAAAACAAAGGCTAAGAGGGGATTCGATTGCTTTCTAAAAGGGAGGAGCAGGAAGGCACAACTCGAGGGAAAAGTTTCATTTAAGCTAAGGGCAATGTCAGTACAGGAAGCACTGTATACAGACTGGTTGTGATAGTGTTCGGGCTGAAAAGGAAAACAAAGTTCCTCCTGGCTCTACAGCTCGGCATCCAAGTCGCCTTCCATGCAGGCGAAACAGAAAGCAAACATCCAACCTTTAGGAACAGGAACTCGCTGCTTTTATGGAAGGAATTACATAATAGCTGAAAAAGCAGAAAACCGGACAGTGGCCCGGGAAGTCTTTGTGGTCTTCTCTGAGGGAAAGGCTGAAACAGAAGCAGAGAGGATGGGGAGCTGGGGTGTGAAACACCAGCAGTTTTGAACACGCAGAATGACCAGCCCCTCTCCCAAGCAGGGAGGGGGAAGGAATTCATCCCAAGAGCTTATTTTGATGACAGAGACACCCAAATCCTAAAAAAAATAAAAATAAAAGAATAATAATAATAAAGTGCTATGCCAGACACTTGGCTATGGTAATCCATGGAATTCAAAGCAAACAGATCTCATTTTTCAAACGAGTTAGACTCTTTGCAGCTACTAAAAGGGGTTAAAGAAGTGGTGGCATATTTGCAAGGAGTGAATATGTTCAAAAAAAATAAATGCACTATCATCTAGGACCAAAAGCCTGGGATCCACTGAAGTCAGTGCAAATGCCATCACAGACCTCAAAGAGGAGGAGATTTGCCACACCGAGACACAAAAACGGGGCAAGCGGGTTGTGAATTGGGACCACCTTTCCTACAAAAGGCAATCTTTTCAGCAGACTGCGAGGTGACAAGTTGTTCACAATCACTTTTTTCTTTCCGTTCAGTTTTGCCTTTCCAAACATTTCCCTACTTACAAACTCTCCACATAAAATTAATCTTAACGTTAGTTCATCATCCTCATAAATAGCTAGTCAAAAATCACAGAGCAGGTTTTGAAAATATAAACTATGTTAAATATTCACCCACTATCAAACAAACAGCTTTTCAAAATTCCTAAGCCATTTCAGAATATTTAACATATATAAACCGACCAAGGCAGTGGGGGGCATCTGGGTTCAGGTTGGGGCAGGGGGCAAGTCATCACTATCATAATTCTGTGGCATCAGGTTTGAAACTAATTTAATTTAAGGCACCGGCTCAGGACTCCTAAGTTCTGTTCAAATGACCAAACTGTTCAAAAGAGTTTTGAGAGTCAGTGACTGTTTGTTACCGAGGTTTCGCCTAATAGAAGTATTTCTGTTTTACATACGGCATCTCTCTAGTGATGGAGAAGGGCATTCTTTAACAGAAATCAAGTCAGTATTTCATTAAAAAAAAAAAAGGAATTTATCTCACTTACTTAAATGTATTTATATAAAAGCTATTTGGGTACCACTACAGTCAAGGAAGAGAGACAGGTATTTACAAAGATTCATCACTCAGTCTTAAGACACATTAATGTTAGGACAGGATGAACTGGCTTCAGAAGCGCCTCTTTGCCACCCCTAACTGCAGAGAAATGCTAGAGAACTGAAGCTAAGTGAGATGAATCCCAGTTACCAATGCAATGAAACAGAAAGAAGAAAATCAAACGCACAGGCCAAGATGCATTGTTTCACACAGAAAAGGCCATTAGAAAAACCCAATAAACAGGAAACAATTAACAAGGACTTTACTGGCAGTTAAGGTGTGAGAGTCTAAGTTCCTAACTCAGCTATTATACTCAGCAAACTTCTCCAAGTGAATTATAAATTCATTTTATTTAAACTTCAGAGGAATAATAATTCCCAAATCCATGGGTGGACCACATTAACTACTAGCTTATAAATCATAATGTAAATAGACTATTTCTACTGTCAGCACTACATTAAACTGATACATTTATTCTTATTAATGTTTACTTTTTGTTATTTGAAACAGCATTTTGCACTGATAATGTAGCTTTGACCACTTGCAGACATTCAGAATGTAACAATTAAACACATTCACTAGCTTTAATAGGCAATTTTTTTTTCCAAACAGTAGATATGAACGAAAAAAGCTATCCAAGGAACTTAACTAAGAAGAAGAAATGGGTTCCAGACTTGCATACTTTTAGTTTTAAAAGGGGGCAGGGGGGGAAGGTGGAGGGAAGAGGAAAGCAGTGAATTGGTTATGGCTATACTTGTCTTCTTCACAATGCATAAGGAATGTCTTACTCTGAAAGGGTTCTTATGTGAATATAGGATATATCAAATATATATGAATACAGAAATACTTTGGATAGCAGCAGCGTGGTGGAGCTGCAGCTCAGCCCTGTCCCTAAGGCAGCACGCGTTTCCCCCAGCTGCTCCCATGGGCCGGTGCAACTCAGATCCCAGCAGGGATTGCCCAGGAGCAGGATCCTACGCTCACAGAGTTACATCCTTTCCCCTGGCCTACGCAGTGGGAGTCACTTGGATTATTTTGTCTGGGGGGTTCTTGTTTTGCTTTGAAACACAACATTTAGGAAACCCAGGCTTTCTTGGACTTTGCAGACAGAGATGGAGGTAAAGGGCAGTGATACAAGGTTTTGGCCTGCCAGATGAAATTACAGTCTTATCAAAAAAGAAGCAAGCAACTAGTGAGAACCCAGTGACATAATACAAACACCCTGCAGTTTCCTTCAGTAGATTAAAGGCAGTTCATAAGTGAACTTTTAAAAACAGGGGGGGGAACAAGATACACCTCTACCTCAAGCACTCTTAAAACCTAATTTTAAATTTTTCCTCTGATGATTTTTTTAAATAGACAAAAATCCTTTAGAAAGGATCATACAGAAAGGTAATATAAATATCAGTACATGTTCAAAAGAAATAAGTGAGCCATGGTCAGGCCAACATGGAAGCACTCAAACAAGCAACAGCATTTATCAAGTACACTGGTCATTTCTCCCTTTGATACTTGAACATTATTTCTCCTAAAAGTCCACATRAACTTTGAAGTTTTACACAAGATCTTGAAAGAAATATAGAGTCTAACCAGCTGCTAACTATGATTCTTTAGCTAGTCATTTCCGTGTATATTATGTGGGAAACTTAAAAGAGAATAACCTGAGCAATGTGAAAAGCCAACAATGAAACTCTTTGAAAATATATACTAGATAAAAGAACCTGTAGTCTCAACACTTGTACTATTTAGTCCAGAAAATGATAAAAAACACAGTTCAGCAGAACAGCTGGAGTCCGCTGAAACAGAGCAAAGCCAACGTCTGATATACAATTTGCTCTGGATACGCTAAGTTGTACGAGACACACTTTCACACTCACAATAAACCTCTTGTAACAGCCAGTCCATTAGACGATCCACTATTTTTGAAACCTCAAAGTCACCGGCAACAGACCTGGACAAAAAGGGTGCTATCAAGAGAAAGGCCAATTACAAAGACAACACACCTGAAATTACGCAACAGCCTCTCTGAAACTAYGCAACCAGCTGTGTTTTGCACGCATAGGATATGCTTTGCATGAAGGTGCAACTAAAGCTTGTACCCATGTCCAGAGATCTTCCCAAAGAATTCGTAACCTCACTAAGCATGCTGCCGAATGCAGTAACCCCACGCAGCCTACGCGCTCCTACCGCCACGCAACCCGAGTCAGCGTCCCCACCCACGCACATCCTGGGCAGCAGCAGACTCCTCTGCGCCATACTGCTCGCTTTCCAGCGGTGGTCAGTGCCGAGCACAGAGCGCCTAACACCAAATTAAACGCAATTTCTTCCTCTGAAATGGAGCAAATCCTCTAATCTGCGTCAAGCTCAAAGTCCTGTATTTAGCAGGCGTTAAACTCTACGCACACGAGATGGGACCACCGGGATTTGCTCCTCAGAATATAAACATGCTGCCCAGGGAAGAAGCACGGGGAGAAACGCAGCAGCAGTGCTCTCGCTCATGCGTGCACTGGAAGCCTCAACTGCAAAATGGAAATAAAGAGGGGGTGGGTACATAAACACACCACAGCACAACACGGCTTGAACAGATGACTACATTCAAGGTAAATGTTTAATGAACACAGTCAAAGAGCAATATATCAAAATGAAAAGATTTGCTAATGGAATTGCTCTTGTTTAAATACCTCACTTATTTCCTTGCTCTTCAGACTGTTTTTAAACACTTACCCTGAACCATCTCCTAAAGGGGAAGAGAGAAGAATTTGGTCAATATTGTACTTAAAGTAATGAGTGAAAATTAGAAGAAGTATGGTCCAAAGTAAATGCTGTTATTTTCACAGCTAACAAACTGCAAAACTGCAGTATAATCAGTGAATACAAAAATTATTTTACCACTGACAAGTGGAAATTGTGCTTTTACTAACCTTGAAATTTGAAACACATGCCCTGATTTGTGGGGGGAAGTTCTTGTACATCTTGTTCCATCACTCAAGTATTAATCCACAAATCAGTAGGCTTTTGCAGCCAAGGAAAGAAAAATCAGTAGAATTCACACAGCTGAACTGAATTTTGTGGAGAGAAAGTAAACATCCTCCTTGACAAACTCTATCTGTACATGGCTTATGTTGTTAAATACTGGAACATAGTCAACAAGTTTGACAACCATTGAGCAGCACCAGCTTAGCTCCTGATACCAGAGCAGCACAGAAAATTTGGGCCAGTCAGAGAATGAGAACAGTAATACTGCTTAAGGGCTGAAGAAATGAATTTATAAGAGAAGAATAAAGTTGACTGCATACCAGTTTGAATGAAAGATAGTAAGAATGCGTCAAAGCAATGTCTTCAAGCAATCAAAAGGCGCAAGCCAAGGAAAAAATTCRTAAACATGCAACACTGGTAAGCGCTACTGGGAAAAGAAAAAGGGTCTGAGAAGAAGATCCATGTTCTTTTTAAAAGCTGGGCTCATTTCCACAAATGCTCCTTGGATTCTCAGGGAGGGCAAAGAAGGGCGGAGGAGGGAGAACTTCCCACTACTGCCAGGCCCAGGTGATGTCTCTTGGAGCTGGGGAGCTCTGATGACTCCAACTTACCTCAAAGGTGGATTTAGAACATAGGATGAAAGAGAGGAAAAGGGGGTCTACTTTTCTGAAGACAGAAATGGGTATTTATGGAATAATAAAATGAAGGTTCTCTTCTACCTGTGGGAAAGTGTTAGAAGGCATGAGAATCCACCCCCAAAATTTCAAGGTCATGAGCAGGAAGGGCCTCTAGAATTATTCAGACTCAAGTTTTGTTGTGTTTTGAAATGAAAAACTRCAGAGTACTTAATCCATAGCTGTCATTCGGTTTCAATGTAACAATACATATCTGTACATCATAACAATTTTTTTTTTAACATTTTACATTGTTGCTTCTATTTGTTGCGATTCATTTCCGAGGCTGACAATAAAGAACTATAATCAGGAAAACCTGATTAAGGAAAAATAAATATGGCAAATGACATTGCACAACCTCACTTATTTGGCCATTTTTACAGACTTTGAGAATGCAATTTCTTAAGTTCAGACTTTTTAGTCAAGTATAACAGGACACTAGAAAATACGCCATAGGCGAATACTTGCCAGTAGCACAGAGAAGGATTTGATTATACCCATTAACATGAGAATATATCTCCCCCCATTCAGCAGTTTTGAAGATTCCTAAGCAAAAGATGCTTGTTTCTCATGAGCAATTCACAGTGGTTTATTCATCATCATTCGAGTTTCTCAGCACATTTTCTGCATATTAACATATTTTTGAAGTCTGTTAAGCAGCAGTGACCTTCCAGTTGTGATGTCATTTGCCTCTTTTGGCAGGGTCATTCTGAACTGAAAAAAAATCAGCTGTTGCTTCCATTCCAGACCTTTCACATCCTCTGTTGCCATTCCTTCCTTGTAACTCACTGGCATAGTGTTTGTAATTCCATTACATTAAGAGCCTATTTCTTCCGCTGAACACAAAGGCAACCTTGAAATTGCAGGGTCAGATTTAAGGAGTAAGCCTTAAATCTGAATAAACAAATATAGCCAAAGATCAACTACACTGCCAGTTCTGTTACATTTTCAATGCGAAAAAGCTCTCCGTTTGTCAGCCTCTCCCGGGCCCATCACCTTGAAGTATGTTGCCCCTGCCTGACTACAAGACGGCAGTGGCGTGACCTTTGTACCCCACAAGCTTAGCTTTAAGGATTCCAAAAGTCGAAATTAAATTCTGACRCAACTAAGAGATCTTCCCACATTTATACAGATGCATCCGATAGCTAAAAGATGATGATGTTTGGTGGAATTTTCTCTTGATATTTTTAAAGCAAACTCTGTACATACACTCAGCATCCTAGCCTGTTTTCCTAAAGACTTGTGACGATCCTCGTCTCCGTCATTCACCATGTCTTCAGGTCCTCCCTCCGATAAACATTCAGCCATACAGCCCACATCAACCAAATCTGACAGAAGAGTAGATCCCAAAGACCTACCTATCACGAAACTCGGTCAGCATAGAGGAGAGAAAACCAAGTTTGTTCCACACTGAAGGAAAGACCACATCATGCATCCCACAGCCACCGATTGTGCTGATCAGGCTTTCTAAAGCAGACCGATGCAACACTGGAAATGGCAGAATTCTGGTCAGACAGGTCAATCCGAGCAATTCGGGCAAGCCTTTCTCAAGACAGTCACTGACATAAAATTAGCTGTCAAATACCAGTTTTGTTTGTCCATCCATCACTATTGCTTTTATGTGCGCAATTATGGCAATTTTGAGTGAATTTTATGTGAAATCTTATGCATATATACTATTTCAAAGAGACATTTCATGTACCAGCAGTCTCACAATGGCATCTACCAAGTCCCTCATCTTATCTTCATGAACAGTGGACCTACTAGAAATGTACTGCAGTTACTGTAGAGATAGTGGCAATGGAAATCTAAACCCATTTTGGATTTCTTAAACTGACATGGTAAGTATTATGTCAGAATTAGTGCAAGGAAGTAAGGACAGAGATGCTACATTTGAATTACACATGCAGTGTGATTCCCTAGACTTTTCTGTAAGACCAGTTGAACTGCACACACTGGTTGCTGGTCAGCTATGTCCAAACGATGCATTTCTTAATTTGCTACTCACAGTTTGTGACCATGAATTCTCACTTCAGCCTGGATCCCTAAGCTTTCTGGGGAGAATCATAAATAGATCAAGGAATGGAGAAAATGGGGAACAGGAGGCACAAACCAGCTGACCAGCTGTCAGTTGTTATTATCTGTTGAGCACTGATGCTTTTGCACACAAGAAGTAAATAACTCAAAGACATACTATGCCTCAAGCTGACTTAGGCACATCTGCAATTACCTAGGCATCAAAATGATCAAGTATATTGAGGCTTTGAGAAAGCCGAGAAAAAGAAAATGGATTAACATGATTATTACCCATTGGATTTATCTTGTTAGCCAGTTGGTCAGCTGGCTCTGCAACTGTTAATGAGCACCTACAGAAAGCACACAACAGTTTTAAGACCAGATGTCAAAAAGAGACATTTAAAACCTTTTCACACATGAATAAAAAGTTAAGGTTTGAAAAGTCCCAGAAAAGTAGTACTCAAGACAGACAGGAAACTATTGAGAGACATGCTAACTGGAACCTCTGAAAGCACAGAGCTGAACATTATTTGCAATCTCACTAGCCTGAGGCCCAATTTCCCAGACAATTACAATATCAGAYGGGCCCCTATAAAAAACAAACACGGCAACTTTAAAGGTAAGGCAGAGAATAACCCCTAAGGAAATCATCTCCAGGAATTACATTAGCATTACTAATGGAATGATACTGCCCAAAGAATGAAGGGGGTAAGATGGGCACAGCTCACAGGCTTCATCAGCAAAACATATAGTCACAGAATCCACATTTACTGGAAAAACTCACCAAAAAGAGTTCAGAGATGCAACTGAGGATCCTCAAATACTTGATCAAAAAGAAAAATTACAGAAATAAAGCYCACATGACAAAGTTCCCCATTTCACCTGGATTCTCTCTGTTTCAAGCTACCCAAAGACTGCTACAGATAAATCAAGCTTTGCAATACATCTCATGAAGAAGCTGAGTTATTGTATTGTGTATTATGTGAATTATTGTGTATTGTGAATTATTGTGTTATGTATCTTGCCTGCACTTTTTGGCTTCAAACAATGAGCACAGCTGCACACCACTGTTAGCTCTGCCATGCCAAAAGAGACTAAAGAGATTCCAGCTAATTCCTACTGTGCTAAGACTATGTTTTCTAGCATGAACTGCATGAAGCTATCAAACAGGAGTTTGGAGGTATTCCCCACAAGGATAACCTGTTAAGTCAGGACCAGCAAARACAACTGATACCAAAGGAAATTTCACCACTGAGGTTAAGCATGCAATCACGTCATGTCCTTACACTATATTGGTGGGCAGACCATGGTACACACATTGCATGCCCTTGCACATGGGCTTCTGCGTATTCTGATCAGGTCCTTCATCTGCAGGACAACACATTCAGGAGTCTGGAGAATGAAGCAGAGTGCTCCTATCACCCTGTAAAGATGGATGAATACAGCACATAAGCCAAAAGCTTTCCTGGAACTTGTGAAATCCAAACCAGTAAACATCTGTGCATTCATTAAAGACTCACGTGCACAGAATTGAGCTAGCCGCAAAACTACAAAAATGGAGAGACAAGAGTGTACGATATCGTTTCAATAAGAACGCAAGGAAGAAGAAAATTATGTTGTCTGACATACACAACTAGTATTTTATAAGCACCTTACAGTACATCTGTCACGCTTTCACTGAGGAAGAGTATTGTATTATTTGTATATGGTATACTAAGCAAGAAGTACAGTTGTATTTTTCATTGTGTCAAGAACCTTTCCTGATTAATGAATGTGCAAAGCTTAGCTGTTATAAGCAAATAGATTTATCACCTGATTGGAGAGTATTACCACTAAAGGAGATGATTGCTGCTGCTAAGCTACCACCCCACAGAAGTTTTCACACTGCACAAAGGAATACCCTCTAAACAATAACCACAGCTGAAGTTTTCAACACTGGCTTATTGACAACAAGCACAGCAGTTGGCTGTCTCCTGCTCCAGGAGGAATACTCTCGGGAGAGAGGGAACCGCAGGGGACAGAAGCAGCGAGTGGCTGCGAGAGAGCTGAAGCACTGCAGGAAGGAGAGGTGCAAAAGTCACTTGAGTGAGAACAACAGACACAAACAGTAGAAAATACTCCATCAACTCATTATTTCATTCATTAAACAGCCTGCTTATTTTGTGCTTGTGAGTGAATTAAGGAGTTAYCATCTGCATCATATTTTACAAAACATTCTAACTATTAAGTGAAATAGTTCTTTTTTAAAAAGGAACTTAGTTATCAAAGCTTCTATTTGTTATTATTTTTCCTTGTTTCTTTCAACTCAGATACTGTAATTTCTCTCTGGGAGTCTTAATGTTACAAACACTGCAGTGAAATATTTAACCCAGATATATAAACAGATTTGATTTCACCTCAAAAAATAATTTTTCCCTACAAGAGTCTTACAGGGAGAAACATTATAAAAAGGAATAATTGTATTTAACTGCAAACACCTCTATTTTAAAAGCTAGTRCAACAGCCCGAACTATAGTATAAAAGTGCTCTTATCAAAGCAAGAAGAATAGCCTTGGCACCCTCCAGTTCATACACATTTATAACAATAAAAATCTGTGACTTTATCTTATGAACTGCGATGTATTTCCTGACATTACAGAAGTCAGACAACTAGAGAAGGAACAGCCTTGTAAAAGWCACTGGTACCAGTTTTTAGCTCCAAGAACAGTTATCTTGTTCCAAATGTAAATCTTGGCTTGCACAGATTAACAAAATGTAAAGGCTTCTCAAGAGCATAAACCGATCCTGTTGAGCAGTTAAACAAACATTTGCTGTTAATGTTTGCAGCTCTTCTGTTTCTATTAGAGCTATAGCTAACCTGTTTTCCCACTTTAAACAAAGAAAAAGGCAAACCCTCTACTGATTCTCCTCCTCATTCAGCAATAGATTCTATGAAAGAAATTYCTGTCCATATTTGAGGACAAAGAAAAGAGGAGGACAGCCATAAATATCCTAAGTTCACCRCCACATACTCTGTTCCTTTGAAACAAGCCCAGAGAGTTTAAGGGTACACTACATCGATACGCTCGGAAACTCTCCTACACCATACTCRTCTTTCTGTGCAACAGGCCATCTGCTGGAAAACACAGCATCCGTAGCCAAKAGCTGTGTGTGGGCTGAAATGCTGTTGAAAAAAATGCAACAAATCCCCGAGATTAATGACTTCACACATGCATCCCTAGTGCTGCTGCCCAGAACTGCGTTTCCCTACCCCCCCCACCAAACACACAGTCCTACCACCACCACCATCATCATACGGTTTCCTTCCTCCTTCAGTGCAGATTAGCATGCAGATCTGCCCATGTGATATGCTTAGCAATGCCTCATGGTGTGCTGAAAGTCACCCTAATTATCCTCTCCCTGATAAGGGCATTTTCAAGAACTCAGCCCCTGCTCCTATGCCTTACCTTGTATTTAATTTTGCCACAGATATTTTAGGACTTAGAAAAAATACAAATGGATGACGAGCTTCAGAAAAGATTATTCTGTGCAAAGAAGTTTCTCRCAACTTTTGACATTTGTCTATTATTAATTTTTTCACCTCTATTTGATGATACGGCTTACAGAGTGCAAGCAGCTTACAGATGTAGTTTAAAGCTGCTAGCAACTGTTCTGTGATACTTTCCAGTCTCCACAAAAAGAGAAGCCACTAATTATACTGCTTAGTCCTCCTACATTCTTGCATCTAGAGAGAACATGTAACKGGATCAACATCTGTTAAAAAAAGAAAATGATCTGTAACTTAGCACATCTCATCTTTGAAAAGACAGATCATCACCTGGGACAGTTCAACAGCCTCACAAATAGRAATTAAATCTTCAGTAAGCAAAATAAGAAAGATTATCTATTTTATTTTTTATTTTTGAAGGTGCTGAACACTCAAACTGTTTGAAGAATTTAACAAGCACCACAGATGCATGCACATGCTTTAAAATCAAGCAAGTAAGCCACCAAACCAGGGTCGGTCACTGGTCACCCGCAAAGGACTATCTGGGCTTGCAACTGCTCCCTAGGACAGTAAGGTCATTTATGAGACAGAAGTTTTCTGCTGGACTTATATGCCCACGAAAGCATGATTTTATTATTACAGTCTATGCTAGTTTAAGAAGTGAAACAACCTATAYGAATAAAAAAAAATCTTTCATAGTATTCATATGTCTACATTACAGCTATGTCATACACACTTTAAAGCACCAACTAAATAAGGGTCAACTGCAGAGCCTGGAATGAAAACAGGAATTGCTGTGTGCATCCTTGACAGATTTTATTGTAATCCTTTCAAACGCTGTGATCTATAACCATTAATAGAACATGTATGCTGCTGCTGCCTCACATAATCTGTCCCTTCTGTCCTCAGCCAATATGGAAAGAGGCAGCGGTTATGGTCCTGACCTTCCCTCTGCGAACTTCTCTGTGCCTTCTCTCTGCAGACGTAGGCTGACAGCACCCTCCTTAGCCAGTGCCCCTCACATAACGATGGGCACGGTCGTACCCTCAGACAACTCGCTGGACTTGCTGCRGGGTACTGAAACTACATGTTGCAGCTCTGGTCCAGCAGGGATTGGAGCACCTAGCACCACTATCTACTCACAGCTCATTAAGTGTTGGATGCTACACCATAACTATCATTTAGCCTATTCATAAGTCACATGTGATAATTCTGTAGCACCTGGATTTGCATAGCTGCCTTCAGACCTCTCTAGCCTACCTCCTGGGGGCATTCTTCCACCATTTTCAGTTAAAAAAGAAAAAAAAAAGTTATCTTTAGGATACTAGAGCTGCAGGAAAAAAGCTTTCAGAAACTCTATCCCTAGTCTTTGACGTCTTTGCTCAAGTACCATCTGACAGTATTGCTTACTCTGGAGTTACAGAGAAAAGAAACAAATTTCCTCAGAAAGATAATATCATTTTTAACCATTCGTTTCTGCCCTAATCAACTGAGCCAAGCAAGACTTCACATGATTGCTTCAATCTGCTCGAGAGCAGTGAATGAGGCTATCTCAACTCATAACATAAAACAATGAAGACGGCTTTGCAGTGATGCAGATCAGGCACATTTGCACCACCCCTTAAGAGTGCTGAGGACCCTATCTTCCAGAAAAAAGATAATAAAGAAGAGCTAGGCRCAGCAGCTCTTTAAACGCTCCGACAATTTCCAAAGTGACTGCCTATTTAGGCCCTTAATTTTATGGCAAACCACTTCTGCATGCTTAGAATCAGCCCTCAAATCAYTAATTTCCTTAACAACCCTGCTTTTGGTCAATCAGATTATTTGCAGTTTACTCTCTTGCTGTGAGCCAAGTCCAGTATTTCAGTATGACTAGCATGAAACAAACATTTTAAGACATTTCAATGCAAGTTAAGTTGACTCATGTGTATGCAGATGCCCCACCAACTTCAAAAAAAGATTAGCATCAGTGATTAAACCTGTAAGAATATATTCATTTACCAAGGTAAGTCATGCAGTTTTAGTTGTTATTAAATTTACAGTAAGAAAAATGAAATGCCAAGAATGGTTTATAGAAATAGCTGAAATGCTCCTAAAGAAAGAAATGACATCGGGATTAATAATTTCAAATATACGTGTAGGATTTGAGAGCAGAGGGCAGTATAAAAATAGATCAAACCCTTTTGACAGGCTCTCATTTCTTCACACCATTCCAAGTCACGCTGCCTAAACTGGCAAGGTGAATTAGAAAATTTCAGATCTGCACAAGACATGAAATCTACGCTTTGCAGAGAGCTAGCAACACATTTATGCACAAATTAAGCTCCAAGTTAAGTAAATCTGATGGTATTAAAAACACACACACGAAGTCAAACAACTCAAAATTCAAGCCTCAAAAAAATATGAGTAAACCTTACAACCAAGAGGACTAGAAGCTATTCTGTGTGTTGGTTTGCTTTTGCTTTTCTAATGAAAGCCCTAGTTTTCAAATAGCCATTAACTTCCATGAAAGCTTTAAAAAATACAAATCATAAGAAAATTGCATAAGTTGAAAACACATCTTGTGTGTAGCACACATCACATGTTAGTTCATCAGGAGAGCAAACTTCACTCAATAAATGAAATAGTCCTGAAAACCTCCATAGTTCAGTTACAACAGAGCTCGATTAGTACCTGTCAACAGTTTCCTGAGCAAAAAAAGTTATAAAGTTTGTTATCTTTATTTTCTTTTGGTTTTAATCAGAATAAGCCTGGATGTCCGCAGCTCCTCACTCAGTGGCGTTCCTACAATACGGAACAGCCCAACAAAGCTGCACGTTCCCCACTGTAAATGACTGTTCTGTCTTCTGCGGGTCTCCTGCTTGCTTGCGGAGGAAGCACGAGGGAAGAAGACAAGCCTAAACTGTTGTGCAATATGGGGTTATCAGAGAAAATTAATTGGCTTCGAGTTAAGATGTATTCATCCTCCTCTACAAATACACAAGCGTGGATCTGCCTGCTGCTGCAGGAGCTGTCTGATAAAAATCCTATCTCTTCCGTAAAGTACAAAAACACAAATATGCATCCACGTTATGCCATTACTGCTCTTGCACTGCTAGCAAGTGTAACTTCAGAGCCACATGTAAATAGAGTTAACCCCTAGATAAACCCCTAGAGTTTACCATCCATTTGAAATTAATGCCAAAATTCTAGAGAAAAATGGTTTTGCCGTTTAGCTATAGCAATGCAATTATATCTGTGTCAAACTAAACTTGGAAAAGGGGATTCGTGTCTGTGGCAGAAAGATTTCCCATCATAAGGGGCACACTTTATGTGAGAGTGATAGGTGTCCTATGAAAACCAGAGTTAGGTACACTGTAGTTTGAAAACACAAAAATCACACTGGCAATCATAAGTGGATGCACTTCTTACCATCTCTCAAACAGAAATGATACTAATATATTAAATCCTAAGTACAATACAGATTCAAACTTCAATGTTCATAATCGTTTCAAGGTACTGAGCTTAGCGGCACTGAATGCTTGGCTACATGCCCTTGTGAATAAAGGGGAAGACAATACCTGGATATTTTTCAAGATAAAGGCATAAAACAGTTTTCTGAATAACTGAATTCTCACTCTGCTCATCAACAGCAACAGCATGGACTCAATCTCATTCTTGACCCAGGGTCTCAAAAACACTTTATAAGGACCACATCACACTTGACAGAAACCAAGATACAGAGCAGTTAGGGACCCATCCTGTGTTATCTCCTGGAAGCAACAGGACCCTGCTCAGCTTGAAGGGTTTCTCTGTTTCGACTATCTAGTAGGGCAAGACCCTACAAGACTTGCTTATGAATAAAAAGTCTATGACGCTTGTATGCACTTAATCGTATTTCTGCAGGCTACGAAAATCTTGCTGTATTCATTTTAACAAACTCTACCAGATAGTTATGCCTGAAGAGAAATTCCCTGTTTGGAAAAAAAGCTGTTCATCCAACTTCAGTAGCAAATGCAAATAACTAATTAACCTTATCTCCATTACATTATCCTGACTTTGCAATACATCTGGCACAGAAGCAAGAATTTGTTTGCCTTGTCCAAATCTTCTCACGTACATACAGAGTCTACAATGAACAGACTTTGAATCAAATCTGACTAGCAAAGATTTAGCCTTCAAATATACCTATACCCTGTGTTCCATATACATATTTATCTATGTCATTTCATCACTTCTGATAGGGAAAACAGGAATTGGCAGATACATGAAGAAGAAAATTATGTTTAACTACCTGATCACAAATAAGACTGTTTGCATATATAAGTAACATAAAAACAAACTAGCCAAATGCTGTTCACCAAATACACATTACCACTCCAGGGGGAATAATCAATACTTAGCCCACTCCGTGTTTGTTTTTTCTCCCACATAAACAGTATCTGCTTCAATATTTCCCTGTATGTCAGTTTCTGTGCTTAAACACAATATAGCTCCTCATTAAAGGCTTCAGGATTCCAATTTAACAATCTAAGACAAATTCTTGGCCAAAATTTTAAGAATAAAATAAAGTAAATTGGACAAAAGGTCAGCGATTATACCAAAATTGAAGTATTTATCAAAACAGCTATTTCTTGTAAGGAAGATGATCACAAAGCTAAGGACTCATTTGATCCTTAATTGACCTGGGCACTTTTAATTAGAAAGGAGGGAAATCAGCCTAGAGCTAATTAAGGTCTTGATTCTACAAACCTGCAAGTGCATAATGTTATTCACGTAGGTACTCCTCAGAGAAGTTATGCATGAGCAAATACATTCCTAGCTTCAGGGAATAAGTCTTGAATAACTTAACCTTTTAAAACTCTTCTTTTAAGTGGCTGCTCTATAAATATTAAATTTCATACATACAGCCCATTTTGTATTTTAGGCTTTACATGTGAAATCATTCTTAACACCAATGAACATTTGCTTTTGTTTCAAAAAGGCAGCAATAAAGTTACATTTGTGTCATAAAAATGCTGTAGTTCTAAAGAACATACCTTCTTGTTATGTGCCATTATTCCTATTGATCCATGAAAATACAGTCCTTGGCTTAATGATGTAAAAATGTACAGGTGTCTAGCAATGTATTTTTGACTTAAACACTGAACTAATTTTAAATGTGCACCAGAAAATCAATTTGAGGGGGGAAAAAGTTCCAAAGCCCTGCAAACATGCAAGTCCCTGCATACTATGGTTCATTTACTGCTTGGAAAACATCCTTTTGGAACATTTAAATAGAGAACCTGCGTTCATCGACATTCTCCCTGCACAAATATCCTAACTTCAGTCTTTTTTCTTTGCTACATTCAGTGCTTTGTGCCCCTCTTTCCTCGAACTTTGCAAACTCTGTGGACCAACACCTGTGGCCTTGTAAGCCACCACAGATGACTCTATATACCAATTACACAGTGCTCAAAACTGTAACTAAGCCTCTCATGAAAACACTCTCCCAGCTGGCCATTTCACCCATAGATGAGGAGTTGCTTTATATCCAGACTTGAACAGAAGAGAACTCTTTTAGCCTAGTTTCCCAAGGAAATGTTTAGACTTGCTTATCTGTGGATAAACAAGTCTACCAGACTTTCTCTAATAAGTTTTGAACCTGTGGACCAATTACAACCAAATCTGACAAAGCTTTAGAGTCCTAAAAGATACTCACTCTGACAAGTGGCAGCAAAGTAGGCAGCCGGMCAGAAGATACAGACCCCATTAATGACCCTGCAAAGGAAAAGGCTAGAACAGTAACTTACCACTATTCTACCAGGGAACCCAGTCTTGATGTGCAACTCACAGCAAAACAGGTTTGCTTGGTTTCCTGGTCTTACCAAAGACCCCTGCAACATATTTTATGTATAAGAGCAATTAAACCATATCGCCTGTACACTGAAGACACACAGATGCACGCACCTGTTTGTGCGCACATACACCATGGTGTGAACTGATCATAAATAACAACTGATCACACAGGAATTGCTTTACAGCTTGATGAGGTGTCAACATTTTAAACAGAGAAAAGTAAATTCAGTAATGTAATGCATGAAATTGTGGTATAAGGTAATCAAACATTACTTTACAATTATTTTAGTTGCCTTGTTTCCTTATTAAAAAAAAAAAAAAAAGTCCAGCCCTTAGAGAAGCTGTAGCAGATTTCTCCTCCCTCAACCACATTTAAAGTGGAAAGAGTAAAGTGTTTAACAGAAGCAAGCCTAGTCTGAAACAAACTAGAGCAGAAACTAGTTTGGCACATGCAAACTTTAGTTCTAACTGCACAGCTTTCTCAGCAGCTTCCTCAGAATTTTGCCCAGAGACAATATCTCTGTTTGTCTGAGATGATACAAAATCAGTAGCTCATCTCTTTCAAAAAGGAACTACTGTAAAGAAAGTTACATGAATTTTACAGTTTGTTCTACAAAGAACCACTGTAGATCCAATTCATTCATTTCTGTTCAAAACTTTCAGCATTTACAATATAAYGATCTGGATCACCTTGGCTTGACAGTCAAACACTGATGCATCTGTAAATCCTAACCAACCTCATTTCAGTAATAATCAAGATAAACATGTTGATTTATATGATATTTCATCCCTTATTCCTGCAACTGCTCAACAGCCGGTAGAAAATATCTGTCAAAAGTTTGAGACACTTCTCTGATTCACCCCATAWTTTATATCTGAAGGCTATAAACTACTCTGTAATGGTTGCTGTTAGCAGTAGTATTTTGGCTGCATCCAAGCACACACAGCGTGTACTGTCAGGTATTCTGTACATAAGACAAAACAAAGCAGTTCCTTTCCCAATGGATTTATAGTCTAGGTGAATGCTTTGTAGTCAATGGCAAGCTATAAATAGTTAGGAAACCGAGCAGGTCATAAACATTCATTTTAAAAATAAATAAATAAATAATCTTATTCCTCAAGAGTAGTAACAYATCATTTCCCACCTGAGCATTGGACTTCCTCTCATTGTTGCCTTGCACCTGGCCACAGATATTATGTCTTAGGTATTGAACCTCTTGTTTTCCAGGAAACAATATACAGAGACGAATGACAGAAACAGGCAAGAAAGACTAGATTCTGGGAACAGCCTTTGTGAATCTGTCAGTTTACATTATTACCAAGCAAATTTCTTTAAAAGAGCATTTTGAGACCCGAGGGCTTGATTCTGCAAAGTGATGAGTGCTCTGGCCTCCATGCACCACAGAGTCCAACACATGCATCACTTTAATTACACAAGTGCACCAATTAGAACRGACCTGCTCATATCCCTAAGCTAAGTCTGTACTTAAGTGCTTACTTGAAGCCAGAGCATTCAGTACTCTGCCGCACAGGGCACTGACCCATGGGAGGGATGCCCAGTTCAGGGGTACACATACACACAAATATATACATAAAYACAAATATCACTGTCCTGAAAGCCTGAGGATTTTTTACTGATTGCATGAGTGTCAATCAAGAGTAGCTCAGCTGGATCCAAGCTGGGTAGTAGGTTGTGGAAAAACAGGCAAGACCCTTAAGCTGTATTTACTGTAGGGATTCCTTACTTTCAATTAACTGCAAGATTGTTTCATAACAAGACAAAATTGCAACACATGAACTAAAGAATTTACAAGTTTATTATGACTATGTTAAACTAATCTAACAGATGCTACTGTTGTTTTGGGGGGTGCTGGGGGGGGGGGACTTCTAAAAAGCTGTGAATAAAATTCACTCCTGTATATACAGGCTTTGCAAGAAAAAGAAAACAGGAGTAAGTGCTGTAAGCGTCTCGCTACTCTTCTGGCGGAGGCGATTTTGTCCTCTGTAGGCAATCACACTGTAGCCACTCTGTCAAGTTAATGTACAGTGCCTCCATGAGTTATATCCAGAGATTGTACCCAGTCTGTAACTTTTAACATACTAACTTTAACACGTCTGTTGTTCAAAATGATCTATTCTCAGAAAATAATAACAGCTGTACCCTTTTCCTTTCTTTTAAGATAAGCTTTAAATAAAGCAGGCTAGATCTTTTCAGCCTGAAAAGATGACGACCAAGCAGAGACACAGTAAGTTTATAAAATCAGGAGTGGCATAGGGACGAACATGGATCAATTCTTCACTGTCTCTTTCTRTACCGAAGAAAACAGTCTCTGAAATGAAGGTTCAAAACAAAAGGGTGCAGTTTTTGACAAAGTGCAAGATTAAGCTCTGAAAGTTTTTGCCACTGCCTGCTGCAGACGCCAGAAGCCTACACGCGGCCAAGGCGCAATCAGACCAGTGCATGGAAGAGAAAAACCAGTGAAGGCTACAGAGATGCCAGCTCTCTCAGGAAGCACCCGAGTGGCAGAGGAGAGGACCGCGTGCTGAGAGCACGTAGGGGGAATCACCTCGCATGCCCGCCTTGCTCTTACCCCTCCAGGCCCTGCTTCGTGCGGCGCCAGGGGTTGGACCTGCTCCGGCGTTATCCACAAGAGCCACTCCAAACATCCGTGGGTTTTTCTTTAATAAYTCACATTCAGCAGGCTCTCAAGTCCCGCAGCCGAGCACCCCATTTCCGAACGAAACGCCACCGAAACGCAAGGACGCGGCCAGGCCGGCGGGTCAGTGCCTCGCGTCACCCCACCTCAGACCCCAGCAGCGAAGGGGGGCGCCCCCCGGTTCGGGGCGAGCGGGTCCCGCTTCCCGCGGCGCCACGAAGTCAGAGCAAACGTTACATCGCGCCGCGAGGCCAGGCGCATCCCGGCACACGGACACGCCGCGTCCCACGCRCGCGGCGCTGGCGCTGGAGATGGATCACCGGCTTTTGGCGCGGGGAGGAGGATAACGAGATCCCACCAACCCTTAACATGCAACCGAAAAGAAAAGCTCCAGTTACTTACCAGCGGCCTCTCAACCTAGGCAAGTAATACACCGTGTCACTGTCCCTTACACCGCAGCGTATTACAAAATAAATAAATAAATAAGTAAATAAGCTGCTCACCCGCTCAGTAAAATACGCCTGAAGTTAACTTACTGTAAAGTTTTGAGTGCGTTTCAGATGCCGCCTGTCCCTGCCGGCGGGCGAGGGCTGCGAGACGTCAGAGTCACCAAACGCGTCGGGTTTAACCGAAAAGACGCCGGGGGAAGGAGGCAGCGCGTCCGGCCGCGGCTCCGGCCCCAGCCCCGCACCGCGGGGACGCGCCGCCGGCAGCCACGTTTCGGGGCGCCTCCCC